>NC_053031.1:7575757-7878787 GCF_016746235.2 Drosophila teissieri | reverse complement strand
ACTTTCATTAGGCGCAATCGCCAATTGCAATTGCCACGCAAAAAGCGAAAAATAAAACCGAAAGGGGGGTCTCAAAAACAAAATAGATGTTTTAATTAATAGCAGCGATTTGCATTTGGGTGGAAATGAATGGTACTGATAAATATGAAGTTTTTTTGTATTTGGCTATTATTATTGTCTTCTTACGGAAGTCGAGTGTTCCACATAATTTGCATGCAATTTGGCATTTGGCGCAATTTAGTTTGAAATGGCCATTCAAGAAAGATTGTTTCGTATTTCTCTGTCTTTTTGTTTCCAGCCGCAAATTAACACAGTTTGACTGGCTGCTTTTGTGGGTCATGCGAAATGAAATGGAATTTTTCGGTGGCTTTTGCTTTTGGTGGTTTCTTTCTTTCTATTTTAACTATTTTTTTGGGTGCTAGGTGTCGCAATGGAAAGTATTTTCCCTGTTTTGGTGTGGCGAAGGTGTTGAGGCAGGAAGAAAGTGAGCCGAGTGGCTGGGGAGAGTGACTAGGAGATTTCCTATGCCTTATATAATGAGTGTCGGGAATGCCATAAATGCTGGCACAAAAACATCTTGAATACCTTTGGATCGGAAAACAGAACTTTACGTTAAACCAGTTCTCATCATTTCTTTAAAAGAGGCGTTTAAGAACGTGCAAACAAATATATGGCCTAAATGGTTTTTACCATTCTTGCAAGGCTTTTACATTCAATCAAAATAAAAGCTCAGCTTGTAGGATATTTGTGTTTTTTAGTATGAACTCTTTCCACAGAAAACTGAAACTCTTGGAAATATCCAACTGATTTTCCTCTTTTTTTTGCAGTGCACCTGCTGATCCACTACGTCAGAGTGGTTCACTTTTCCTGCAACTTTGTATGCAGAAGATCTCGATCTGGCTGACAGTCGCAGCCTCCGTTGTTTGGCCGTGTGTCTGGACTATCTGTTCATTATCTGTTTGCCGCACACTGCATATGCTACTTATGCCTTACTATACCATGCCATTCTATATATATTTGGCATACTTCTTGTTGCTGCCCGAGAAACGGGGAGAGTAGAGTAGAGTAGAGTAGACTAAAGAGCCATCCGGGGATGCGAAGGGGGAGTTGTCATATGTGCATATATAACTCATAAAGATCGGAGGAGATGGAGATGCAGATGGAGGAAGTGGCTCATTGTTGGTGGTGTATAGTGCATGGTGGATGGTGGATGGTGGATGTTGGATGTTGGATGGTAGTGGCTCGTTAAGAGCGGCTGGCTACCAAACACAAAAACGGGTAACCGAATGAGCCAATCCCGGAATGGGCTTGGGCCCATTGGATGGGTTAAGGTGCATGGGAAACTGGAACAAGTGGCTAAATGGAAAGCCTGACAAGCAAACAAAATCTGGCACACCACTTGCTTCACTTGACCCGACGGCTGAGCGGAATGGCGATGGGATGAAGTGAATGGCCAATCCCAAATGTGGCAGCATTTTTGTCAACTGCATACAAAAGTTTCTGGCTTCTCTTTCTCCGGGAATTCCACCGATAAGTTGTCTTCCTCTCAAGATATATATATATAGATTTTTTCTCCATCTCTTTCCAGCTGAGAACTAATTGGACTTTCCTGAACTTTCTTTTCTTTTTTTTTTGCATTGGCGGCTAATCAGTGCAATTTAATTACGAGTCGAGGCAATTAGCCATGTAAAGTAGCCAAAGATACAAATCAAAGGGGGAACTCTTGGCTTTTAAGAGGCAGAAAGGCTGCCCTGGCAGGATGTCTCTGGTGAAAGGTTCACTCCTCTCTATCTCTCTCGAATTCTCCGGCCTCCTCTTTCTTTTATTGTTTTTTGGTGAAAGTATCTCATAAATGACTGGCTTGCCACCTCTTGCACTTGCCACAAGTTCCCCGCTACACACGAACAATTGAGAGAGGCAAATATGCCATTAGTCTTTATCGCCAACTTATGCCGATCTCAATAAGTTCTGGTTTAAACTGCTGAGTTAACCCGAGGTAATTTGTTATATCTCCAAAAAAAGATACTTCTTGGTATTTATCTTAAAAGTAAGACACTTATAAGAACTTATGATAGATATCCTCCATATATATTTCCGTGTACCTTTAGCTCATTCTACACACAACTGACCAACTTCATTCCTTGTCATTAAAATTACGCTTAATTAAATACCAAGACCACTCTCTACCAGCTGTCCTGCCACGCCCCCTTCTCCACATTTAAAAGTATTTATGTAGAGTTCGTATGCTATATAATTAAGTCAGCAGCCAGAGAGGGGGGTTCAGAAGTTACTCTGCAACATCAGGTGAATGGCAATGACACGAACTGCGCCAGATGCAGTGCCTCCAGGTCCACGATCGTGCCTCATTGCTCTGCTTTTGGCGTGTTCAAACTCAAAAGGTGTATGCTGTGGTGTAGGGGAGGAGGGTAAGAGAGGGGAAAGGGGATAACCCCGCCATATGGCCTCTCGATTCTAGTCAACATTCTAATCAGATTAACGCCACTTGGCGCCAATGTGCCAAAAGGAAGTGAACCGCATTTAAACTAGATTGCAATCAGTGCAGGGATGGCTGCAGTTCCCAGTCCCTACGATCATTATTATTGCGCTTTTATTCGCAGTCACTGTTTTTATTAAATCACTAGGACAAAGTTACTAAACTAAAGCTACAGACTTTTCAAAGAAAATAATGTTCTTTAATGAACCTGAAGGCTGAATCAGAACTTAAAGAAGTGATAAAATTGAACTAAAGTTATAAAAGGAATGGGTTTATCAAACCTAGGAAACAATTAAAAATAAATAATCCAACAGTAACTAAAACTTTTAACGATAGTATCTCAAAGAAAATAGCATTGCTCTAAACCTCATTAATCTTTTCTCCATAAATTTGATAGCAACTTGACTTTCTGTCCTTCCTCATGCGTTAGTGACTAGATGAGTCACATCCCAATGATTTATTCCCAAGTGTGTCATATGAATCACTTGCTTATTTTCGTTGCCCAGAGCCCTAGGCGATTTCAGTTGCATCTTGGACCGGGGCCAAGAATCTGAAAATGTATCTTTAACACATCGCAGTGCGCAAACAGAAACCCGAACACTTGGCTAAGAAAGATCGAAGTCAAACATTTACATTTACATTTTACATTTAACGTTTAAGGCTTTTCACGTTCAACGATCTGCAGTTGGTGGTGGTTGGTGGTGTCTGGGTTTCCACCAGGCTGTTGGCCAGTTCTTGGAAGATTAACCAATTATGCGTATAATTAGTGACACGATTGTCTTGTTTGGTCGGGGGTATTTTCATCGTTATTGTTATTGTTATTGTTACACAGCCGTTTTCAGTGTTATGGCCGTGTTAATTGCCAGTGTCAAGTGCCAAGAAATAGGAAATGGGAGTGTATAACCCATGCTATATGTATATACTCGTATAAGTACTATATGCTGGGCATTGCGTGACATTCCATGGGGCATACGAGAAATGATAAGCAATCAGAGATGGGGATTATTAGTCGGCTGCCCGGCTGTCCGTTTATTGCAATACACCAAAAGACCGCATGCCAAACAGTTAATTATATTATCTATGTGGTATGGTATGTGAGTAAGTAGTCCCGGGTCCCGGGCAATCTGGTGGGGATTAGGGCCACAATAGCTGGCCAGCAGTCGGCTGATACTTACGTCCCAGACAGGTGTGCTTGCGGAACTGCAGGAATCCCTCGACGCAGCGGCATGCCCCCTCCAGACAACTGCTATTGGCCACCTTCATGGAGCACTGCTCGCTCAGCTGGCAGTCGCCGCCAAGGAGTTGGGCTGCAAACCAGAAACACACAGAAATATCATTAAAAATCCTCGAAAGTCTAGTTTTACTATACCCAAACGATGGAAGCGTTTATTGGTAATATATAATGATGCTGCAGAAGACATGAAAACTTGAAATTATGTTTAAACGCCTCATTTGGGAGAAAATTCCAAGTTATTGGTCGCATATCTATGGAATAACCATAGACATAAAAACTTTAAATTATGTTTAAACGCCTCATCATTTCAAGTTATTTGGCGCATTCCTATGGAATAACCTATGGCATATGCCTAAAGAGATTGTTTTGTTTTAGTGTGCTACTAAAACCAATCTTAATACGTTCCATGAAAACGCTTCATTTTTAGCTAGGAAGTACGGAGTTCTTAGAATACGACTTGATCATCATGCATTCCAGACATCTCACACGATTTGCATTACTAATTTTGAGTCAGGAAATCGTTAGAATTGTTTTCTCTGTGTAAAGAAAGTCGCTTTGGGCAGAGTGCACCTAACGGTTCTTCTGTGGACAAACACACACACAAACACACACATCTCCGCCCCATTGTTTGCCCGACAAACATTCTGTACGCCCACTTTGGGGTTAGCCAAAGATTGACTTTGCCTACTTACATGACAAACAGCGCTTGGAATCCAACTGGACGAAGTAGGGGGCGCACTCGCAGTATCCGAGGGCGGAGCAGCTGCTGCCCTTGATGAAATCCGTGCAGTCCATGTCATGCTGGCACTTGTCGCCCAGCTCCAGGGATCGACTCGCGTCCACGACTGTGAAGATGATCAGCAGCTGAAAGGAATCCACAATTTCGAGATTAGTCTAGTTCAAGTGATTAAGATAAACTGTAATGAGGATGCGATGATGATATGGAAGTATATATCTCTACCATTTGAACTGACATTAAAAAAGATGCAGTTAAATCAGATGCTCTTAAATTCATTTTACTAACGATTAGCAAGATCTGTAATTTGCAAGTGACCCAGTTAGCTCACATAACACCTGCGAATTTCCAAGGAATGCCGAACGTGTTCATATGATTACCTTCTTAAAAGAAGCTGCAATCAGAGTAGCCAGAAACGACTTAACGACCTGAACTTTATGCAATCGCCTTAGATCTGTGATCTGTTATTTATTACATCACTTAATTCTTTCAATTAGGTGCCCAGCTTTGCATAGACCGTGATTAAGTCGGGCATGGAGCACCATCCGAAACCGAAATCATCCGAAATGAGCCAACAAATTGGCCGGCATGACCAAGTCTTGACCAAGTCTGGTTTGGAGTGCCGAACAAATTGCCCGACTACACGCAATTACCTGTGGGCCAAATGTCCGACGAAAGAGCCGTAAAATCCGTAGTTAATCGTAGCAGATCATACGAGCTGCGGTTTTTTCTTACATTTCTCCTCTTCTTCGCTTTATGAATGAAGTGCGATGTGTGTAAAAGTATCTTGTATCTGCTATGTGCTATCTGCTATCTACGGCATCTGCGGCACCAGCGAGCTGTGCTTTTGTTGTGACGCAGACACACAGTTAACGTTATATCAGATGCTACAGAGATACTTCAGCCGGAGTTGTAAGACAAAATTAACAGTTGCCTGAGCACCGTGCCACGCCCATCCGTGAAGGTGGGGTGGTGGCACAGTCCAAGATCTATAATTCTAAAACACAAAGTAGGAAAGAAACAAACAAGGGTGCCCACCGCCAACTACCACACCTCATGTGTGTTTTTGGGCTCTATTCTTGCTCCTCTTTTTTTATATTTCTTTTTTTTTGCAGTTAGAACTGGCTAATAAATAAGCTGAATTTTGTGGCCATCGCAGGGTGCAATGTACTTTCTGCTCATCGCGAATGAGCGCCACACGCCATTAATTACGAGCCCGGCCCCTGGGACCGCCATTACCTAACCGAAACCAAAACCAAAACAGATACGGATACTCGTACGAGTTAGGTAACTGGGTATCTTTCAAGGGGTTCTCGTTCTGGGTTTTTGGTTTTGCATACCGCCAAACGGTACCACGAACTCCCCCACCTTTGGTTCTGATTTTCTGTTTAAATTTGTTAACACATTAAATCCAATGATTACATAAAGTTAGCCATGCTTTCGCGAGAGGGGAATTCCCCGGTTCGGTTTCGTTTAATTGGTAAGAGCTCTTCGTTTTGGATTCAAATTCCACAGACACGCAACTCCTTGGCAGTTCGTACAAGTTGAGACATTATAATCACAGTTAGGATCGTTTCGCGAAATGCAACTTTGTTAGCTATTCGTAATTGTGATAAATGGTTATGTGAAATTGTTGCTAGGAAATCTGTGATTTTGTGGATCATTAAATGTTTCTTTTTCTAGACAAACGCACAGTGATTGGTCTAAAAAGAAATACTGATGCATTAAAAATGCAACATTTATATATGTATATCAATTATGCTTTTATATATAAAATGATGCTTGTATATCAAATTATTTTGATTTTCAATAAGATTTATATGAACACTCATTTCAATAGCTTTCATTAAAGCAAACATTAATTTGACTTTTATGATCATAAAATTGGGTTTATTGAATACAAAATCATTAACACTACTCCGTGGTTTCCCGCAGTAATAATAAATAAATAAACTACACCACATAATCCCCATTGAGAGGTGTTTTCCTCGAGTCTCGAGATCAATTCGCCACTCATTCGCTGCTGCTTTAATCAAAACAACACTTGCAGCACTCCACAAGACCCATTGAAAATCCGAGGAGTATCGCTCAATGGGAGCAGCAATACAAACAAGACCTCGAAATGGGGAAAAAGTATCTGTATCCGAATAGGAATTGGAATCACAAACAACCGCAGAGCCAGAAACGAAACCACTCAAGCTCGGCGGCATCGATAAAATGTCAATAAACAGAGAAGAAATTGTTTAATTACGCTTTCGAGAGGCTTTCGAGCACGAGGCACTAAATAGAATAAAGAGAATGTGTTGACCATTATAGCCGAGTATTGGCTGTGTTTGTTTCGATTTGACCCAATAACTCGGGGTAGATACTTTCGTTATTGGCCCCCGTTATTGGCATCTTGCCCAAATGAGCAACGCGTAAACAAAGATCCGCAGGCGAACTGCTAATAACCGTCAACCCACGTCCACCTTGCCATTTGTAATCCTCCGCCAGGCCATTTATCTCCCTGGCCAAAGGTCCGGTCTTTAAAGTCCAAGCTGCCAAAACCCCATTCATCACATGCGGCGAACTGACTTGGCTTATTTATTTTGCTGCCTATTTTTTGTGTGGAATTTGCTTTTTTTTGGGTTTACGACCAGTCTGCGCTAATGAAGACCCGTTGCAGTGGCATATATTTTTTGTTTCTGCAGTGATTGTAATTTAGAATCGTAAAAGAACAGCAAGAAAAGCTCGCCTCAGCGGCAGCAGCAGCGAAAAAAAAGAGTAGATAAGTTTTCGTGTTTTACAAATTACTTTCGTACTCTTTTAATGATCGTCGGGCGCCAGACCGTCTGGTGACCTTTGGCCGGTCCGAATGCAGGTGGAGCGCCCAGATGCAGCGGCTCTTTCTGGCTTTCCGGCTTTCTGGCCAACTACTACTGGGCCTTCTGGCCATCTACTGGCTTCTCTGGCTCTTCTGACTCCTCTGGCTCTTCTGGCCAAGACTTAATGCACTTGGCTCGAAATGGGTTGAATGGGCCGGCCGAGGGCAGCAGCGAACCATAATAACAAACAACATCGAAACGGATAAATTGTTTGTTAGTCTTGGCTGGAGTGAAAAAAAGTGCTGGAAGGAAATTTTCTCTCAAGTGCTGCAGTTGAGGAGCCCTTGGCCGATTGCTTTCTACCAAACAGATTCCATTGATTTAGCACCATGAATAGATTGTGCAGCGCATGGGAAAATCTTATTCAATTACAAATCATGGATTAAATTGAAATGAACCTTTTATAAGGAAGTGCCAGTAAATAAGCAATCCCTAATCAAGTAATTGTCACAAAGAAACGTAAAAAAAAGTAATCGATATTACAAACAACGATAAAACAAACAAATTACAAAAGGGTTTTACCTAACAAATCTTAATATATAAACTCTAATTTAGTTGGAGAAAAAGATGAACAAAATTAGAAAATACGTCAGCTTAGCTTATCTTGAAACTTTAATATTACTTTAATAAATTAACAGATAGCAAAATCTTTATCTATATCTTTAGATTTCTTTCTTTCAAGCTCAGCGAACTTCCTTTGTACTTCGTCTGCACCTTCCCGCAATCCGAAAATAGCCAGGAAATTCAATAGAATTGCTTATTAATAGAAAAACTAGTTCCCATAGCACTCCCATAATGACTCTTCCCGCAGTAATAATGATTAAGTGCCGGGCAATGAAATGTTATGAAGCAAATAATTCACTAAACTTAATGCCCACTCTTGGGCTTTGAGTTTTCTTTTTCGTTTTTTTTTTTTGGGATGAAGTTTGGTCCAGTGGAGCAAAGGCAAGACGAAGACTCCCACCTTTTATTAGATTAATTTGCCCACATTACTCAGTCGGTGAAGTGGCGACCCCCAACCGAACAGAACCGACATCATCATGATCTTCGACGCCTGCCTATCCATCTATCAGCAACAATTTGACCCAATGGCCGACTTCACAGCTCTTTACCACACGAGGTGGAGAAAAAATATCTGGCGGAGCAGCGGCCCACGATTGAAGTGCCCACGCGATGAAAAAAAAACCGAAAATTGTGCCAAAAAATGAATCTTTTGTTTAAGAAAGCGAAAAAATGCTTAACAATGGACCTCGGCACTGACCGGGTGACAAACATTCGCTTTGGCTGGTTTTTGTGGAGCAATTTGAATTGGCAACGCCCCAAATGATGACTTTTGTATGGGGGAGTGCAATTTGATGTTTCGTCGTTAGTTCTTTTTATTTTTTTTGGGCCTCAGAAGAGTTGACTTACCGCTAAGAGCCGCTTAACCGTAAAAGCGTTTCCATTGAGCATTGCGATCGCAGGTTGCTTTCTCGATGTTGCTGACTGCCTCGCAGTCGCCGTCATTGCCGCTTCTGAATCTCCAAAGAAGCTGCTTTGGATCTCCCTGGGAAGGCTTTTCTCGCTTTTCCCTCCTTTTGTGTGTTTTCTTTTTGTTTTTTCGATTTATCGGCCGCTTTTCATGGGTTATTTTCCTGTAGCTGGTATTCCTCTTGTTGCAGTCGTAAATATATGTTTTTCGCTGTGGAAAGGAGTCAGTTTGGTGAGGGGAGGCTTGACTTAAACTCTGAACTTTGAGGGTCAAAAACGGAACGAAAAGGTTTCTTCTCCTTCATTTCTTTCTATTTTTTTTTCATTTGGGGTAAAGGAAATGCGCCCCACTAACAAGCAACAAAAAAAGAAAAAAACGAGGGAAATAATAATAATAATAATTTCTGTTTTATTATTTTGCAGTTGAACCGGCCGGCTTGCGGCTCACACGCCCCTCATTCGCATTCAATGGGCATGCGAGCGGTGCGCGCAGTCGCTCCACTTTAGAACGAAAGACTTAGGCAGCGAACTTGCGCGGCAGCCGAAGAAAACCCGAAAATGGGAAATTAACACCTGAACCACCACCTAGCTCTTGTTTGGGCCACTAGGCCCTAAAACTTATTCCGTTTATTTCTCTCGACCGCTGTCTTTTGTTTTTTTTCGTTTTTTTCTTCGGTTTTTGCTATTTTCACTTGCTGTGACGACCTTTGCCTGTCTCCCTCTCTCCCGCTCAGTTTCTTTTAATATATATTTTTTTTTGGAATTCGGGTAACGTTTTTGTTGTATCTGTTCGTCGTTGTATCTGTTCGCCGCTGCTGCCGCTGTTATAAAATTTCATTTTATTGCAATGCATGAGTCTGGACCGCCGTGTTCGAGACTGGAAGACTGAAAGACTGGGTCTGAGAATGTGGCGCTCTAGGGCATTACCGTTAGGCGGCTGAGAAGAACATGACAAAAAAAAAACTGAGCTCTGCCTATATAAAACATCTACTAACTCCAGCATTTTATAACTTAATAAAAAATGTGAAAAATGGAAGGGAAAATGGAGCTGACAATGAGGCAGGGCCTAAGAGTTCGATTTAAATTGGTCTAAGGTGAGCTGGCCTGAGAACTAGTCGCTGCACAGAGAAAATCTTTGGTTAACTTTAAAAATTTAATTTAAAGTTTTCATATACCTTATACCTTTCTTATTTTTCCAACTGTCTCAACACTATTTATTTAAATTGAATTGCATGAATAAGGATAACATGCTTCATTGGGCTACTTTTAGTATTTCTGAAAAATCTTGTGATTGGTTTTTAATAAAAGGGGAATTCCTCATATTTTAGGAATAACTAGGACCATATTCACAGAACTATACGATTTCATTCTCATTTCATTCTTTCAATTTCAGAAATATATATGAATTGTTTAACCAAGCCAAAGCCTGACAAATCTATTGGTACTGAAGATTTGGTCCAGAGGGGCGTTTGTGGGAGTGTCTGGACAACTGGCCGGCTCAACTGTGTGACCCAGTCAGCCTTGGAGATGCCGATGCATACATAGATGCAGATGGAGATGCAGATGGAGATGCAAATGGGACTGGAGATGGCGGAGATCTTCCGCAATCGATCAGCATGTGCAAAGTGTTGGGCTGGCGACCGCTAAAGAGCGGGTCGCTGGCGAAGGGGATCAGCATTTTTAGTTTGCGGTTTTTGCGCTTGCTCTATCGGTCGCTGGGTCGTCATCAATGCGATGCGATGCGATGCGATGGCATAAGATGGGTTGGGATGCGATGCGGTGTGGTGTGGTGCGGTGCACCGAGAGCCAAATGCAACAGCCTGGCTAAGAAGCTGGCCGAGAGACACTCAGACACTCAGACAGCAAAGGCAGCAAAAGCAAAAAGCAGCGCGATTCTGGCACCGTTATGCACCCAATATGGCGACTCCACCACCAGCACATGTGCCAGTGGAGCTGGAGCTGGAGCTGAAGCTGAAGCTGGAGTTGGAGCCAAGCCAAAGTTAAAGCTGAAGCCAGAACCGAGCTAATGCTGGACTGGCTTTGGGTGCATCTGCATCTGTTCGGTTCGGTTTGGCTTGGTTCGGCTGGGTTCTGTGTGCTGTGTGTTCTGGTGCTGGTGCCACTGCCACTGCCAATGCCACTGCATCTCCAACCGCATCTGCAGCAAACTGGACAGGAGAACGCTGCACTGTCTTCACTTGACTGCCTTCCCATGTATGTTTGTCTATCTGGACGCTCGCTGTTTGTTTGTTGCTTGGTTCGTTGGTTGGTTGGTTGGCTGGTTGGTTGGTTAGTTGGTTTGTTTGTTTGTTTGTTTGTTTGTTTTCCTGGCGAGTGTGTCTGTCCGCAAGAAACTGACTGAAATTACACACAGTTGGCCCGATGGCCGCGCCTTAGTCCAATTCCAAAAATTATCCCTCGATCATTATTATTATTAGTATTATTTCCTTCTTTCTTTTTTTTGCCGCTCGCTTGTTTCATAAATTCATAAACCATTGTTTAGCTACCGTTTTTTTCTGGATTTTCGTTTGTCACACGCGTCGCGGCACTTTTGGTAAATTCAGTTTGAAAAACGTTTTCAGTTTAGTGTGCAAAGTGCAGCCACATCACACGAAGATGAGCTGAGCTGGGCACGTCCGCACGTAACGATGGTCAGCAACGAACTGAAGAGGAGCCAGCCAGCCACGGACTTAAAGAACCAAGACAAGCAGCCGCGGTCGCAGTCGCGCCGCAGCAGCAACATCAGCGGCAGCAGCAGCAGCAACAGCGGCAACATCAGCAGCAACAACAGCAACATCAGCAGCAACAACAGCAACACGAGGCGAACTCTTGGCTGAAAAGAGAGCTTTTGGCCAAAGTCAAAGTCAAGGCAGAGAAGCTTTTGAAGACACGACAAGTGCCGAGCTCTTGGACTCACATGGTTGCTGTTGCTGCTGCTGCTGTTTGCTGTTGTTGCTGTTTGCTGCTGCTGCTGCGGCTTGCTGCTCCTGTGTTGCTGTGCTGCTGTTGCGAGTGATGTTGCTGCTGCTGCTATGCAAATGTGACCGCTGCACAGGCGCAGCAGCAGCAGCGGCAAGCGCGCTGCTTTATTTGTTTCTTTAATTATGAGTGTCAGGTGCGAGAGAGTGCGAACGCACAGATTAAGAGAGATAAACGGCGTAGCGTTTGTACACCTACACGCCGAAATCGCCACTTGTTGCTGCCCGGCAGCTGCATTCAGTTCGAAATTAACCGCTTCATCTTACAGTGCCACATCTATGGATCAAATGGGCCTAGTAACACGATTTCAATAAGGATATACCTTCGAAGAGCATATTGAACGATATTAAGCGGAACTAACAATCCAAATTTATCAAGTTACCTGTTACAGCATATTACGTTAAATGGTTAAATTTCAGTTATATTTAAGCCGAAATATATTAAAAATCTTATCTTAATATTTTAAACCTTCAAGTTTGTATAGGAATTTTTTGAAATTTCTTAATGCTGCCCTTCAATCCTAGGAAGGCACCAATTTTAAAGTGCCTCCGTTGTAGGCTGGCCCAACTGTAGTTGATTTTCGTTTTCCCACTTCCGTCACTTGAAGTTGAACCCGTGTTGCAATCGCAATGAGGCAAGTGAAGCAACTGAAATCGACTTGCGAAACGTTAAGAATAATCTTCCGAGTGAAAAGTGGAGGTGGCGGTGAGCATGGAAATGGGAATGCGGATGGGGAATGGGGATGGGAATGGGGATGGGAATGGGGATGGGGATGATCGTGGTCGGATCCAACGCACTCCATTTGGCTGGGAGTCCAAAAACTATACAAATGCGTCTTCCCTAATTGAATAATGCCACGGCTGCCCTCCCTTTAAGTCGTTCGAGCTCTTTAAAATTTAAAATTATAATTTAATGGTTTTAAATTGGTCGCTTGGGGTGTAATTTTCGCATTTGAGTTCATTTTAAACAAACTGTTTTTCGCTGTCAGATTTTCAGATTATCAAGAGGGCGGTACGCAAAGTTATGAAATGTGCAGTGCCAAATTCACGTTTTCCTACTTATATGAGTTTTTCAAACAAACAAAATGAAATGAATGTTAAATTGAATATTTGAAACTGATGAAATAAGAAACTAAAAGAACTTTTTAACCCACCCACGCACTCGCCAAGAACTGACTGAACTCAAGTCGGGTGTAGACATCGCATATTGTGCCAAGTGGTCACTTCAAAGCGCTTTTGATCGTTTTTGATTTCACATTCAATTTTATATCTGCCCGCTTTGTTTCGCTCATTCTCGGCGAAAACTACAAAAAATTGCTTCGATTTTCGAGCATTTTCTGGAAGACAGCATCTTAATTTGAAGATTTATTTCAAGCACCGGAAGCGGAGCACCCTCCTCCACGAAAAAAAGAGTTGATTGTCCCGAATCGAAATCGCATATAATGGCCATATATGTACATATATATATGTACATGGTTAGGAACATAGCCATAATTGACGCTGATTGTCCACGGTTACTTGCTTAATTCTGATTTCTCACTTTCGGGTGGGGGCAATGGAATCGGAGTCGATGGAATCAATCGATCAAGATCGAGGAAATGTGAGAGGATTGAACCCTCAAAATTGCTTATAAAGAGGAATGTAATGAAACTAGGCAGAACTAAGAAAGTTGTAAAGACTTAGGCATAAATTATATGTAATGAAGAATAATAGAAATAAATAGTTAAAAGGTTTAGTTTGTTTTTGCAATGTTAATAGCAATCAATAACTCTAGAAATAGCATATAATTTATGAAATATCAACTGTATAAGAAGAATTAAATAAAAAAGTATTTTATATATTAAAAATCCTAAGCTGTTATTTAAAACAATTCAAATTTGAATACAGAATTGCTACCTTTCTTTTCAAAGAAGAAACCGTAAAGTTTTTTACTGAAACCATTTGGTAATCCTCTTAGCAAAAGCCAAAACACTGCAAAAATGTTGTGTAAATTCAATAGAAACTATTGAAAATCGGAAAAGTTTCCGATGGGTGTGCATTTAGTGTTGAAAACCATGAAATTGTTATTAATGTCTCGACAAACAGCCGGCAGCCAGTGGCCATCATCATCGCATTAGGAACAATGAAAAGCAAAAGTAAATCGAAATCGTAGCAAAGTTGAAGACACTGCACTGGAGAAATGTTCATCATCATCAGTGGAAGTTGCGGCAGCAACAGCAACAGCAGCCGCAGCAACAGCCGCAGCAGCAGCAACAGCAACTGCAACAGCAGCAGCAAGATCGGCGGTGGCATCATTATCATGGCCACGATCATCGACAAGTGGCGAACAATTGAAAAGTGCTTTTGCTTTGCTCTTGGGGGAACACGTGCCGGGTCTTTTTGGATTTTTATTTCTTATACTTCTGTTTCATTTTTTTTTTTGCCGGACTGCTATCGATCTTGAGTGCCGGTGTACCTGTCGCTGCCGCCACGCCCCCCGCCCCAGCGCAAGCCCCCCTACACACACACACACACACATGCACACAGGTGCCCAAAATGCTCAAAATGCTCGAAATGAACAGTTGCCGCCGGAGATCTTAAACTTTCATTTATACAATTGTCTTCAAACTGTGCCGCGCTTGCCGCTGCTCCAAAATGAAAGTCGGAACAAAATGGATTTGCTTTTCGGAATTTTTGTCCAACAGAAGGCATATACACACAGCCAAAAAAAATAAAAAAAATTAAGAGAGGGGAAAAAAGGCATCATTCTGCTGCTGTTTGTTCGTTTTGGGCCACTAGTTTATTGCAGTTTTGCGGCCATGTGCCAAAGGAAAGGTATGCGTACCTTTTGCCCACTTTTGCCCACTTCCACTGTCCAATATCTCGTTAAATCTAAATGTGCTTTTCTTTTCTGCCTTTTTTCGGGATCGGGATTTCTGCACGCGGGGATCGCTCTCCATCTCCATCTCTTTGCGCCCGATCAACTTTCGCCGCAGAACTTGCGAAAAAAATCACACAACAAAAAAACTAAGAGTTGTTGCCCTTTCATGGTTCTCTGCCCATCTTGAGACCCTATTCCTGCCCAGGGTCATTGAACGTAGGTTTTGGCAAACCAAAAATAAACAACAAAATACAAAGTACAAAATAAAGAAATAGCAGCCCAAACTGGTTATTATAATTTTTCGGCTTTCGCAGAAATGCACGCAGCTGCCCGGACAGCGTCCCCCATTAGGTTGGCCCCATTCCCGGGCCGATGGGTCCAGGAACTGGGCTTGGCCACATGACAGGCCGCGTCCCAGCCCCCGAATAGGCTCTACACTGACAGAAAACGGAACTGAATACGCCTTCTCCTAGTGGCTCATCGGTGATAAGTCGTCGACCATTTACAGGTATCCCCTCTATTAAACAACATTCTTTTTTAACTGCTGGAGTTCAATAATCCATATGGTTTATAAAATATCACATACTAAAACTTCAGCACTTGAAATCTTCATTATCACTCTAATCATCTTTCGATTATCATTACAGCCCAGGATAGTAACATGGATTGTCTTCAGGTGTAACTTGTTCGGGTATTTGGCTTCGTGACAAATATGAATATTTTTTGAGAGCATGAAGTGGGCCGCAGGAGGAGTGGAGTCCAGTCACGGGCAGCCACATCCACATCCACATCCCCATTTCCATGCCCATTCCCATACCCATACCCATTCCCATTGCCATCTCCATCTGCACAGCCTCATCCCCATGCCAAGTACCAATCCACAGCGGAGCACCGCGAACGCGGAAGTATTTAACGTGTTTGTTTGTCCATGCCAATTCCATGGCTTCTGCCGCATTTTCAGCTCCAGCTTCGAATTCTGGACTGGAGTTGGTGCTGCGAAGCTATGGAAATGGAGCTCCAGTGCTGCGATGCTCGCCAGCAGTGGATTGCTGGCTCTTTCATTTGGGTTTGGTGAAAAGTGTTTTGTATGCAAATCATTGAAATTACATATTATGGCCAGTCTTGCAGTAAGTAGCAGTTGGCCTCAAACCGAACCCACTGACATGCACCGTGCAACTGGGCAACTGGACATCCTGGACCACTGGACAACGTGGACAACCTGGAGCACACAATCGGTGGCCGGCGATGAAGACCTCAAATGGCCAATGGAGAATGGAGAACGGGTGGAAAGCAATTGGCTGAGAACTGGCCACGACAGATCGTAAATTCATTAGTGCAATGTTTTCGGGAGGTCTGGCAGCTGCAGTCGATGTCTCAGTCTCAGTCTCAGTCTCAGTTTCCGAAAAAACGGAGTCTGAGGAAACCAAAAACCAAACCAAAATTCAACTGACACCTCCTAAGGAAGTGAAGCTATTCTGCCAGGGAATAAATTAAAGTCTTATTTACGAGGTTGAACTGGTTTCACAAAGTAATTTTTTGGTTAGGAATTTAAAACGAATGTGCGTCACTCACAAAAAGTAGAGCAAATATGACTCGAATCGTTTAACCTATTTATCAGCAATAAATATCAAATAAATTTTTTCGTATTGTTAAAGAAAAGTGCAACAAAAAACTAAATGTATGAATAAAAGTAAATTACCTAGTTAAAAAAAGGAGGAAAGGATGATCACCCGATGGTTTATTTCTGCAGTTAAGTTTCCTCTTATGACCAATAAATAGCATTATCCTTAGAAAGTAAGCCACCGACCATTAGGAAGCGTCAATCAATTGGAGCGCAATTTCACTGCCATACACGCACATACCAAATACCAAATGGGGCAAATGGGGCGTATGCGCAATTTCTAGTGCGAAAAGGAAGCGCGCGGCAGTCGAGGGGTTCGGGTGGCATACTAAGTCGACTTTAATTAAAATGACGGACCATTAGAAAACCATTTGCCCAGATGAATATTTTTACGACTTGATTTGGCGCAATTGGAAAATGGGAAAACTGCAATTGGGCGAGTATGCGGTTTAGCCGGAGGAAAACTCCGCCAGTGGTGGCAAAAGGGGCGTTTCGGGGGCTTCCGCTGCGGCGAAACGAAAACTGATCATTAAAATGCCCAGTTGAAAACGCAGGTGAAATCTCATCTGGCGGCTCTTGCGGTTTCACAGCCACCAGCCCATATATATACATATATATTATATATCGTACATATGTATAGTACAGAACTGTTCCATCTGACGCTTTCTACACGGCCGATTGAATAATGCCCAAGATTCATTAGGGCCTCGTGGGCTTGTAAGAGCCTCGTTTTTCTTCGAAGCATACATTAATTGATTTGTTTCGTAACCGAAATTAGGTAATTCGAAAAGCGAAGAAGCAGCGAGGAAAACATTTAAACGCTCAAATCTTCTTTGACTTCGGGGCACACGTGAAAGTTCATAAACGAAAGCAAAACGTAAGCTAAACATTTTGTTTGTTTGTAGCGTATGGCCGGCCAGCAATGTCATTAAACAAAATGAAGCAGAACAGCGTTTGGGCCATGAAAGGCTTTTAACGCGTCCAAAAAGGGTGGAGATCGAGGAGTTTGTGGGGAGTGTGTGGTGTGTGTGTGGAGTGTGTGTGTGGAGTGTGTGGATGATGATGATGATCATTAAATGCCAAAAAATGACCGGTGAATGAATGCAGCGAATGAAATGCCCACTGTTTCCAAAGTCAAATTATAGCAAAAGCAAAGCTAAAACTTTAATGTCTCGAATGCGTCGTTTCGTTTCGTTATCGTTTCTCATTTCTCCTCGGCGAGTGAGTATGAGTATGAGTATATTAAAAGTGAAAACATGAAGCCGCTCTACTCATTTCATTTCGTTTTGATTTCATTTCATTGGCAAAGGGACGGCAAAGCCAAATTGGCATACAAATTGCGTATACGTAATTTTAATTGATCATTTAAGCGATTTAGTTTCTGTTTCTTGCTGCTTACATAAAGCATTTCTTTTCGACTTTTTCGACTTCTTCGGTATTATGCTAATTTCGCTGCGCATTTAGAAGGATTAATGAACGCCATTGACAGATGGATGAGTAAAAGTTGGCAATTTTTTATGACACATTACCTAATCGGTGACTGCGGATCACAAGACCAACTTTCTTATGTAAATATATTAATCATTAATGATGCTACCAGTGTGGTGACAAGAATTCTTTATTCAAATTCATTTAATGGTCCCCCAACTTTTACAATATTAATTACTTTCCAAACAGTTTATGAAGCATAACATTTAACTTATTCATTTTGATTTCAAATAATTTAAGCCCACAGCATCTCTGAAAATTCCTCTTCTTGTTGGCAGAAAATAAAAAATGCTCGAAGCAAGTGAAAGTGCCTAAAGACACATTCAATTTCGAATAATTTCGCTATCAATTAATAAAACGCGCAACGTGCATGAATGAGCGAATCCAAATGCGAGTGCTGTGCTCTGCTCTAAAAAGATCTGCAAAAGATTAATTGCCGGCCAGGTTGAGGAGGCATCATTAGCACATCATTACTGTCCCCCAGCTGAAAATCGTAATGATTACTTTGGACATTTGAATGGGAAGTCAGGCAACTTGTTGCGGTGAGAAAAGTGCTTCGAAAGCGAAGGTTGCCCGGTTCCACGGGCTGGCGGGTCCGCGGTTCCTTCCTCGCCAAACAAACCATGATGCTTTCAAAACTGCACGGATCCGCAATAGAAGGCCTGCCCTCCAGGCCTCGTGGGCAATATCTCTTACCAAGAAACAAAACCCGAGGAAGATCTCATGCTGCGTAAGCGTTTTAGCGCAAAACGATGAAAGTGCTGCCTGTCTGAAGGCACTTAAAAAAAAGTGATCTTTACTTAAATTATCAATGGTTTAAAGTCTATAAAATAAAACTTAATAATAATAATTATAATAAAACTTAACGTACGCCTATTCACATATGGTCAACAATTACTTTCGAATGTGCCTATTTTTTCATATTCTAGTCTATTTAAGAAACGGTTCAACTTATTTGTTTTCAGTGCTTATTCAAATGCTTCTTGGTGGCATTTCTCCTTGGCATGATGCTCAACAATTGCCGGCCGGGCTGAATAATGATGGAAACGAAAAGCATGTAAAACATCACACAAAAATCAATTGGAAATTTTACTTTCGACGACAAAAAGACAGAAGTCGAATGGAGGCGGAAGATGGGGCTCTATCCATCCAATAAAATGAGATAGACAATGTGGACAATGTGGAACTATTTGCGCTGTCCTATGCTGTATAATTAAATTTCTTTCCAGTTTGATTTTCACCCTCCAAAGTACAAGTCATCCGAAAGACAGAGTTCCCAATGCCGTGAAGGGTTTTTAGCAAAACTTCAGGCCTGTCACGGCCGCAATGAATTTGGCATTTGGCGCTGGGATGCCAAAAACCAGAAACGAACTGCCAGAAATGTGTTTTTATCATATTTCACGAAAAGAGGGCTGCTTTCATTGGCAGAAGAAATGGGAAAATAATTATACAACCCACCGGTGAGCTAAAAATAAATGTTATAAAAAGAAGCCAATGGTCTCTTCCTGTAATCAGAAATCCATAAGATTAATAGGTAATTTATTCAAAACGCGTGATAATCAATTATATTAAAATAGATCCAAGTAGATACAAAAATATATTCCTAATGTCTGCCAGCAGTCTCTTCCTGTAATCAAGAGGCCCCATGTTGCCTGTCTCCTCCTCATTGTCCTGCCTTTAGGCTACTCTCCGATCCCAATCCCGATCCCAATCCCAATGCGAATACCAATACCTATCCCATTCCCCATGCTAGAACCCAAACGCTTTCAACATTTCCGCTGCAGCTTCAATTACTTTCGAGCCGGTGGAAAATTTGCATACAACCAGATGGAACACATGAATTAATATTTGGCTATTGGCCATATTTAGCTGACACAACAATAGAAGCAGTCCATGTCTGGCTTTAACCATGTGAAAGCCGAAAGCCAACCAGCCAGCCAACCAGCCAAGATCGCCGGTTCGAGGGCGCATTAATGATTTCTCACATGGAGCTGGATGCAAAACCGAAACCGAAGTAGCGAATTCAAAGCTGCGTAGCATTGATCTTGGCCCTTGGACTCTTGGACTCATGTGGATGTCTCTGGGCCTGGTCGATACATTGACCCAGTGGACAATTGGTATGCAATGTGGCCAATTGGCTGCACTTCATTGGCAAGCTCGGTGGCGAAATGGGAAAAACAAATGCCTTGGCATTGCTTTCGATTTTGAATGATTTCGCATACCCTTGCAGAAAGTTGTGTGCATTTGTGAATATTTCCCAGAAATATATTCACTTAATAATTAAACAGTTCAATTTAACTTTAAAAATTAAGTTCTTTACATTTTGCACACTTTTAGGCCATTAATTTCTTTCTATGCCCTAATGGCAGGGTATGAACTTATTCCAAGTTTACCATTTAACTTGCACTTATATTCACGTGCTGCATTCATTTTCAAGCCATTCGCAATATGTGCAAGTTATTGGCAAGGTTTCCTAGTGGACAACGCTAACGCCTTTCACCTGATGGACTGATGAACAATGCTTCGCCGCCTGAATCAGACGGGCAGTCAAATTAAAAACCAATCAATTCGATGGGAAGTAAATGATGCCGCAAAAGACGAAGACGAACCCAAATCCGATGGCTCAGTAGCCCACATCGTCAATGGTGGGCTCAAATCGGGCTATTTTTGTAGCGGCTTAGCATAAATTTGCATAAGCAGTAAAGTCCGATACATAACTGTAAACATAATGAAACGATCGCTTGATCAATAACATGAAAAAGCCTTCTAGAAGATCGAAGAAGCGACGAGACCAAGAAAGTGATATGGAGCAGTCGGAGATTTCCTTTCCATGCATTCTACTCGTAAAACACATTTGCATCTGGGCTGGGCGAGAAATGAAATATGTGTCACACCAGATCGGCAATGCGATTAAGACATTAACTTTGGTATGAACCTCCCCTCACCTTCAAAAATAACGCTCCACAAAGATAGCAGGTGAGTTGAAAGCGCGTTGAATATCTGGAGTGTTGAGTGATGAGAACTGGAGAAATTGAGACGGAACTTCAAAGTGGGATGATACCTGGTCCCTGTTCGGGCGCCATCCTGTTACTGCTACTACTGTGCAGAAGTGCTTACTAGTTATAATTATATAAATTATTTAGAAATCTTAATGACATACTTAAGACTTTTTTAATTTTATATATATCTTTTAACTAAGTCATAAAAATTAATGGGTTAGTCTGCATTTCAGCACGCTCCCATCGCTAGCGCCATTGAAATGGAAACTGGCCAGGCTTACTAGCTAACTGAACTGGCGAACTGGCTAACTGGCTTACTGACCAACTGACTGACTGACAGCCACACATCGTCTTTAGAAATGGCGCACAAAAGACAAGCTGCTGCTGCTGCTGTTCAGCATAGGAGTTGGTTCGTTTTGGTCTGTTTTTTGTTTTGTATGTTGTTTTTGTTTTTTTTTTTGTTTTCTTCTCTTTGACGAAATTGACTTTCTCCATTCAATATAATTAATAGTAATATTCCGATGCCCTGGCTACACACACACGTCTTCAGAATGGTAACAACCAAAGACACCCGGCCGCTTGGAATGTGGACAGGAAGTAATTTGTTATTGCAGGCGTGCATTAGAGATCGAAAGGCGTTCGAAAATCCATCACATCACAGCGAGATCCGCTGCACGTGCACGGCATCGCAGTGCGAGAATTCCTCGTGGGGGCCAAAAGGAATTCGCACCGCACCACGGGGCGTATGGGTAACAAGTGAAATGGCTGGAATGCCAGCCGCTCACCCGGGCGGATGAGTGATGTGCGCCGGTATTTACGAGCATTTTTCTATACGTATTTAAAGATCTGCCACATTTTGTTGTTTATGCAAATTGTCTTCATTCGAGGGCGCTGGCTACTACTCACTTTCAAAACGACAGACAGAAAGCATATTTAGCTAATATTTAGGATGCCTTCTTCTGCTGCTGCTGCTGCTGCTGCTTTTACTTTTCTCCTTAGCATTCCGCTGGCTGAAACTAAAAGTAGTTTACCAGACGCTTCTGTCTTGGGCATAATGTTTTTTTTTTCTTTTTTGCCATCTGTTTACATAACGATGAACCACAAGAAAAGTAATAGTTTAACAATGCCAACTAACAAATAAGGCAGTGCGGGCACGCACTCCACGAAACTATCTGCCATCCAAAGTGTGAATGATGTGCCTGGGCAAGAGCAAGTGGCCATAGTGCCATGTGGCCATGTGGCCAAGTGGCAACCAGTGGCCATTTCACGTTCATTGACATGGCTAATGGCTGGCACTGGTGACTTGGACTCCAGCAAGGTGAAGTGAAGTGGTGCAGGGCAGAAAGCAAAGCACGTCGCACATTGAGGTTTCGCCGGCACGCGTTTATTTTACCTGAGAGGATGGGCCAAATCCGAATATGTTATTTAATGCATTGGCATGCACAAATTAAGATTCGTTATAATTGGGGGTTATGTAAGCGCGCATAAACGGCGCTTATCTAATGCCACACGGCAAAACGGCAAAAGCAAAGAAAGCGTCGCAATTAGACGAGTTTTCTAGCCAGTTTCTGTCAAATAATAGGCCCAAGATCGAGTGATTTTCATGCGTGTTCGGTTGGCTGTCGCCGCATTTGATGTTTTCCAGCCGCGTTGCTTGAAAATGCTCATCGGGTGCGGTCCCTAATGAGATGGGTAACTATGTAAGGCGGGAAATAAAATATCTAATTTTGTGCGATAAGAATAACAACAGAGCATGTTAATGAGCATGTTTTCTTGTTTTTACATACAATAAAGATTCATTTTGAAAGATCTGTAATGTTTAAAACAGAAGTAATTTAATGATAATAGTATCATTGCAGAATATTGTAAATTTATTTTAAAAATGGCCTAAGCGAAAGAACGTAGCACTCGCGTGTTAATGGCACTTTCGCACATTAAAGGCGGTCACAACACAAGATGGCAATTTTTATTTTTTGCATATTTAAGGCCAGTTAAGTGGCTCCGGCAAACATTTCACTTTTGGAGCACATTTTATGGATTTTCTTGTAGCGCCATTAAAGCAAACGATTGCACGCTGGCCTCAAAAGTTGTGGTAATTGTGGTGGAGAATTCAAATGTGATGTTTGGCGGTCAGCAAGACGAACGAAAGCTGAGTGCTGCATAACTCGAGACTAAAGCTTAAAGTTTGCAAAAAGCTCAACGCAACCAGCTGATTGGAATAACATGTTTTTATCTACGGAATTATCTTTCACACGCGCCACTTCTTGCTCTTTCTTGTTGTCGTCGCCAAATCAGTTTCAGTTATTCGCTGCGTCTGATTGGGAGTGGTTCGCCATCTTTCGGTCTGCAATAAAATTAGTCTGTGTTCTAACGTTCTAAATCCGGCATTTTAAACAATCTGAAAGGTAAGTGGAGCATTCGGAAAGCGTTATATAAGGCGGTTCAAACTCCACGGCCAAACACCCACTTCTGAATGCATTCACCCCAAACTAATTTACTACAACGGCTGACTTGCACTTTATCTGAGCAAATAAAAAATGGTGGACTTCCAAATCGGTTGCGATATGTAAATTTGCAACAATTCAAGACTTTTCAATGCAAATAATTAGCGCTATTTAACTTTATGCATAACCTCTGGCCCAACCTATTTAGGCCCGAACTTTCCCCACCGGTCTGTTTTCATATGCATTTTACTTGACTGCCGCTGTTTTTGTTTTTTCTTTGCACCGGCTTGCCTCCTCCGAAAAGAGAGATACAGATTAAAAAAAAGAGAGAAGAGTTGACAGAGAAAGAGAGAGGGCTATATGTGGTTAGACAGAGACACGTATCCCATTCGACAGGCCTTTTCTCTGCCACCTGATTCTCCGGCTCTCCAGGTGCTGTCCAAAGTTTAATCTTGAATTCGTGTCGACATTTTTAATTAAACCTATACAATTACTATGCATATCTACAGATAGATGGTTCCAGAAGACCCCCAGATAGCTTGTATCTCATGAGCACTTTTGCATGCACAAAATAATAATACTTTCTTAGTTTGCCCTATGGTTTGAGTGATTATAGGTGCTTTTGATCTTATAAGTTTACAAAATTGGGTGCTGCTTCGTAAATTACAGAAACTAATCTTGCTTAAATAGTTAAAGTTTACTTTTCTCATTTCTCAAGCCAGAAAACAGACCTCTGTACATGTAATTATATTTGTTATATATGTGAAAGTCCACTACCATAAACTTGTTAGTCGAAAAATATATAAATATTACATTTTTTCTCAGTTTTCTGGTGTATTTCAATTGAATTTAAAATGTTCATAATGTCCAAGGGTCAAAAGCCATTAAAATTTGACTGCTTTGTTTTGTGCATAACAGTTTTAGTTCTTACTAACTTATACATATGGCAGTCATATAATATTCTGGGACTTGAAGGAACACATGATGGGGAAATACCAGATGGATTAGATCTAGATAATTTATTCGACCCTTCATAACAAAACAAGTGCAAATCTTATCAGAATGGTACCATGTACAAAGTCTTGTGAAATTCATTTGGTGAAAGCACAGATATTATTTTTTCGACCGACTTCCCCATTTTTCCCACCCAATTGTGGGCGTGGCCTAAGCTTATGGCGTGTTCAGCGATCGCGCCACCTCGATATGTTAATTAGATTGTTGATGGTACATATGTGCCTCTAAAGATTTTGAGATATATTAAGCCAGATGATGGGTCTATTAAAGCAGAAAAGAAAAACCGAAAAAAAACATCACGCAATCGCTATTATGTTTTGGAAGTAAGTGGCATTGACTGAGCAGATAAGAATGGTAGACGTTTCGAGATAATCAGAGCGAGCCTCCCTCGCAACAATAAAACACATTGGCGCCCAAGTTCAAAAATTATCTAAGCTTTGACATGTCATTTCGCTCATCGTTATCGATAATACCTCGTACCAGCTGACAGAGAATTTGAATGAAGATGAATAAAATTGTCAAGTGCCACGCGCTTTTCTAATTATTATTCCTTATCAAAACGAGTAGGCCGTGAACTTAGAATAAAAGTGGCTGGCCGGCAATAGTGGAAAAGTTTTTCGCCAGCTGATAAACGCAACAGTTGTCATTTGCAAGAGCGTAAGAAAGAGAGAGAGAGAGATGGACAATGCCACCCGCAATGCGATAACGATTGACAAATCAGCCGGCGATAACGATTACATGTTTACCCGGTGGCCGAGTGTTTATTGTTTTTATACTTTTGTTACATTATTAATTAAAACCGGTGGCTTTTAAGTGCGCCGAGTGTTCTGAGAGCAGCTTATCAAAGTCCGAGGTTCTAAATCTTATCTGCCTGGGCATTTAGAGCGTTGTGATTACGCCGATTGCGCAACAATTTCATGATTGTACGGCACCCAAGAGAGTCTGAAACTGCAGCGTATAACGGCACTTTACAGTTATCAGTTACGGTTAGAGCGCGTCTGACGCCCACAGCATTTTGCTTTGTCCGGAGATTTCTCGCTTTCCCGGGACTCCAGTGTCAGTCGTATTGTTCCACATTGGTGACAAACACTTTCGTCTCTCGTTTCCAGTCGTCGGTTCATTCATAGTATTATTACCCACATACACATCCACATCCAACCGGTTGTAAAATGTTTGCCCTGCGCCGCACAGCCGCAATGATGACGTCGGTCCACCGGCAGCCGCAGCTCAGCCAGGCCGTTTTCCGGGCCAATTTCGCCATCAGCGCCGCGGTAGGTTTTCCTTGTATCCTTCTCCTCGTCCTCTGTCGCTCTAAGTCTTTCTGCTTGCCAAATTTCGGAATAGGGTGCGTCGATGAGTAGGAAAAAAGATATTTTGAATTTAGTTTAGTTAGTTTGAAGTTTACAATCAAAACTATAAACAATCACCTTAAGCCTATGCAGTTCCGCTAGCACCCGAAAGATAAGGTTACTATACTGACTGTGTTTACAGTCATTTTTTTTTATTTCTATGTTTATGGCATTATGAAATATTAAATATTAAAACGTTAAGTTAAGGGATTACATTCGAAACAATGTTCTTTTATTTTCTCTCTATCAATATCGACACACCCTATCCCGGCCGGATCAAAGTTCACTTTGCTTTGACCAGCTGTCATTTTATTATCGTCATATAAGTTTCGCCTGTATCGCCTGTCTGTAGGACCCCAAAACCCACAAGATATCCATGGATAATGAACGGATTTCCGCCGTGAGCGAGGTGACTACTCCAACACCGTAGCTTGCAGACACAAATCCATTTTCCACCTAGCTAATAAGATTACTATCCTGCCCTTCAAGCACTCAATTGTGGTATGCTCTCCCGCACAGATGGCCCAGAAGATCAAAGCCGGACCCGTTGTGGATGTCCTCGGTGACGAGATGACCCGCGTCATCTGGGACTCCATTAAGGAAAAACTGATTCTGCCCTTCCTGGACATTGAGCTGCACACCTACGATCTGGGTATCGAGTACCGTGATGAGACCGAGGACCAGGTCACCATTGACTGTGCCGAGGCCATCAAGAAGTACAACGTGGGCATCAAGTGCGCCACTATCACTCCCGACGAGAAGCGCGTGGAGGAGTTCAACCTGAAGAAGATGTGGAAGTCGCCCAACGGCACCATCCGTAACATCTTGGGCGGCACCGTCTTCCGTGAGGCGATCATCTGCAAGAACGTGCCCCGTCTGGTCAGTGGCTGGCAGAAGCCCATCGTGATCGGTCGTCATGCCCACGCCGATCAGTACAAGGCCGTCGACTACGTGGTTCCCGGACCCGGCAAACTGACCCTCACCTGGAAGGGTGCTGACGGTCAGGTCATCGATGAGGTGATCAATGACTTCAAGGGCCCCGGTGTTGCCCTGGGAATGTTCAACACTGACGCTTCCATTGTGGACTTTGCCCACGCCTCTTTCAAATTCGCTCTGGACCGCAAGCTGCCGCTGTACATGAGCACCAAGAACACCATTCTGAAGAAGTACGATGGTCGCTTCAAGGACATCTTCGAGGACCTGTACAACAAGCAGTACAAGAAGGAGTACGAGGCGGCGGGCATCTGGTATGAGCACCGCCTCATCGACGACATGGTTGCTTATGCCATGAAGTCCGAGGGTGGCTTCGTGTGGGCCTGCAAGAACTACGACGGTGATGTGCAGTCGGACTCCGTTGCCCAGGGCTACGGATCTCTGGGTCTGATGACCTCCGTGCTGCTGTGCCCCGATGGCAAGACCGTGGAGGCTGAAGCCGCTCACGGAACAGTGACGCGCCACTTCCGATTCTACCAGCAGGGCAAGGAGACCTCGACCAACCCCATTGCCTCAATCTTCGCCTGGACTCGTGGCCTGCTGCACCGTGCCAAGCTGGACGACAACGAGCCACTGAAGCAGTTCGCCGAGACCTTGGAGCAGGTGTGCATCGACACAATCGAGGGCGGCGCCATGACCAAGGATCTGGCCATCTGCATCAAGGGCAGCATCAACGCCGTGCAACGCAAGGACTACCAGGAGACTTTCGAGTTCATGAACACGCTGGCCAAGAACCTGGAGGCTGCCCTGGCCAAGAATGCCGCTGCCGCCAAGTGACTATCCGGCGCTCAGGTCGAGCAGCAGGCCTCGCATCTCTAGAGAACCACTCAGCGAAGCCTCGTCCTCGTCACCATATTCACAATATTTCCATTCGTTTTTGTAGATGTGCATGTCCTAGGCTAAATATCCGTGTCCTCGATGCATGTTCCACACTGTTTCATTGTCTCTGCGAGACGCAAAAAAACCCTGATTTCCCTTTAACGTCTAACGGAAAAGAAATTTCAAATAAATGTATTTTTATACCGGACTCGAGAGGTCTTTAACCCAGTCGAGGGTGGGCTCGTTACGAGGCCCGGTCCACTTGTGCGGCTTCTGATGGCTCTGGGTTTATTGGATTTGTCAGCGAAATGGCCACAGTTGTGTTCTAACACTTGGCGGCACCACACCGAGACGATTCGAGCGGAAGGGGATCAGGATCCTGTTAGAAGGAAGAAACTATCGATGCTAGCCAAAGCATTGGGCTATGGCTACCTGCTGGCCTACGTGATCTGCCTGCTCTGCTGGCCAGGAGAGGCGTATCCCACCAGCAGCAGCTACCGGGATCTGGATATATGCAACCATTGGGACGGACGACGTCACTTCCTGGAGCTGGGAAGTCCGGCCGGTGAGCTGCACGCCCGGAATGTGACCACTACTGCCTATAGGGTAAGTGTATTTACCTGTTTCCCTTCATGGGATTTGGTCAGCAACTATGAACTTACAAGCAGAGCTCGCCGCTGGGCTTTAAGAACGATGCAGTGGCAGGAGATGTGTGGTACCAGTGCAGCCTGGAGCTGGTCACCTGCGCCGAGTGCGTCATCCGAGTGGCCTTCACCTATGCCAACTTCTCCAAGAGTTGTGGCAATACGGGCGGCAAGTCCAGCATGTGTCCCTGCGAGCATATCCAGTTCTCGGAGCCGCCCTACGACTCCACCATTTCCGGTCAGGAGTTCTGCGGCGATGGCAAGGTGTTCCGGAGCAAAACCAGGACCCTGCAGTTGAAATTCTTCTATAGAGCCAGCAATGCGCACGTGTTCTCGCTTCAATACTTCTCGGAACGTAAGATTAAGAATCAGTTGGTAGGTGTTTAAGAAAGTTCTATCTGGATTTCCCTCGGAATAGGCAACGTTCGGATAGTCAGTGGTTCGCCCAAGCAGTCCATTGTGGGCAATGGAAGTACAAAGTCCCAGCCGCAAGTGATCTCCACGCCGTATTTTCCAATGGCATATCCTCGCGACTACGGTATCGAACACATCCTTACCTGCGAGGCGGACAACTGCCAGGTTCGTTTGGATTTTACAGACTTCCAACTGGGCCTCACCTCCACTCTGGAGATCTTCGACTCCAATGGCCAGATGCTGGACTCCTATACGGGCGAGCACTTCCGTCCGCCGATCACGGTGAGCAGCGGGAAGTCTCTGCTCCTGCAGTTCCGTGGAAATTCCGCCACCGGAGTGGGTTTTCGCGCCGAGGTCAGCTTTGTGTCGTCCAAGCAGCTCAAGGACGAACGACTGGTGCCCTACACAGGTGAGTGAGTGGGTTGAAGTACACTGAACAAAAATTAAATTTAAATTAAAAAGTTAATTTCTAAGATTAAAACACTAATGTGCACCATGAATTTAGAAGTATACAACATGATCTTCAGTTTGCACCTCTTTAAATTTATAAACTTTCAAGATACCCCAATTCGCTTTAAGCTTGAACCCGTATTCAAGAAGTATTTATTTTCTCTGTGGGAATAGGGACATTTGAATAATTGTCGGATTAGTCGGGCACTTGAAAGTCTGCAGGCAATTGTCATATTGATTTTGGCAGAGGAAGTGGGTGGTGGGCACTTGGCAAATATCAATGTCAATGCAGGGCGTTGAAGTGGAAACTGGGTGACTCTGGTTGGGTTCGGTTTGGTAAGACAATCGATTTCTTGGATCATTGCCCGGAGGTGTGGTGGTGAGAGCAACCCTTGTATATAATCCGGGAATGGGTTGGTTATGCACTATTGGGGCAGGTTGGATCACATGGCATGATGCAACAGCATGGAAATACTAATGTATACTTATCTGTATTCCTCCTTTAGATTGCGGGGGAATGGTTACCGGACCTGGTGGCGCCATCACCATGATGAACATGATCGAAAATGCCACGGACGTACGGCTGTTTGACTGCATCTGGATTATTAAGCCCGGCAACAACTACATGATGATGAAAACCCACATCTCCTTGAGAGTAGATGACTTCTACGGCATGGCCGCCAGATCGGAGCTCACAATCCGGCAGGGCACCACCTCGGATGCCGTGGAGATCGAGAACGTGATGTGGCCGAACAATGGACTGAGCAAGGAGAGCCATGTGGCGCCCATCCTCAATGGCTATTACATTCGACTACGGGGCGTATTCGGGATGTCCTCCAAGCTGGCCATCGTCTACAGCGTATTCAACTACTTGAGTGAGTTCGATTGGACATTCGAAATATTTCAATATGTTTAATGGCCAATTCCAATGGCTTAGATTGCTACATTGGCTCGGAGTTTCTGTGCGGGAACAACCATTGCATTTCCATTCGCCTCCACTGCGATGGCTTCGACCATTGCGGGGATGGCAGTGATGAGCCGGATTCCTGTGAGGAGGACTGGGCGCACCTGCATCACGATCGTCGCTGGTACTCCCACAAGCCCAACTATTATTTCCCCAAGATAGACCAGTATCCAGATCTCAAGACGGCCACGGGTATCTTCATCATCAGCACATTGGGCATATTTGGTGTGCTGTCCGGATGGATGGTAATCCTGTACAGGATGGGGGTTAGAGCACGCCACCAGCGGGAGCTGCAAAGTCACCTGCAGACGATCAGTGAGCTGTTGGATCGCCAGGACGAGGATCGCACGCCCGATGAACCTCCCAGCTACGAAGCACCACCCGATTACGAGGAGGTTATCAAGGTGGGGATGCAGCAGGAGCTACGGGAGCCACGTCGCCAGAGACGAGCCCGTCGAGCTCCCCCTCGAGATCGGAGCTGCAGTCGTGCCCCCAGTAATTGCACCATGCAATCAGTACTCCCACTGCATCGAAGCTGCAGCCTGGAAAGAGATCAGGAACAGCCCAGTACCTCGGCGGCGGCAATGACCCATGCGGTGGCGGCAACGGACACCACGGAGGATGAAGAAAACGTCCAGACGATGGCCCAGCGAATGCTCCTCGCCACGGCTATTTGTGGTAGGTCGAGAGTTCCCCCAATCCCACCCTGCAGTCGCTAACTTACCCACAGAGTCCCACTTGCAGGCACTGCAGGCACGTCTCTCCCGGCAGCAAAGGAACCAGGGCACCGGGTCCAATCCGTGGGGATTTCAACGAGCGCGTCACCGATATCCGCTGGGGGTGAACTACCCACAGGCGGTGGGTCAGCCACGACGCCCGGTAGCACGGCAGATGAGTGCACCCAGGGAGGCGACTCACTTAGCATTTCACTCACTATAGGCCTCCCCTCCACGACGGCCGAGAGTCCTGTGACAACCGACCAGAACCAATTCCAGAGTCCGGAGCAGACAAACAGCAATTGCACGGAGCACACGTACCTGAAGAGATCGTGGTTGGTGGTGCAACAGGTTCCAGCTGGAAGGGGCTACCGAGTGCGGAGACTGCGACATACCTTCTCCTCTCCCGAAGCCTTCACTACCGATGAGCTGCATATGCCCTATCCAGATTTCCTCAGCTACGGCACCAATCTTCCACATGAACGGAGCAGCAGCAATTTCGGATCAGAGCTGTCGAGGGATCCATCGAGTTATAGTGTGGGAAAGCGAGCTCGCTGGACCCCCGAGGACACAAGTGAATCGGAAACCATTACCCAGCAGCTGGAACAATCCAATCAGACACTCCAAAGCCATGTGATAGTGGAAAGTCACCCGAGTCACAGCGAAAGTGAGAGCGAAGGGGAGCAGCAGGTGTCCTGCTTTGGAGCCAAAGCCCAGCGGCCCAAGCGGCGTCATCGGGGTCATGTGAGAAGCCGGTCCTTCAGCAATGCAGGTGGTGGCAGTGCCGGAAGGAGGCGTCTTATGCAGCGCAGCTCGTCGGCCGATCTGTTGATGAACTATGCGACAATGGCGGTTTCGACGCCACAAAAAAGGAGCGAGGGAATGCAGCGCTTGTTCTTTATCTGAGATTCCAGACTGGGAGTGGATATGGATAAGTGGAACGATAGTATTAAAGCCTGGTGTGATTCTGGTCGGGATCTAGTCACATATAAATAAGCCTGTTCCTTACTCGAATGTTATTAGCTTACTGAAATGAAATTAGTAATTATTAATAATTACAACTCCATCGAGCCTTTTCCAAATCGGGAACAGGACTCAACGTTTGTATTGTTTATTATATATACCACACCACAAAAAGAAATAAATAATTACATTAATTAGCATTTTATTTGTTTATTTATTTATAGCCGTTATACGTGTAGCATGTGCCAGAGCAAGTCAATATGTGCCCCAGATCAGATCACAAATAACAACGAACATCCATCGCCCAAGATTCACTTCAACCCACTAATTGATCTGGGGCACATCCTGGCCAGCACTGCCTTTCGGGTGCCTCAAAGTGCAAAATAATAAAAATCTATTACTCGCGTACATATATATGGAAATCAAAATGCACATTTGTATATGTATATAGACGAATATGATAAATAATACCAGACGTAGTCAATGCCGTAGGTCTGTCTGCTATCCAGATCCTCCTACGTTGTATCTGTTTCTATTCCGCACTGCTGATCCTACTGCTGCAGCTGCTGCTTGAGATTCTCGGCTAGCGATTTGCCGGTGTCCAGGGGCACTACTATATTGCGCAGACTGTCGATGCTGTTGCGCAGCTTGGTGGCCTGAAATTTGCTGGGCAACTTCGGTGACCCTCCCACCGACGCAAATGCAAAGGTCTTGTACTCCTGGGCAGCCGTTCGAGGAACCAAAAGAATCAGATTCAGTATGTTATATACACGGGGCTTTATTTGCAACGCAAAATATCAAATCATAAGCAAATCTGGTTCAGGGTACTACAAAATAAACAGCAAAAAGGTTCAATGCCTGTATAGTCGACTAAATAAAGATTCTCAATGTATGTCATGGTGTGAGGGTAAGCGCGTAATTAAATTAATCAATGATAAGTAATGGCTGGGTATTCCCAGGTAGCTTAAAGTATTTCGAAAACATTCCTGGAGCTCAGCTCACTGGCTGATAACCAATATCTTAATTATAGAAATTATACATACAAAAACTTAAAAATAATAAACTGAAGAAATTTCAGTAATAACAGTTGGCCGGATCACTGGACTCTAGGTTACCTGATTGCCGCTGGGGGAGCTGGCCTCGCTCAGAGTAGTTGGCGCCTGGCCCATGTAGGATTGGAATGTGGGCATCGGTCCGCCACCGCCATTATCCCGATGGCCGCCTCGGGTGGTTACCTTCTCCTGCAGCGAATTAAAGGTCTTCGATAGCCAGGGCTGCCAGCTGTTGCGGTTGGTTTGCAGTTCACTGAGCGTGTTGCTGAGCTGATGGTTGAGGTCCTGGTTCTTGCACTCGGCTTCCACTTGGGCCAGCTTGGCCTGGGCCAACTCCAACTCTAGTTCGCGTATGCGTTGCGATGCAGCGTTTAGCGGATCAAGTGGCCCTAGTGGATGCTCATTGGCATTCCGCATGGCATCGGTTTGCCGCCTGGCCTTGCTGTCATCTGACTTAGCGTTGTCATTGCCGGCGTCGATTTTCTGCTGACAATCCTGGCAATTGGAAACCATGTGCTGATGGGGAATCGAGAAATTAATATCGTCTCAAATTCATATAACAAAACAACTCACCATCACTTTTCCTAGGGTCTCGCTTAGAGTGTTCATGTCCTGCTCTTGGCGCTGGATGATTTGTTTGTATTCCTGTATAATGCCTGTGTGCTTCTTCTCCTTCTCCACAGCTCTCTCCTTGGCAGAAGTGAGTTGCTTATTCAATGCGTCGATTTCCGCCTGCATTTTGCGTCTCTCCTCGCCGAAACGATTCTCGTAAATCTGTGCCTCTTTCTCCAGGCGCTCCTTGTGCTGCTTCTTCAGCAGAAACTCCTCCTCGTACTGCTTCAACTTTTTTATCTTACGCTCGCAGGCTTGTTTCATCACCTTGCGTGCCTGACTGGAGCTGCGGCACTTCTTCGGCAACGTTACCCGGAAATACTTTAGAATGCCCTCAAAATCAAGCTGTCGCAAATCGGATTCACAGATTGATAAAAGGGTTACGGCCACCTGGAAGAGCACAGGTAGTCCGTCCAGCAGAAAGACATCCAGCACGTGGAACACGAAACACAAGGGGAATCGCGCTGTATATAAGGTTAGGAACCATTGGGAGGCGTACATGTGCGTCTCAATGCCGCAGGCCGTGAAGTGCTCATGCAGCTTGGGCAGCTGATCCTTGATCAATCGCTCCAGTTGGTAGAGACGAAGGTAAAGAACCTCGAATCCGGCTTTGTAGAGATCACGAAGCCCATAGTCGTACATGAGTGCTACCAGAACACAGAACGCATCCTCCTCCGGCATCTGATGAGCAGTATGTGTAAGCATTCATTCTAGGTAAAGTGGATCAATTACTTACATGAAGAAGCAGACTAGCTGCTATAAAACTTAGACCTTGGCAGTATCCAACCTCGCTGTCATGAACGGCATACGCTTTGGATACCTTAAAAAGTGCGTCTTGGCCAGAGCCGCCAATTTCTTTGAAGCATTTGTGCGCCGGGAAAGTGCGATGGATGTCGCGCTGGATAACGGTCTCACATTTGGTTTCCTAAAAGTAAAGTTTCTATTCATTTCTTCTAAGTGGATAGCGGTAATACTCACTTTGGTGATTAAGATCTTGTACTTGTCGTTCATCTCCATTCTGCCCTCGACGTTAGCTAGCTTCTGCCAGATCTTTTCACGCAGTGCTTCTGGAACGCCGAGGCGAACTAAAGGCGCCAAGTTTTTCGGTCTTTTTTCGGAGTCCCACTCCCGAAGAATGGGATCCCACTCGTCCAGCGTGTCCTGCGAGCAATCCTTGGATACTTCACCAGTGCCACTCAGCAACGGCTCATCCCCATCGCTGCTGTAGTCCGAGGGGCAATCATCCTCAATCGAGGCAATGGACGAACTGCGCACAATGCGCGATAGATTATTCATACCCATCTTGAGCAGTGAAGAGCTTTGCTGGTGACCCGGCTGCTCCGTGATTTCCTCAGAGGGATCAATGCTATTCACTTTCCAGTTGGACTCGTCAGTCCGCTTTAGGTGCAAATAGAAACGTAGTGTCATGGGTCGCTTCGACATAAAATGGTCCATAATACGCATTTCGCTGGCCGACTGAATGGTCACTGGGGTCTCGATGACGAACCTAACCGGTTCCTGTATGCGTCGCATCACAATGTCTACGGCTACAGTGAGATTAGTCTTGGACGACTCCAGATTCAACTGCTCAAAGGCCTTTTCCTGGGCTTTCCACTCAGCGCGAATTGTATAGGGCCATGTGGAGCTCTGCTGGGCATTGCTGTCCGATTCGGTTGTTACTCCTGTTCCGCCTGGTTGTATGTAACCCATGCTGTGCATGTCGATCAAATGCATATCCTTTTGGACTACTAGTTTTCCGGGTGCCACTAGAACACCGAAACATCGTTCGATATGCAATGGTTGAAGAACATTCGACGGAGTCTGTTTGACTGTGATGCACACCTCCTTATCTGTATTTGCCCGTAGCTTGAAGCATCCCCTATCGCGAGGAACGGCTGCATACGAGTTCTTTGCCACCCGCTCACGGATCTCTAACGAGACTATGAACTCATATCCAGCCGTGTTTAAAGGATTTCCGCTTAAATCGGAGGTTACCGAGTTGGCCATGTCAACGGCCGAATTAAGGCTGCAACTCATGCTGGGCGGATAAGTCTGGAATGCCTTCTGGAAGCAGGCTGCGGGTGAAGATTCAAAATAAACCAGGGGATGAAATCACTGTATGATCTGACTCACCGCTGACTTGATTAACCGCTTCGGGAATATGGCACCGAAACACATGGCACTGAAACAATGCATCGCCGTGGAGCCAAGTGAATGCAAAGCATCCGTTTTCCACCGTGTCCACTGGTCCTCGATAGTACAAGATAATGCTGGATATCTCATAAGTGGCAATAATAGTATTGCTCTCGGCATCGTGGAGGCTGTAATAGGAGCATTATGACGTTCAGTGAGTCAATCACGGGGCAGTGAAAACTTTACTCACACAACCAGGCCTTCGGAGCAATTGGGTATGCTCACAGTGATCTTTAGCCCCACCGACTTGGAGCCACTATTCAGCTCTCCCATGATGCGGTAGACCTCCGTCTCGGATTTGGGCGCATTAATGTTGGCTGCGCCCAGATAGGTGACTCCGGAAAATATGGTGCAGCCTTGATCGATTTCAGAAACTGAAAAAGAAAATAAAAGAACAAGCTCACTTAACTTTTTGTTAGAATGACTATTTATATTTTCTAACATCGATTTTAAGATTTTTAAGAAGTCTACGCATCCAATGTTCAAACAAATAATAAAGAACTCTCTGAGAATAACATTAACAGAGTTTATAGGCAAATCTCTGATTACCCTTCGATATTCGGGATTACAACAAAGTTAAGAGATCTGCTCACCCTCCTCGTCGGTGGTGTCGCCTTTCTCCGGCTTCATGGCATCCTGTTTTTCCTCCACGCAGGCGGGACTAGAGTCTATGCAGTCATAGAACACCGAATGGCCCACTCTGTTTGAGCTGGAGGCATCGTCGAGGGTCTCCTCGCTCTTGGGTGAGAACAAGGTGCAGGGGAAACGCATCTCAGGATCGGCAGATCTCCCGCCGGAGCCCGTGAGCGGTAGGGTCAGAGACTTTTGCTGGTGACTTGGGAGACGTGGCGCTGACTTCTCCCCAGTGGCAGCTGCAAATATGTAAATTGTCTATTACGCGACGAGCAATAACAAATGCCGAATTATGCGGAATTTTGTTTAAGGGAAGTATTATTGTTCGGTTTGTTTGTCGTTGTTTCCATGACAGCGTAGCACTACGGCTCTGCGCCGATAAGATTGCAGCTGGTTAGGCTTAGCAAACGATTGGTGTTTCCAATACTGGAGCGACCGCGACGTTGTGTGCACAGCTGGCGTTGGGCAGCGACTGAGTTTACTTCAGGCTACCCAGGGCAACCCATTCCACCCTCTCAGTTGTGTTTCTTCACTCACCTACGCCGCGTTCCAACTCCAGATCTTTAAGGGCGTCCGTCATCTCATGCTGCATGTCGCTTAGGTTGCGATTATGGGCCATGTCCAGTGTGGGCGAGCGATCTCCTCCAGCTTCGGGAGAGGACAGAGCCAGAGCACTTAGAGAAGTGGGCGGCTTGCCTCCCACTGATGGCTGAGTTCCCTCCGGGTTGACAACCTGCTTCACCTGCTCCATGGGACTGGCCACATTGCTGTCGGTAACTATTTCGTACTCCCCGCTTGTTGTTATCGAGGATTCCGAGGACTTGGTGCTCAGATTATCATCCATTCCAAACACTCAAGGTTGCCTCAGTTCCAGGCACTCCCAAATGGGTTACTCTTTGTTGTGTGTGTAATGTATTCCGACTTTCTTTATTCGTAAGCCCTAAGAATTGCGCATTTTCAAGGCAGGTAAACAAATCAATTTCTGTTCCAAGGCCACGCACTCGTACACGCTTTTAATAGATTTCGTTTTTAATTAGTCCAATTTTCAGCGGAGTCGCATTGTTTGGCTTGGCTCCGCCGTAAATCGATGACGAATCGGTACGGTTTGGTTGGCTTTTTGGGGGCGTACACACACGCGCATGTATGTCACACAGTGCCCACTTTGCTGGGGAACTTGGGGGGTTGGGCCTTCTAGGGGGTGGTGGACGGTGGGGTCGGCGGGGTCAACAGTTTGCTTCTATTGCCTCTGCGTTTGGATTCCTATGGATTTTTTGTTACTTCAGTGCATGTAGCTGCTTCCTGCTAACACTTTGGTTTATATTTTATGGCCTACACTTTGAAGAACTCTTTTACATTGTTTTGGCCCTTTACTGTTGTGTTTTTTATCGGGTTTTCAGCAATTTTCTTGCGATTTTCCTTCTGTTTTGTTTACATATTTTTCAGCTAGTGATGGTTCGCAGTAGGTCGATTCCTATCGATAGAAAACAGCTGCTTTGCGTTTTCCAATACTACTTCTTGAAAGTGAGAGGAAATGTTCTTATCGAGTAAATCGACTAGTTATTTTCAATTCATAAGAAGTAATATGGAGCACTCTAAATAACCGAATAGCATTAAAGAGTTTTATTTAAAAATTCTTGTAAACCTTTTCGTGAATAAATTCATATATATGGAAATTTCATTTTCTTTTTTAATTCAAAGAACAAATAACTTTAACTTTCACGTCTTATATGGTGTATGGAAAATATTGAAAACATTTAAAATCAAAATTAGTTTTGAACTTGGGATACGTATATATCGAAAAAGTGACATCGCCGTGACATAACACCCCGCCAGTGTTGCGAAATACTTTACCATACAACACTACCGCGCGTGCTGGAAAAAAACGTGCGCGTTTATTCGTTGCATTTTGTTAAGATAATTCCTTAAATCCGGGTACTTCTGCCTCCGAAACCGACTCCCCAAAGATGTGGCCGCGATTTGGCATCAAAATTGGCAACAGCACGCTCTGCATCGCCCACGTGCGCGCAGATGGCAAGGCGGAGGTGATCGCTAACAAACAGGGCGACCGAGTGTCCCAGGCATGCCTTCTCTGGGACGGAGTCTCGGAGATCGAATGTGGCCTTACGGCCAAGCAGAAGATGGCCACCCGTCCGCGCCAGGCGGTGGCCCACAGCTTTCAGCTGCTTCAGCCAAAGGAACAGCTCACTGAGGAGAAACTGTCCAGTGCGCTGCGGGAAATCCCCTGCGACTTTGACAAGGAGGAGCTGGTGTTCCGGATGGAGCACACTGTACCCTCCGAAAAGGAGGACCAGGACGACAGAGTTGTGACCAAGGACCTCAGCGCCTATCAGGTTACGGTGGAGCTGCTGCGCGCTGAGCTGGAGCTGGCCCATCAATATCACACGGACGGGGAACAGGCGCCCATCGCCGTGCTCTCCATACCCAGCTACTATCCCGCCTCGGCCTATAAACTGTTAGCAGATGCCGCTCAAACTGCTGGCTTCCACGTGGCCCAGATTATTAACGAACCCACGGCCGCCGTTCTAGGCTACAGTATCGGCGAGGAGCAGACGGAACAGCTCCGCCATGTGCTGACAATCAAATGCGGTGGCTTATACAGCGACATCGCCTTTTACGCCGTCCAAAATGGCCTCTTTGTTCAGCTGGCAACTTTCGGACCCTTCCCCATTGGTGGCCGGCAATTCACCGATGCCTTGGTGCAGTTCATTTGCGAGGAGTTCCGCCGCAAGTACAAGCTAGATCCGCATGAGTCTCGTCGCTCAGTGGCCAAAATCCGCACTGCCGCCGCCAACTGCAAACACATCCTGACCACTATGCCTTCCACGCAACTTTATATCGACTCTCTGATGGATGGCGTTGATTACAATGCCCAGATGTCGCGTGCTCGCTTTGAGAGCCTCATCCAGCCAGTAATCAATAACCTTATCCAGCAACTGGGCGAGTGTGTAGAGCAGGCGCAAAAGGAGCATCCCGGATTGAGTAAAATAGATGACATCGTTCTACTCGGCGCCACAATGCAAATCCCCAAACTTCAGGCGGCAGTAGGGGCCCGCTTCCCGGACGCGAAGCTCCACAACAGCCATTCGGCGGACGAGGTGGTGGCCATCGGCTGTGCGCGCCAAGCTGTGTGCTTGATTGACCCCCTCGAACAGGAGCTTCACAAGGAGGAGGATTGCGTGGTGGCTGAGGATGACCTGTACATTTGGCACGGCAATGACGAATCTAACGCCAAGTTGGTACTGGGCAGGGGTAGCGTTCTGCCCGCCAAGATACGGATATCACTGCCTCAATCAGAGGAGGGAGAGGGCGACGACGTAAGCAAGGGAGCTGCTTCGTTTAAGCTGCGCACTGGAGAGAGCGAGATACTGGCCCGTCTGCCCGACAGCACGACACCGGAGGATGGGCTTTACCAGCTAGAAGTTGAGGTAGATGTGGACGATAAGGATGGCAACGTGGTGCCGCTGGTGCGACTGCGCTGCATGTGAGAGCCGGATTGTGAACCGGAATCGGTGCGATGTCGCCTAGACTATTTATTGTTGCTAGCCTAATGATTACGATACAAAAACCTAATAAAGATAAATACGAAAGCGGCAAACAAAAAAGTGTGTGTATACTGTAATATTCATTAACCTTTTATTTTCTTATCTTAGATTTTAAAATTATATTCAAAACTGCAAACTGGCAGATTTCTGGCTGCGCTCTAGTTTTCGCAGGAATTCCTCGAAAACCACCACACCCTTGAACATGCTAGTCTTCTTATGATCCTTGATGCGGCTCTTATCCTCTGGCGCCTCCATGTAACTCTTGCTCTTATCATCAAAAGCGTTGATCTCATGCAGCAACTGGGTGATCGTGGGCACTGTGGTCGGATCAAACTTGGCTACAGCGCTTACACTAAATGGAACGCACACTTTTCCAGTGGCGGGATGTATGCAAAACGGGGCCTTCAGCAAATGGTTAAATCCCCTAGTGACGTTGATGTCCAAACGAGGATAGAGTAGTCCAAGCTGGATCTCGCTCACAATGTTCTTCAGCTTACGACTCCAGGCATTTGCTGCGGAAGTTCTCATAGAGCTGGCGTACTTAATGAAGCTCTCCCAGACGAGTCGTGAATGGGCTCCATCCTCCAAATTCTTTTGCAGATAAGATTCTAGCTCGCCACGTGCAGGGTCATCGTGGACCATGTTAAGTAGTTTGGTCACTCCCTTGGGAGTCCCAAAAAGATTCTGTTCCTCTAGTATGATCTCCTCGAACATGGGCTCTACTATCTTCAAGGCTCTTTTTATGCTATGATGCGGTCGCTCTCCCATTGCACATCTGGGTGAATTGCTGCCAGAGATATTGGCATAGGTAATAATGTTAAGGTATTCCGCAACAGCATAGCGACCACGTCCGTCCAAGTGACGGGCTTGGTGGTCGCACACCCAGCAATGGATACCTCGTCTACCGGAGAAAATCCAGATAATGTGCTCAAAACCGAAATCCTCTCGCAGAGCGACATCCATAACCCTGGCAGCCAGCACCATAAACTTCCAGCATTTAAGGCATACCTCTGCTCCAGAGCAACAGGTGCGCACTTCGTCGTAGTCCGTCATATCGATATCGAAAACCAGCTCACGTTGCACGGGCGTTAACCCGCCAGGAATCGAACGATGGTTTTTGGGTTTAGTATGCATCACTGGACCTATGTCTATTTTAATTGGATTCCTCGAGCAGATCTCCTTTTCCAACTCTGCCTGGGTGTCAAAGCACAGATAACGTATGTAGATATCGTCCTGAAGTGTAAAGGAAATCTCGCGATTGGAAAAGATGGCATCCTCAGCTGAAAAGAGTAATAATCAAAGGCTGTTTTAAAGGATTGCAGTTGGATGCACTTACATGATCCATACGAGAGCCAACGGTAGAAGGGCAGGTGGGGAAAGAGGCGCCTGTAGTACACGGGCAACATATCCTGCAGGACCTCGGGATTGTAGGTGTGCACAGCCGCCGTCTGCTGCTGCGGAGCCTGGTTCTCTTGATCTGCGACTTTTTCTTGCATTTTAAGAAACTGAAAACAAACCATATATTTAATGATTAAAGAAAAAAAAATGAGGCGATTACAAATGACCGTACAGAAATCAAAACCATTAAATTTGTTGTCGAAACCTTATATTTATATATATTTTTTTGCTGATTTTTTCTTTTTCAAAGAGAGATACACGATTGGAGCTTAAAGTACTGAAATATATTAACGACATGCATTTTTAAAAGTAGGACGCTTATTAATTGTCAGTTATGGGTCGAAACAAATCGTATCGAGCTATCGCAATGGAATACCGCAGAATGAACCTGGTCAGAGAGTTCGTCCGATGATTGGCTTAGTTTACATGGGAAATCTACGTGTACCATGTATATATGTATATATATTACTATATAATGTATGAGTCTACTTAACGGCTAGGTTAGATCATTGTTGCAGCTTAAAGATTAGAGCACGAAAGGCGGGCGTTCCCTTGTTCAGCATCATGGAGCAGTGAAAGGAGCCCAGTAAATCCCACAAGTCTAGGCCACTGTGAGACGAATGTCCTGCATTTTGTGCTGCTGCCAGGAATGCGCTGGCTGCCTGGGAGGTGCGGTATTGTAGAGCGTTACCGAGGCGATGTGGCTGTTGGGCATCACCTCGAAGATCAGGTCTTGGTAGCCATAGCAGAACGTGGAACCAAACGGATTCGCAGTGTTCGTCGAGCTGGCGCGATGAAGCACCACTGGCCGCTCTGAGGTGGCCAATGCGCTGCTGATCTGGTCCCATTTGGTGTAGGCGGTTATGTTCACATGTTCTTGCTTTGTCGGCGTCACCAGATCGTGGCCACTATCGCTCATCGAAGGATGATCCGCCTGCAGCAGGAATTGGAACTCGCAGCGATGGTACATGTTAAAGTTAAAGTGTCCGGGATAGTTGGTGTGCAGAATGAACTTCTTGCAGGTCTGCGTTCGTGCATCAAAGAGCACATCGATACCGAGTGTAAAATAGTTGAAGAAAATGTCGCTCCTCTTGCTCTGCGCTTGTCGATTAACACTCGAACTGTGTATCTTCATTTTGTCCTCGCTCTTGAAGAATATACGATTGGGTGCTCCTAGACTGGTGGCCACATCCTCACAGCTATCGCCGAAGAGCAGCTCTCGCGTGAAGCACTGGCGACGTGGCTCCAAAGCTCTTCCCGAGCCCTCAGTAAAGAGCTTCAGCTTCAGCCCCTTCGTGTGGCCAAAAGAGGTTCGGAGAACAGTGGCCGATTCCAAATACATCTGGCGGTGATAGCAGGCCAATGGTAGCGATGGTGCCCTGTTCTCCGACACATTACTGCCTGCGTAAAGAGACATCTTGGACACGACAGGTGAGGCGCCATTCAGGAAAACCAGAGAGCCCAGTCCATGGGCATAGCCCGAGTGCAGCTTGCTGTCCACGGGAAAGTAGAAGCTTAGCCCGCGAAAATGGAGGGCAAACAACTGTTTGGCTGCATCGTAAACGCCAGGATGTGTAGCTCCAAAGGAGTGCTCGATTTGCTCGATACTCGGCAGCACCTCCGGGGAGTTGAAGTAGACGCCCCCATAACGCAGTTTCACCAGTTTCATGTTAAAAACCTCGATTGTTTTTAGACGCTGATTGACGGGATCAAAGATCAAACGAACGCCATCCTGCGGCAGGTTGATAATGATGTCCACGCCCAATGGATTGGTATCCGAGTACAGCACCTGGACACCCTTGATGATGCCCACCTGCGACTGGATGATGGAGATTGCCTGCGAGAAGTGCATGCCCAGGACAAATTCCCAGGCATCGCAGCCCATGGAATTCTCCGGCGCGATATCCAGATCCAGCATTTTCACCTGGGAGTTTTAAGGGATCCTTGTTTGTTATTGTTTCTGCTGCAAGTCGTCAACTTACTGACCTTGATATGTGAAATCAGCTCGCTTTGCGAATATATTTAAACAATAATATATACGCAATTAATGGCCAAGTGTATGTGGTGTTATTATTTTAGCACTTTCTGTTTTCAATTGTTTGCTCTCGTTTTCTTCTTTTAGCTTGTTATGCTTTTGTTTATTTTTATGCAATTACGCAACTCCAATAAAGTAGTTTAATTCGTGGGTTTTCAACTACTTGTCGTGTTCTTGGCGAAGCGATAAATTGTATTGTTTTCTTCAAAAAATTCGGACAAAGACGAAATGCGCAGCAGAAAAATGAGATAATAACAAAGTAATGGCGTTGCCAGATCGCGGTGGGCAGCTGATTGGCGAAATTGCAAAACAAATGGGGTGTGGTTTTCCGTCCCAAATAATAAGATTATTAATGAAGCTTATAGTCGTGCTATCTAATCTAGTAAATACATTTTATGTAGAGCTTCTTAAGAATATATTTCATATTATTGCTTAATTTATTTGCCACACTTGGCAACGCTGGTTGAGAAAGCAACAGCTGTTTCCATATTTTCGCGCGCTTTTTATATACTAAAGAGTGAGATTTATAACTTACTTTTTGATCTTAACCGGAATGTACTTGGCTAGTCCGCAGTTAACTTTGGATCCACAAGGCTTAAGACTTCACCCACGCTTCCTTTTGCCTTTTAATTTCGTTTAATAATACACTTTTTTATTAGTTTTTATCGCACGACTTCTGGCACCGTGCCCGTAAATTATAGCTAGTATTGTACGACTACCAACACTACTCTGATTGCCAACACTAAAAGTACACACATTTGGCGGAATATGAAATATTATGTTTATTACTTACAGCCCACATTTCGCTTAAAATTAATAAAAGCACGTATAAAACCTTCACTTGCACTATCTTCCTATTTATCAGACACTTTGGATTCCCGACTCAGGGCACGTAGAACCGCATTTGGGGCAGCAGAAACTTGCATCCGTTAAAACATTGGCATTAAGACAATAATAGCAATAGATATGACCACAGCCCATGTGGTGGGGCAATGTGGGTCGCTCCCCGCAAAAGGTGCAGGTGGTGCTCAGGGTCATCTGCGGCGCCAAGAAAGCCGGCCCATCTCTATCCTCCACCCGCCGTCCGGAAATCGCCTGACCAAATGTCCATGACTTTACCAATCTTTGTAGCTTACGGAAATTGATGATGGGCAACACCAGTCCGAGGATTTCCTATAATATAAGTGGTTACATAAAAGATACTACACGATCTAACCATCACTTACCATAAATCCTCCCCAAAGCAGCTCCCTCGTTAGGTACTTGTAGCCAATGTCCCTCCGTTGGTTGTTCCTCAGACTAATGTAGTCCAATCCCAGTAGATAGTCCACAAGCGTGGGTTTTCGGCCTGTCTTCAGGAACCGAAAGTAATTAAGGATGTTCAGTACCAAGGCACTGTTCTCCGCCCACGTAATCGCCTCGCTAAACCACTCCACGCGCCTGGTTAAACGCCGCTCCTCCCAGCTCTTCACGTAGCCCGGCAAGACGGTCAGGGCGAAATGGAGCACCAGCCGGGAAACGGTCAGCTTCTCGGCATCATACGCCAGAACCAGAAGCTGTTGGCCAAAAGTGGAGCACCGCTTGCCGACGGAACCAAACCAAATGGCGGATTGAATAAGCAAGTCCAGCTCCGGTTGGATTTTGATGAACAAAACGGGCTGTGAAATATTTACACTATTAATAGGCCAATTATGGCGGTATTTATCAACTCACTGAGATAGCTTGCAAGTTCTCCAGCAGATTATCGCGTATCAGGCGGGCAATGTCCTTATTCAAATAGATGGCATCTATCTAAAAGGTAAACATGTATCATTTTCCTACTTTTAATTCATTAATATGTGTATGATTAGCTCACCTGATTTACACGTGGTACATATTTGTTTTTCTCCATTATTTTGTTTATTTTCTTACCTTTAGCTAGCTGACCATTGATATATTTCTTATTTACATGTACTATGCCCTTTCTTATCAACTATTAGAGATGGCAATTAGTTCACCAGCTATTATCGGTCTTTTTAAACAGTGCTGGTAAAGGTAATCGAAAAACCCCGCCAAATTTAAACTATTAATCTTAACAATGATGGTTGTTTTTTTATTTATTGGTAATTGAAATCAGCTTATATATCAATTACTTCGACATTTTGACGAAACTCCTGGTCTTTTCACCATTTAGGAAGCATTTTCATCCAACATTTCAAATAAGGCTTATGTAATTTCAATGAAAACAAACCCAAAAAAATAATGAATTGAAGAACTCGTTTGAAAGCCGGAAAATATATCTAACGTTGTCTGGTAATTTGTGGAAATCTTGCCCATTGCCGTTTACGTCTGGAATCGTATAAACCAGTTGGTCAGTTGAGACATTTGGCCATTTGTTTGAGGAGTACAAGTTCAATGATTGGCCCCCGTCTACAAAAAATTATGGCCAGTGGTCGGGTGAGTTTTGATTTTATAAAAAGTACATAATTCACACTTTATTACACAATTTTCAATTCGTTCGTTCGATCTCTGTAACAAGTTTTACGAGAAGACATAAGTATACATTAAAGTTTACAGATTATAGATTAAAGATTAAGGTAAACAGTCGAGTAGTGATTGGTAAATTCGTCTGAGCAGGTAGTGACTAAGGATCAGTTGAAAGCGGAAGATACACATAGAAGTTATTCGCTATCACAGAATAAAATACAATATACAAAATGTTAATGAAATGGCCATGGACAGTATGTGATCCTAGGCCTGGGTGTGTGCTGATGTCCTAATTACGAGATATGAAGCTGATTCCATGGTCGAGCGATGTGGATATGCTTGTCCCTCCTACTAGTCCTCATAATCCTCCTCCCCACTTCCGGCTGATGAGCAATTTGGCTAACTCTAATGCGCAGTGTGTCCTGGCTTAGTAATGGTGCTCGTGCAGCTCCTCATGATGATGCACTGGAGCGGTCTTGTGGACCACGGCGTTGAATCCATTGTGCTTGTCGGCGGTGTAGTCCACGGTGCGGATGGAACCATCGGGCTCCACCAGGGAGTACTGTCCCTTGACGGTGTCGCCATCGCGGGTCTCGTGCTGGGACTTGACATCTCCGGTGTGGAAGTCATTCACGCCGTACTTGAAGGCGTACTTGGGAGGAGCCTGTGAAGAAATAATATCAAATTGTCAAAGAGTTGTCATACATATATCCCTTTCACCAATTCGTTTTGATTAAAAACAAGTTGGTTTGATCATAGCTCAAAAGAAACTTTAAAACGATCGGTAATACGCTATACTCACATAGTAGTCCACATGTTCATCATGTCCGTGGGATTCGTGAGTCTCGTAGTGGGGCTCGGCGTGTTCGAGGTGACCATGCTCCTCGCCCAGTGAGATGCGTTCGATCTGATGGTGGCCATACTCGTGGACGGGCTCCGGTTCGTGGTGGGCCAGGTGCTCGTACCCATGGCTCTCCTCGTAGTACTGGTGCTCCAGCGGATAAGCAAGGCTCAGGCACAGAGCCGAGGCGAAGATCAGATACTGCAAGATCAGATAGGTGGGTGCATAATTAGCAACTAATTGTTTCCGTTGGCGGAGTGTGGACTTGCAACTGCTGTAATTAGCGGTGGCCACATGTAGTGGGTGAGTGAGTTTGGAGGACTTGCTGGCCACAGACAGTTGCTAGCCATGTTATGGTTGTTTTGTAAGCAAATTTTGGACGTTTTTCTCTTGCTGGTCTTAATGAATTCGTAATCAAGTGTTTGCTGTGGTCGACTGACGCTTTTGTTTGGATTTAGTGGTTACTTTGTGGTTTACTGGCTGCCTCTAAATATGTTGGTAAACTCAGGGGGAGTTTTATTTAACTAACGCGGATATTTAAGTTTTTTTCTGAATCCTAAAAAGATTAGCTTTAATAGGGGCTTTTGTTTGAACTGTGGTTTTTTTTAGTTGTGGTTGCCTTTAAATTTGTTTTTCAATTACCACAAAATAGCAAATGGTAAAATTGTTTTACACAAATTTAGCAAGAATGATTTTTGGAACTGAAGTTTTGTGTTCCTGACGAATATTTTTTACTAGGAGCTCTACTTTTTGAGCTCCTAGTAAATGATCCTTTACATTTATAATTTTCCCTTAGGATAGTAAATAGTAAGGTTCCTATTTTCGCTTTTAAAAATAAAAATTTTTGTCATTCTAAATCATTAAATATTTAAATTAATATCACATTTTCAAAATGAATATCCTTTTAATGACTGCTGCCAATTTGGAACACATTTTCCACTTCACCACCAATTCACTTAGGTTTTTAAATATCACTTGATCCTCAGATCGTTCTGCAGTATCCTTGAGGATTTATTTCTTGTACAGTTTGTTGTTCACAATCGTTATCCTTTATCCTTGGCTCCTGCTGCTCACCTTGAAAGCCATTTTAGTTTGAGTTTAAGCTCGCGATTTGTTTGGAGATCACTGGATGACTGCACGCAACGACTTTTCACCACTGAATAATGTGGTTGCAACGAAATTGCGCCGCTTTTATATGGTTAGGAAGAAAGTGAATCGGCTGGCAGCGGTGGCTCGGTGGTTCGGTAGTTCGCTGGATGGGATTCGTGGATCGGTGGTTCAAGCGGTGGTGGTTGGAGCAGCGACTTCGGTGTCTTTGGTGAGCGGAGCGTCTCTTCAAGCAAATGTAAAACAGTTCACTTGTGGTTGTTGTTTGCCATTGTTTGGGGTTCGATGTTTGCAGCCCCAATGCACTTTGAATAAAAAATCGCCTATTTTTTGGAAAAATATCAAAAAATCTACGAATATTTAAAATAGTTTTGAAACAAGAAGAAATGTACAAAAAGTGCTGTCAATTTATTACAAATATATTTCATTCTTTTGACCACAATTAAAGACATAACAAAATAAAAATCTGGTAATAGTTTCATAGTTAAAACAATTACTACAGTTGTATAAATTATTAAAATGTTGTATTTAATTTTTAGGCATCACATTCAACATTTTCGATGAGTGCTTGTCGTCCAGGACTCTTCGTGTGTCATTAGTGACGCATGCGATGGCGTTGATAAGTCGTCATCGATGTGGCTGATCGGCAGTTGCAACATTGCAACATCCCTCCCCTCCCCCTCCTCCCAAGTTTGTTAATATTTTGGTATTTTCGCTTTGGCCAACTTGGCAGCCTATTTGCATTGCAGGTCTGCATTGTTGCCGTGCAAGTGGGCTCATTAAACGCAGTTTGACCCAAATTTCGAGCTGATGATTTTCGTGGCTGCTGCTGGGCAACATTTTCGGGGCAACCTTCTATTGCGGCTAGCCTCCGGTTAATCGTTCACTTTTAATGCGCTGATTTTCGTAAATTCGTAACTGGTAAATAGCAATTTGAATTGGGTCTGCAGGCTGGCCCAATATCAGGCTATTTTGTAATATTTAATTGTTTCACATAAAACAGAAGTTTTATTCACAGCTCTTTTGTGTGTGGGTTCCACATACTTCGGCTGCCACGTACTTCACTTCAAAGTTAAGTGCCACAATTGCGTTAAAGAAAATTAACTAATGCTAGCCGTCTTTTTTTTTGGGTCTTTCGTCAATTTGCAATTGGTTGGCGCTAATTAGGCAGCGAAGCGTGGAATTTTGTGACTTTGGTGTTCTCACCTCGAAGGTTGAGACAATCGTTTTGTCAAATGCATTTAAGTGACACAATGGTGTTTTGTTTTTCAACCGCATTTCAATTCAATTTGCTGTCATTAAATTATAAAAGGTTACCCAAAATCGATACCATCATATACGCTTTATTTGCAATTTCTCCTTTGCAGTTCTCCTTAAAAAAACCAGCCAATGAAATCCTCATTATTTTCCCACAACTTTAAGGAAATTCCTCAACACGCTTTTGTTTACTTAACTCCATACCCTCAAATTCCTGCCCATCATGCACTCGTTCAACTCATTTCCATCTCTGTAATCTAGTTCATCGGCAAGTTGTTTGCCAATAACTCGAGAAATTACTTGGATTTGTATGTGGATTTCGTGCAGCTTTGCAGCAACCACTTTGCATGGCTCTTTTTGGCAGATCAGCCATGGGACCAATCCAATCTGGTCAAAACGAAACGAGTGACATCGGGTTGATGTACTCTTAAACACAAGCACAATTTTAATTGCTATATTATGGTCGACAACGTTTGACAACATTGCGAGACATGACAAAACCAAAAAAACTTCAGGGGGATAAAAACAAACATATTTTCACGATGATTACCAATCCAATCCCAGTAAATCCCGAAGCAGCACAAGAAATATGGCAAATAAAATAAATGCTTAATTATGGCCCACGATTTGGGGTCTACGTCTGCTGCTAGTTTATATGTTTAGCTGGAGAGCGTTGGCGTTGCGGGCAGGTGGAAAAAATAACGCAAGTCAACATGCCACACTCGACAAACGGCTGCAGTCGCCTTTGCGACTTTTGCGGCATTCCCGATGCACATACAGTCACGTACCGCAGTGTATCTGCCGCAGCATTTGGCAATTCGACGAAGCGCCGCAAATTGAACGCATTGCTGATACAATTTTGAGCTCCAATTTGGTGGATTTACCAAAGAGAGTCCATTGAATATGACAGAAAGGTATACATTACATAGGATGGTTTATCCAAAAGGATTGTTAGGCACTTCCTACTTCTCCTATAGTAACTCATTAAACTATCAGGCTAATATACATTTCTGAAGTTGCATAACATGTAATAAGTATATTATTATTAATAGAGCATTGCTTATGTAAAAAGTCGTAAGGGTATACGCTGTTGGCTACTCAGCTACTGACCATTTCACCCATTTTTGTCTTGTGATATGCAACATTTTTCGGCTGATTTCGCTGCCACTTATCGGCTCAAAAACTTTAATTTTTTTTCGCTGTCGCTGTAATTGCACACCAAATTTTCATTTTGCTGGCCAGCAGGTGTTAATTTTTGGGTTAGCTATAGTTTAGATTCACTTCGCTTTTTTTCTATTTTGCTTTTGGCCTGGACTGACTTACTTTTACCCAGAGCACTTGGCTACTCAATCAATTCCCACTCACTCACAAAAGTGAAAAGTCAAGACGCGTTGTTGCTGCTTTTGTTGGTTATGCGCATGCGCGCATGTAACAGCTGCAGGTAAGCAGACCAAGCAATTACCTAGTAACTCATATTTACCGTAAGACATTTAGTACATGCATTAACTTGGCCAAAAGCAGTTGAAGTGCTCCTGCTGCCGCGGCCACAGCCACAGCCAAAGCCACAGCTTTAGCTATTTCTGGTGTACATTTGCGACATCGACGAAAAAAAAAAATAAAACAAAGCAATTGGACAAAAAGTTTGTTACACTGCAAAAAGAGGAAATAATTTTTTTGTTAATTCACTTATAAAAAAGACTTATCTTAAGAATTAAACGTACATACTACTAGTGCTTTACTTGCTCTAAATTTTTTGTTTCAAACAATAATAAAAATGGATATTTATTTAAATAGTTTACTTTATTGAAATTAGGTTTAAATAAATTATAAAGCATTTTGTTTAAACAATCCCGTGTGCGTTTCTTCTTTTCCCAAGCCAACTACGATTGGTATGAATAGTTTTGCTCAGTGTAGCTTAAGCGATCGCTTGCAAACATACAACAACAATGGCTGGCAATCAGCATCAGCAGCCAACTTTGACTTTTGTCTCATTGTTTCATATTTATTAGAGTCCCGGCTGAAACCTTACAACTCAACAGGCCAGCGACGCGTGCATCTTTCCAAAATTGTTGTGGGAATTGGCTTTGGCTTCAGTTTTTGGCCACTGCTGCCACCGTCGATGTTGCTCTTTTAATGGTTATCCTTTTATGCGGCCCGGACTTACGCAACCCAAACGGCAGCTGCTGTAATTGAAAATTACATTCGAGGAGCCCAGTGGTGCCAGGGCATCCCAACGCATTCAATTACCAGCAATTTATATTCGCTCATTTGAAGGCAATGCGCACAAAACACGAATTTACTGGGAGCTAGTTGGCTCGGTCTCGTGGAGAAATGTGCGTGGTCAAAAGGAAAATGGGAGAGAAATACACGGCTAATTGCCAGCGCACATTGAACTTTAAAGTGCAAAAGCAAACGAATGTAATGACAGCAAGCCGTCGCCGTTTTTCTCTGTTCGATCGTTTTCGGCCAGCACACAGTGCGTATGAGCAATAAAAGTGAAGTTGAGGCAGTAAGTCTTCACCTGTGCCGATGACACCATGCTGAGATGTTATTAGGTGAAAAATTAATGGGTTAATAAATGGTAATTATAAGAAATATGCAAGAAATTATTACTGTTGGTGTGGAATGCAGTCTTATCCTTTATAAAGTATAATAAGTGATATAAATCGGTTTTATATTTCAAATCCGTTAACGGATGATATAAATTTCACCTTTGATTGGTTAAAAATATGTAAGTTATGAAATTATTAATTGAAATCTCTTAATTAATTGATATATTAGCTTGTCAGTAAGCCTTGTTATCCTCAGAACGCCCGACTAATCCCAGTCAGCTTCGATTTGGCATTCTTCATTACTCAATCGCATCCACGCGACGGCGCCGTCAGCTTCGATTATGCATTCCGTGATATAACTGATATAACTGGCGAGTTGAGGCATAATCTGAAAAGCCTTTCAACGGTAACAAATAATATTCACTTGAATTCGGTGCGGTAACAGCAATTGCACCCGCCCCATCGCGTTCCTCCCCTCGACTTCTGGCGCGGGTATTAAGCCGCGGCTGCTGCCGTTGACATAATAAATAGCTGAAGAAATTAATTAAATGCAAATTGCCAAATCACATAATCATATCAGATGGCAGCTGGGACAGTCGAGAGCGACACTCATTTTCGTTTTCATTTTCATTTTTCCAGACTTTTTTCCAAGCCATCCAAGATACTCTCGTGTGTGTATGGAGCAAGACGCGGAAAAGTCGGCGAGCGACTGAGCAATTTTCCAATTGATTTTCTTGCAGCTCTAATGGTATCATTGACTAATCAAAATATTTACGCTTTGCATTCACAGGCCCGCTTTAATTGTTAAATATTTTAAATTCGCCACCAAGTGCCGCTGCCATTTTCACACATCGAGTGTGGCGGTGTTGAGGAAATCTGGTGGCGTGGTTTTCCCATGACGACTTCCTTGGACTTTCGGTTTCTGCCACCGGCAAGAGCGTCTCATTAATTAGGCGCCAATTGAATGTGTCTCTTGCTCCCTCTCTCTTTCTCTCCACTTCCTGCAGTGAAAAGCGCTGAGTTTCCCAGGGGGAAAGAGTGGGCGGGGTGGGGGGAGTGGCAGTGGCTCGGCAAAGTAGGTTAAATACTTTTACCTTATTCCGTAGCCGGCTAATTGCTGTCATTTTTGGCGCTGCTTTGTTTTTCCTGCTGCCGAGTGGCGCGGAGATGCAACAAATTAACAACTTTTCAAGCTCGCCCGAACCGGATATTATGAAATTTACCAGTTTCGAGTGCCATATCGAGATTATAAAATGGCTAAATTTATGCAACCGCTTCGGGGGCCGGACGGCAGGACCACGAAACCGGCTGCAGATCCCCTAATCAAGTTGTCAGCCTGCACGTACATATTTCCATTCCGCGCTCAAATATATTGCGTTTTATTAGTTTATTTATGAGCTAGCCACTGCAGGGACAACGCCCGCGAACTCAATGTTAAGTTGAAGTGCAACTGAAGTGCAGCAGAAGTGCCACTTGTGCGGGGCCCACTGTGCGGCTACGTAATGCCAGCGCATTACATTACGTATACGTCACGCCCTAGCCAAGAAACGAGGGAGAAAATCATAAACACTTTCACAGAGCCACTCAATGGGGTGGTAGTAATGGTGGTGCAAGCCATTTGCCTCAGCAATTAGTTAATGACCGAATATGTATGCCGAAAAGAAAGAAACCAATGAAACCCAATGAATTGGAATGGTTTGAAAGTTACAGCCGTTTAATTACCATACAATAAAGCAGCCGAGTGCATATGCAAGTTTACTCAGTTGTTATAATTAAATATGCGAAATCCGATCAATGACTTGTGGAATAATAACTTATATAATCTCTAAGAACAGAGTTTGCATACACATTTCAAACTATCCGCGGCCTTTCCCTTACCGAATGGGATTTTATTTCTTAGCCATTTCAGTCAAGCATAAAAGTGAATGTGCCAAGATACAAATTCGTGGGCAATAAAAGCACACAGTAAATAAAAATCAAGCCTGTGCAAATGTAAAGTACTAAAACTAACAAATACCGTGTAAAGTGTTTTTGTGGTGTGCTTTTGGCAACGAAATTTCGCAATCTACGAAGAGTGTGCGTGCCACAAATTAAAGCTGCCGCAATAATGGAATAATAAATCAGCATAAATATGCATTGGATGAAAAAGAAAGCGCAAACGATAACAGAAATCAAAATGCAATTCGCATTTCCTTCCGTTTTTTTCGAGTTTTGCGCGCATGGAAACGCATTTGGAAATTTGGAGCAATTAAATGGCAAAACATTTACACTTGACTGCAACGTGATCCGAACCGATGTCTTCCTGAATGGGGGGAATATCCACCTGGAGAGCGGACCAAACCCAATCCGACCCGTTGTGGGCGAAGCGAATTAACCCACAGAGGCAATAAAAAATGCAACTTCAAAGGCGGCAAGCGCTTTAGATTGGGATCAAGACGCCGGCAATGTGGCTGCTCCACTTTGGCACCCGGAACATATTTTCCAAAAAATGCCACAGACACTCGGCACCTCTTATAGCCGCCACAATTATGCTGTTTAATGCATGGAATTCTTTTGTGGCTCTCATTTTGCCTTTATGGCCCAATTGTGATCACTTTTTTATGGCCAAGGTATCGGCAAAAGACGTGGTGAATGAAAAGTGAAAGAAGCTTACCTAATAACTAGCTCAGGGAATGCTCTTGTCTTAACTAATATTGCTCATGTGCACAAAGAAAAACGAACTAACAGATTTTACAGCACGACATATTTTTAACAGTTAAATAAAAATGGATATCATGTACTAGAAACTAATCATTATAATATCCAATAAATATAATATCCACAAGATTATATATGTATTTATTTTAAGAGATTTATATTTAACTAAAATTTTTCTGTGTAATTTGGGTAACAACCCCTCTTTAATATTTCTTGTAAAAAACTCCTAAGCATTCAGTTTGGCCTGGTGAAACATTTTCAAACATTTACTCTGGCCTGGCCTCACTTAGATTGGGTAAATTGGCCAGGAATTCACGGCGATTTGCCTCAATGGTTCGCCGTTGCCAATTTGCATCGCTTGCACTGCTATTGACCAGTGGCCTGGGCGGCTGTAAGCTGGCCTCCGGCTCCTCGACTTGTGGAGCCTTCTCGGCATTGTTGGTTTTGGCCCTGTGGTATTTTGAACTTTCAGTTTGCTTGGGTGCTGCAGTGCTGGTGGCCTTGGTGGTTTCTTGATCCGCGGGCAGTTGGAAGGGCACTATAGGAAACTGCTGGGGAATTAGGTTCTGAACCGGGCGACCCTTAGCTGGGTCCTTGCCCTGGATCACATCGAGCACCGCCGGCTTTAGCACATCCTTGGTCACGTCGATGTGGTTTAGGTCGAGACCATGCTGTTCCTTCAGCTGCTGGGCCACATGATCCGCCACATGGGAGACGCTCACGTTGAGATGGCTCTTGGGATCCCAGGTGACATTCGAAGGAGCATCCGATTTGCTTCTCTCCACAAGGATATCCGGTCTTTCGGTGGGCCAAACTGATTTTATTTTCTCATCGCCTCCTTTAAAAATCTGAATCTGGGCCGAGTAACCTCCATCCTCAGACGCCATGTATTTGGTGACCTCAATGCGTCCATCTGGCCTTGCATATCCATAGCTTCCTTGGATGCTGCCATTCACAAATCGCTTCTCTTCTCGAAACTGAGAGTTCTGCGTCTGTGGATCATCAATCTCATACCCGAAGGAATATGTGTTGGGTCCTATAAATAAAATTCAGAATAACATATAATGTTCAAGGATTCCTTAATGTTGCCTACCGTAAGGCTCGTGCACGAAGTAGTTCTTTACTTTGGCTTTTTCTTTCCCAGGTTTCACTTCAGTCTGATTGTATACTTCGACTTTTGCTGGCAATGGATTGGAGTACGCGGCGTATACTTTTGTGCTTAATACAAAAACCTGCAGATTAAATCAAATAATCAGTATATATTAAGGCGTAAAGCTTGTCTAGCCAAGCGAAGAAATAAATTAATAACATAATTATTTTTCTGGATCATATTTAACGAATCTTAATGTATTTTATATTCTGAGCTTTGAATGATCCGCAAGGATTGTCAAAAAGCTTAGGTGCCAAATTAATTGAGTGTGATGCCAAAAATAATTAGACGCGTGTTTTCACCAAATTAACCAAAATCAAACAAAAACGAATAATATATATTAATATATGCACACAATCAGTTATTTTATTTGTTATTTCTGCTATATTCAAATGAAAATCAAAAATTAAGATATAAGAATTACATTTGTATCGACTAAATATATTATGTTTCAAAAAATATATATTTTTTTTCGAATCTTCACTTTATATATGCTTTTACAATGAACAATTCTATTTATGTGTATTACACTGTTGTCAATTTTAAGGTACACATTCGGAACTAACAATTTTAGAATACAGTAAAAACGTTTTTATTGACTTTCACTGCCAGAACATTTGTATATCTGAGTACTTTTATATGTTTCTATACACTACTACTAAACATTCCTGAGCACGGAACTGATGTCTTTACGATTGCCAATATTAAGCACTTACAAAGAACCAAATCAATTTTGATGAATGGGCCATGCTGAATATTAATGCTCCTCGCCTGTAGATCGATCTATCACATTTATTTCGGTGCTATTATTATAATTATTTTATTTTTGACCGGTGAGTTGCGCGTACTTTCGATGGCAATACCAGACTGAAGAACCGAGAAGCTAAAACGAAATGGAGAGGCCCTCCATGTGGGTGCGAATCCCCATTTGGAATACTTCACCGGAATGCTAAGTAATTTTCTTATTTTTGCTCTGCTAATTATTATAATAATTATTTCCCAACCATGCTAATCTTCACAGCCTTCGCTGTAGCTTCGAAACCCAACCAAAGAAACGAGATAATCATTATTTTTTCAATATGATTTTTTATTAATTTTTTTTTAGTTTTTTCTTTCTATTTCCATAATAACGTTTTCGCATTTCGTTTGCTGTTTGCTGCTGTTGTTCTTGCTGTGTTTTTGCATACAAATGTTTATGGGGAATATATAGTACATAAATGTAAGACTCAAATGAACTTTTGAGACGTGAGAGACATGTGAGAGTTTGTTTGTCGTTCGTTTATCCTCCTAATTGAGTACAATGTTTATTTTTTTGTTGCTTTTTTCGTATGTTTTTCTTTGTTTGTTTATAATTAAGCTGCATAATTCTTTATAAATACACAATAAATGTGAAAAATACTAAATGCAAAAAATGAAACTAGATACAAAGGTGTCAGACTGAGAGTGAGTGAGTGAGAGATAAAAAGAGAGAGGAAGAGATAGGGAGTCGTTGAGTGAGTGAGACGGGTGAGAGTGGAAGAAAGAGACGGAATGCGGTCACGAGGATAACAGCGGGGATTTCTAGAGTACTAGCTACTAATGCACAATGACCGGCCCATTGCCGCAATCGTTTGCCTTCCAAGAACCTGTTCTGCTAGAGATCCTATCAAACTGTCAGCAATCCCGCAATGGCACACAATTTAGCACGCCCACCGTGGCTCTCAATGGGGCGTGGCAGTTAAAGGATGCTGGCCACAGTTTGACAGTCATCGCAAAGGCTTCTAAAGAAAATGATGATGTAGAAAAGGAAGATGTATAGCATAGAAGAGAGATAGTCATAAATATATTACAAAAGTTTAGCTTGGGAAACTGAAAGAACTAAGCGTATAAATAAAGTTCTGTGTACAGAGTGAGGAGAAGTCCTAAAAGAAGCCTTTGCCGTCCTTGAAGTGCAAATTGTTGTTGGGACATTGTGTGCAAAAGTTTGCCAGCGAAATCGGTTCTGGTTAATCGTACGTACATATATACAAACAAATAACATATATCGGGTGGAAAACTTCAAACACTCCAATTCCGGTTCCGGTCATCCCTTGCGCGTTCCTCATCCGCGATCAAGTCATTCCGAATGCCAAGTCGTTATGAATTTCGGTTTGTTTTCTGTTCGGTTTATATCCTTCGTCCTTGTGCCATGTCAGGATCAGCCGGGTGCCGGGACACGCCCCCTAAGGCGGTCCGTGTCTACTAAACTCTACGCTACGCTTACTTACAAAAGATTTAATTTTCGTTGTTTGTTTGTTTTTTTTTGTGGTTTTTTGTTTGTTTTTCTGTTTGTTGTTGTTCCTATGAAGACTCTGGTGTGAATGGATGAGAGCGAGAGGGAGAGCACCTTGGTGACTAAGTCAGGCTCCCGCTTCTTAGTAATGATGCAGCAGGCCATGGGGATGGGCCAGCACGGGGGCGGCATGCAGCACGGGTGCGTGGGCGATGATCTTGGTGGGGGCGGTCTTGTGGACGACGGCATTGAAGCCATTGTGATCGTCGGCGGTGTAGTCAACGGTGCGCACCGAACCGTCGGGCTCAACCAGGGAGTACTGGCCTGTAAATGGGTTGGATGCAATGGACATACAATTTTAAAAGGGTCAGTACAGTAAAGAAATTTGTGAAGTCTAGGCTATAGCTATAAATACGCAATGAACCAATGTTACATAGGAACCAAAGTTGATATAATTGTTATATAGCAAACTATTACTATTTTTTATAAATGGTGAGCTGTCTCAATAAACAACATGTTTAACTAAGAATGTCGAGTTATAAAAAGTTTTACATAATTAACATATTAACTTCAACTCGCTAGAATTTACATATCATATGAAGATCATATGAAATAACGTACCAACGTATCTTAATATTTGTCTCGTAAAATCAAGTTCGTTGCCTAAGTCTTTCGTTTGTCAGCAGAAAAATGAAGTTTAAAGTTCCCGCTTGCCAATGTCCTTTGTGTTCAGTGCGATTTTCTAAAGTTCGTTGCCTAAATCATTTTACTCAAGTTCGTTGCCTAAGTCTTTCGTTTTAAAGAGGATTTTGGTGTATTTAAACTTTCAGGATGAATTATACCTATCAATTGTGGTACATAACCCATTGGTAACTCACCCTTCACCACATCACCGTCGCGCTCCTCGGCCTGCGACTTGATGTCGCCGGTGTGGGGATCCTTAATGCCGTAGTTGAAGGAGTACTTGGGATAGGCCACCGGCTCGGCGTGGACGGCATGGACGGCGTGCGTCAGGACTGGCGCATGATGCACCAGCGCGGGGGCGTAGTGGCCCAGCTCGATGGGAATGGCCTGAGCGGCGGCGAACAGCAGAGCGATGGCAACAAAGTACTAAAGAGTATGGAGAAGTGAGCATCAGGATCGTGGGATCACTTGGGTTGTGGGCTATGGTCGATTGGGGGCGGGGGCAGGGGGTTGGAGCACACACCTTCATTTTAATTATCGAGCACGAACGGCAAACGGACACACGACGCGAACACGTAGCTAAAAACAAGGACGAAGGACGACTGGGCGCTGAATCCTGTAGAGGAGGCTGTAAGGAGTGAGCTCGAGTGAGTGAGGACCGTTAAGAGCACGAAATCGTTAGCTGAACTGATGTCTGCAACGATGACCAAAAGTATTTATATACGCGTGGTTCGCCGACGACTGCAACCCGATCAACGACGACTGGAACGAACGACCGATGGCGGTGCAGCTGTGCCATCGGTGGGTAGCGGTGGGTGGTGTTGGTGGTGCTTGTGGTGCTGGTGGTGCCGGGGGGAGCTAGATGCCAGTTGCCAGCGGAGTAGTGCTGCAGTACCATACCATACCACGCATGTGCCACAACAATGATCCCCGAGTTCCCCCGCTCAAAAATCTGTAGCTAGGTGCGGCATTTGTTTCTCGGCCTGAGAAGGCGTTCGGTGACTTAGTTTTCTTAGTTTCGCTGACTGTTTGTCTGCCCCTCGCTGATGACGGCGCTGCAATTGAAAGCGACACTTTTGCATTGGCTCTAATGATCTAAGCTCTTTATTTATTGATTTGCCGACATACGATAACTACGATCGTTTTGGGGTCCGCACAACTTGGCCGAAAAAATATTATTACCATATCTGTGGCAATCAAACGGGGCGTCGTTATAATTACCACGCCAACGCCAAACCAACAGCAAACCAATACCAAGCCAACTTGCGTAGCTTTCGGGCCACGCAATTTGTTGCCTGACATTTTTGCGACCGATTTCAGTTTGTTATTTCCACGATCGGGAGAACTGTGTGCGGAATTTCGGTGTTGGCAAATAGTTTGACATGGCTAAGCAAATCAAACGCGGCTCAATCAATAATTTTCAGAGGCATGAGACAAATGTTTGTCGCCACGATTGCGAGAAATAATAAATATTATATGGCTTTTTTTGCGAAGTGATTGTAGCGGAATGTTTATAAATATTAAAATGCGCTGGATATATTTTTTTATGATCTAAACTGCCTTTCTATAAACCGGAATTTGTGACCAACATTTCAGCAAAGATAATAATTAAAATATATTTATTTAGATGATTGTGTAATCTCGTTTTATAATAGCATTGGCTGTTAAAATAAATTCTGGGAAAAAAAGATCCTTAACCAATCTTGGCAATTACCATTATATTTAACACTAAACTAACTAAACATTATATCTGCAACTCCACCTCCACATTTTACGCTTGCTCAACTGAAAACAGTTTTTTTGACACTTTTTCGGGCAACACCCACAACAAACAGCTAACCGCTTTGGCATGACATATCAGAAAATTATGATTGTATCTTATAAAACACACACAAGTGGCCATTAAATGGAGACAAACAGCCGAGGGCTGGGGAGGCCAAGGAGGAGACTGCCTGACGGCTGAGCAAACGATGGGAAAAAGGCCCAATGTTCGTTGTTTGCTAGGTGCAAAAAGCATTGGCCAGAAAACACAAAAAGCACAACAAAAAATGGAGACAAACCAACAGATACTCAGATCGCACTATAAGAGATCACTTTGGAATGGGCCTGGCCATTAGCATGGAAAGCCAAGACAAAGACACAGAATCGACTTACATAAAACGGCTTTAAAGGCGACACATTTACACGGCAGGCCGAAAATCGCTCGAAACAATTGCCAACCACCGGTGGACCACAATACCAAAAAAAAAAAATTAAAAAAGAGTTCGGGCCAAACAAGTTGGCCACGTCACGATCGCACTTTGACAGACCCAAGGAGTCGCAGGGGCTCGGTTTGGATGTTAGATGGTTAGTTGGTTAGTTGGTCACTGGACAAGACAGTTGGAAAATCGCAATGACTACGACATGCTTTGTCTTTGTCTGGATCGGCTGCGGCTGGATCGATAGATAGATGGATAGTTGCGCAATGGTACCGCCAAGAGACAACATTGCTTGATCGATCGAATTGTTTTGCATGCGTTAATTGCACTTGTCCACGCATATCCCCCTATCCCTCCCCCTCCCATCTAATCCCTCCTCCACCCAACGAAATCGATATCTGCACAAGCCCAACTCGAGATTTATTACACTTACGGCTCCATCTGTCGATAACTAGAACAAACATTTAATCTTGATTTATGCTCGCCTATCTGGCAGTTTGTTTGCCTATGTTTGGACAATGGCTTGATGTGGGCGGTTGGCAGTTGGGGCGGGGCAGTGGAGGCTAATGGATCCATTGAACATTTAAACGCACTTTGCATGGCATTTCGGAATCGGAGCTGGGTATTTTCGGCTATGTGAGACAATAAAAATGGATTGAAAAGGCCCATAAAAATCAGAAAATCAATAACAGATTAAATTTGAGCTTACTGCTTGGGAGAAGTATATTATTAACATGTAATTGACTTTTTTATTACTTTATAATAACCATTGGAAATATTTCCATACTAATCATCGAAAAGTCGACCCACTTAATGCAATAGCTTTTTCTAAATTGTACCCTTTGGCTCAAATGACTTGACAGTTATAGATTTGTGGCTTGATTTATGCAGTAGGCAAAGCGATATTTCGTTTCTTTCGTGATTGCGACTTGAAGGTCTCTCGGCTATGCATTACTCTAAACTGGACAATAGCTCTCGGGGTTATTTCAATTAGAAAGTGAGTGCAGTGAATGTGATCCAGCGCGTTGCACAATGCTGCGTATGCATAACGTGCCATATCCGGTGGTCACTTCCACAAAGATTGCATCCGCTGGATGTTACGCAATCCCAGCACTTCCGTTACCCTTTTGGAGGAGATCCAATGACACCTCGGCATCGTATGACTGTGGCTAATTAAAACATTTCCAAATGCGAGGATTCTTGCACGTCTGAGACCGACGCATGCTAGCCATGTTTAGAGGTTTTCGCTTTTTCATTCTACGCCGCCGAAGGGGCAGGGAGATATCAGGTAAATAGGGGGTTATTAGTGGACCAAAAGTTGGCTGTCAATTAGCCCGGTCCGGTTTAAGCCGTCAGCCCAATTTTGTCGCCGGCTCAATTGTGAGATTACCGACGCAAAGTTGGTCAGGCTGCCTGGCATTTCAGCATTATTACCGCATCGCATGGCTGGCACAACCAGCCAGACGTCGCTTTGATCCACTTTTTCCAGTCTGCTCTCTGCATTTCGCACATTTAATGCGATTTTGCGCATTTGCGCGTTTGAAATTAAGAGAGTGACGAAATGGTACCACCAGCCATCAGCCATCAGCCATCAGCCAGCGACCAAAGTGGATCACGCATACTGGAGGAAAATAGATTTTCCGAGCTTGCAACAAACTTGCCTGTCCAACGGCTCGCTTGATTGAGTCCATGCGAAAATGAAAATGAAAATCAAAATGAAAACGAGATTGAGATCGAAATTGAATCAAATTCGCTGTCCGGACTCCAATGGAGTGAGTCCAAGTCGAACGCACACGCTTCGCCAACCTGGCTGATATATATGTGTACATATCCCAACATGACGTTGATGTTGTGGTTGCATAAAGATCGCCTATTTGCCCCCTTTACCCCTTAACCCCGTTGAACCGGCCACTAAGGCTCGCCAGATATTTCAATTAGCGATTTTTTTAGATGTTCCGCTTGTTCAACAACAGGAGTTTCGGGATTTACTCAAAAAGTAAAGGAATATTTTTGTATTTTGTCAGTGGGCGCTTAGCCTCCCTCAAAACCACGCAATCAAGTTCTTTGATAATCCTGAAAACCATTTGTATATAAATCCTTGAGCGCCTAAAGATAAAACAAAATGGAAATGACTTTTCAAAGAAATTGTGAACATTGTTTATATGTTATATGTTTAATTTGATGTTTATCACATTAAATGAAATATAATTAGTAGGTATTTCTACAAGTCTAGTAGTCCTCGCTGCTGGACTCCTCCTGCTGACTGTGAGCATCTGCTTCGACATATCCTTCCTCGCTGCTGCCCTCGTACTCCTGGTGATCCCCACCCTCCTCGCCGCCCTCCCCCTCCTCGTCCTTTTCCCCCTCGCCGCCACCCTCATCGTAGTCCTCGTGCACTTGGTACTGGCCATTGCCCTGGTGCGGTGCTCGCTCCTCCTCCTCCTCCTCGTGCTCATCCGCGTCCCCTTCATGGGCCTCGGAGCTGTGGTGTCTCACCTGGTTGTGCACCAACCCACCACCCGCATCCCCGTCGGATCCATGGCCGTGCAGAGTCTTCACACCGTTCGTAATAACCTCAGCTTGAAATCCATTGGCATCGTCGGCCGTGTATTTAACCACACGCAAGGTGCCATCCGGATCGACTACGCTGCGTGGAGGCCGTTGGAAGAGAAATAAAATTAAATCAATGTGCGATTTAGTGCATGTGCAGAGGTGTGTAATTGGTGTTTAGTTGCATTTTTATTAATATTCCACATTAGCAAGTCAGTAAAGTGTTGCTGATGACATGAACATGGTGGGAATTAGGTATGTTGATAACCACTTTTTGCTATTAATGGAAAATGTATTAAACAAGTAAATTGTTTTGTAATTTACAAAATATTTGTTTTTGTTTTTAATTAAGTGATCATTATTGTCTGCTGATATGTGATCAAGTGTCACTCTTGTTTAAAAATCTTTTTATTATTGCAAAAATCTTATAAATGTATATGCAAAATCACTGTTATTTATGTTAAGAGTCTACTGGCATTTTATTGAGCACAGCACGAAATGATTTGATGATTAATTATACACAACCCGTTTTTAGAAGATCTCTTCAAATAGGCTATGTATACAGCTTTGCAACAATCTTTGAAATCAACTTGTTAAAATGCAATGCCAACAAACTGTGCCGGCTGCTTCTGATATTAAGTGGTTACAGAGTGTCCACGATGCCATATTGATTTCAGCTCAGTGTGACGCTAATGAATGCGTTGACAAGTTGTCCCCATCCCAAAGCGCCATCCCAAACCAACTCACCTGTACACTCCTCGCACCTCGTCCCCGTTCCGCGTCTCCTTGCGATTCTGCAGCAAGCGCGACTTGCCATCCTCGACGCCATAGGCGAAGCTGTACTCGGGACGGGCCACATAGTCGACGGTGCGTCCATCGTGGACGGTGACCAGGTGCTCCGGCCCCACCACCGGACCCTCGAATCTCGCATAGGAGTATCCAACCGCTGCGCATGCGTCCATCATTCCGAATCCAGCAATTAGCGCCACCAGTAGCAGCAAATCTTTCAGTCGCCGCGCCGCCTGGCAGACGCGTGCCTCTCTTCGCAACGCAATGCGGAAGCCCAAACGAGTTGGAGTCCCTGCTTGGGGTCCAAATCCAAATCCAAATCGAAATCCATCGACGTCTCCAGCTGAGCTGGTTATGCGTCGCTTCTTCATATCTCTCTATCAACTGCTGGTTACTTATGACTTATGATTGGAACCCTTCGATCCCCCGATTCTCGCATACTAAGCGTGAGATGTCGCACTTACCGCCTATTTATATAGCCATGGATTTTGGGGGGAAATTGCATTTCCGCGAAATTATGCGCTTCAATGGAAAGCAGCCGAGTGGAACTTCAGCTTTAGCAGGGATGTGGTCAACCGATGACGTTGGTCCACGCCACAAATTGCACCACTCCACAGGGTTTACACAATGCCCCCCGTCTGACGTCATCGATGCGCAGGGGCTCGCGAAAAGGGGGTCAAGTTGGAAGGCATTAAATATATACTTTATTTCTCGTAAATGCCACGATCCCTGATTGACCATCGCGTATCGCGGCGCAATTTGTTCGGCTGAAAATCGCTTTAAGTGCGTTCAGCTCGCCAGTTAGTTAGGCACACTGAGAGAAAGAAGGGGCTAATAAATAAACGTAAATTGTGAGATCTCTGCCATATAATATATGATTTATAAATACTAGGCATACTTGATTTAGGATTTGTGCATTCCAGCAAAATATTTTCTGTACTGCATATTCTTACACTTACAAGCTTTTAAGATGTTTATCGACAATATTTTCGTTCATTGCCTTCCACATGTTTTATGAGACATTAAAGTACGCAATTAAAAACCTGCAGATGCTAACTGATTATTTTTTCCCCTGTGCAAGTGCCCAAAAAAGTCGAACATGGCACTACCGCCGATGGCCAAGATAAGCCACCTCCACGGGCCACCGACAGGCGCAGCTGCAATCGTTGAAGCTTTGACCTTTTTCTGAGGGTCTGGCCAAAGGAGAAACATATATACAAAAAAAAAAGATGGAAAATCGAAAAACCAAAAATGAAAAACCAAAACTGGCGAAAAGCAACCAAAATATGGCTTTTATTTCGGCTGCTTCTAATTTATAAGCAACGCGCGCAGAGGCAGCCATTGTTGGCGATGCTTGAAAAATGCATATATCATTGGCCTTTGGTACTTGGCGGCAGTTTGTTGTGCGCACAGTAGTCGGTGGTTTTCCGGGGGATTCGGAGGCGACTCCACGAGGGTTTCGGGGGGGATTGGGACTGGGACTTAACTGGCCATCGTGGGAAAACTAGTTGGCTGCACCTGTGTGTGTGTGTATGAGTGTGTGGCTGCGCAGAAAGCGTCGCTTAATTACCCACATTACACAAATGCTGAGGCAACGAGAATCGCACATGGATCGCACATAGTATATGTATATAGTATAAGTCTTTTTTGGCTGCCATTAACGTAATTAAGACGCGGCTCGTTTGCCCTTTAGTGGCTTTAGTGGCACGCAACAAATGTGTCACTGCATTATGACTCCCAAATGGCGCAATGCAAATGCCTCGTAGTCGGCGGCTATTAAAGCGAAACTAAGCCACATGCCAGCGAGTCATGTTGCTACCACTACTATTTCTTTTCTATTTTTCTCGCTATTTTCTGCGGCTGACATCGGCCCAATAGCTGGGGTATCCTAGTCTAGCCAGCCAGGAAAGATTTCTGCGGCCAGATAAATTGCACATGCCACTGTGCTGCTACACTCGCAACAAATTTTAAATAAGTATATATTTAAATCTATTAAAATCGTTGCAATCCTGCTTTCCTAAAAGAAATCTTTGTTAAGGATTGTTAAGAATATTTAAATTAATTATATTAGCTACGCGTACTTTTTTTATATACTAATTTCTTTATAGTTCTTCTATAACCTTGTATTTTAAATAATTTCCTTTTAATTTAGATCCCATCTTATATGTTGATTTGCCAAGTGCACATGTGTGCTTTTCTATGGTCGGTTATGTAAGGCATCCACTGTGCCGACTTCTGCCCCATTTTAGCTGAAAACCCGCTTTGGCTTCGTTTTCCATTTCATTTGCACCAACTCCAAATGGAGGAGCAGCTGGAGACGGGGACCGAGATCTCGATCTGGAACGAGTCTCGCTCTGGTCAGCTTCTCTCCACTCGCGATTGCAAAACTCACACGCGTTCAATGAAAGCGAAGCGGGAAAACTAGACTCAATCAGTTGGCTGGAGCATTTTCATTCACACAAGTCAACACACACAGGACACAAGACTGAAACGGAGAATCTTGATGAAATTTGAATAGTACGTTTTACATTTTGTCGTAGCTTTTTGCAATGATTTGCCTGTCACGTCTGGCCATCATTAACTTGCCCAGTGTCTGGCCATCAAAGAGATCCATGGATTCTGAGCAGAAGGATAGCAAAGGTATGGTTAAAATACCTTCGCAACTTTCTACTAAATATATTTTCGTAGCTTCTGTAAAGCCAGCTGCACTGAGGGACTTTCAGAGACCTTTGCAGATCCACACGAAAAGAGGCTACATCAAGTGGTTCAACAAACTGAGTCGCTGCCAGAAAACTCGTCACCTTGCGGGAAGAATGCATCCCAGGTTGTAGGAACGCATTAAACCAGGAGCTAATATCGTTGTTCTTTACTTGAATTTCGCTCTACTTTTATTTTTGGGTTTGCTTATTATGCAGGCGGAACTAAAACACTGCTCTTGGTTGGAAATTCGATTTTCCTCCTATTTCTCATCCCGATCGCTTCCATGGAAGATTGGCAATTAAGATTGCATGGAGTGCATGGATTAACTCACGTAGCTGACCCATATTCGGAGTGGCTCTGCTTCAGCTGGAAGCCGGTTGTGGATAAGTTGGTCAGTGGTGCGATTGCCAGTGGCTGGAGCACCGTGACATGGCAAATGGCCACCAGTTGGCCAGCTTCAGATCTGAGCCCCTTTTTTGCGCCTCATACAGCCGCTTTCCTCGTTATTCGCTCGGCTTTTATCTGGCCAGAGGCAAATTAGTCAAATGGTAACAATTATGTAATGGTCTAGTTATACTTGGCCACTTGGCCACTTGGAGTATCCCGGCGAGAAGTGGGCGTTGCATGTTTGCCTTTCACTTTTTTTCTGGATCTGGATCTGGATCGGCCAGCTGTGCCAGGATATATAATATATCAAACGGCACGATTATACAATATAGCTGCCCCGATCGCCCGATCACCAGATCGCCATGTAATTAGTCGCCTCGTATGGCGGCAAACAATTGCAAACAATTGCAAACAGTTGGCAAACAATGTTTGAATGTTCTCCAAACTGCGGCTCGCAATTGAGACATTATTCAATTTGTGACAATCGCGAGAAAACCGGAGAATGAAACTGTAACAAGAGCGAAAAACAATTAAGTGCATTTTGGCAGCGATTTCCCAAAGCGATGTTCTAATTTTGCAACCGAAAATGCCTCGCTGGGCCCAAAGTTGTGAACATTTAATGAGCACCAAAAACGTAAATTTAATTTATATCGTTTTCTAAGCTTTTTGTCAGACGACAAATTTCGTAATTTTTTTTTGTTCGCTTTATGTCGGTTACTGGTTGGTTTTTCTTTTTTGTTTGTTTGCTGGCTATTGCTATTGGGTGATTCGTGTAAACTGTGCCGACTCGGCATGGAGCTTTGGATTTGGACCCTGGTTGCATGTCAAAGGCGCATGAAACGCCGCCAGCCTGCCACAAGAATCAAATGACACTCGGCCTGGTCCATTTCGGTCGCTCCGTGGGGGCAAAAAATTATCCATGCAGTGCAGTATGCAGTATGCAGTGTGCACTATGCAGCTTGCAGTTTGCAGTATGATATGGTCAAAATACCCAGCAGTGTGTAGCCTTAATTGGCACCTCGACACTTGGCCAGGACCGAACCGAATCGAATTGAATCGAATCCAATCGCATCGCATCGAATGGCTGCTGTGTAGGTGCACTTGATGGCCGGCTCTGGTGTGAGATTTATGTATGTTCTCTTTGCGTATCCATTGCCCAACTGGCGGAGCGGCACGACGGCTTCTGGGCAGTTGGAAGCTGGGAAGTTGCAAGTTGGCACTTTGGTAGCTGCGGCGCCGCTTTTTGATAAAGTATCCCAGCCAATGGTCACGCAATAATTTTTTGACATGACTTACGCACGTCCGAAATGGTCGATGGGGGGCAATTGAAATGAGTGGTGCCCATTATGCAGATCTAAGTGATCAGGAACATTCAAAAACACTTATACAAATTTTATGGGAGCCAGCAAAGGCCACACTGCGTATGAGCAATATTTGGTTACTTATTGATTTCTTTTCGCTGCCTATTGTGGGTTACTTTAAAAGAGATTTTATATTAAGATAACTTTTTTTAGTTCTGTGCAATGTAAACCTACCCTTCTACTTTAAAAAAACATTCTTATACATATTTATCGATTGAGTTCGTTTAATTTATGATAAATACCACGTGCGTAAGTCTCCTCCCCTTCGATGTTGCACCTTTAAAGCCAGCGCTGCCCCAAAAATGTCAGCGATTAGCCGAGTATTTAATTTGACTGCACCCGCGCCACCAACATCCGTCAATTTCCATCTGCGTGTTCGCTCTTGAACAACCGCCCACCCTGAGTTGGAAACACATTTCCACATATGCAGATCTCGAAAATCCAATCTGCAATAACTTAATTCGAATGCTCGGCAAGCGTCGCTGAAGCATTTAAAAATCGATTGATTGCAGTAAAGATCGTAATTATCCAGCAGTGGTACCCCTAGTCTTGTTAATAAAAAGCACACAATCGCTTGGGGCGAGTTCAGCAATTATAATTGCGTCTGTTCATATTGGACGATAAAAGCCAGTGGTAATTGACATTTAAGGCAATTCATTAACGCAGCTAACACATGGGAGTCAAAGAGCCAAACCTCAATACCAAATACCAGCAGGTGGACTACTGCCAAAATAAAAGAAGAAAAATTGAAAAAATGGAAAAACATCAGATACAAGAATAACATGGCTAATCATGCACTAGATTTCGGGATATGTGTTTTATTTCACAGGCCCGACTAAAAAATGTTGCCTCGTTTTTTTCCAAATTTTGCACCGCGCATTTGCATACAAGTTGCCAAGTCGTCGGCGCCACGATCTCCTCGGTTCCCAGCCTCCAGCCTGCAGCAGTTCGAAGATTTCGGAGAGCCGAGTTGTTAGCGGCAATTATTGTAACCTGCAGACGGGCTGCATAAATCAGCTTAATTGCTATATTTAAATTCTAAATTTGGAGCTCTGGCCAAGTGCGCTGTCTAGTTGTGCAAGTGACACGGTCAGCGTCCATTTGGACCTGCAAATCTAACTTATGTTCGGCAATATTTTTTGGGCAGGATTGGCAATTTATGCAAATTAATATGTGTGTGATGGTGGTCCACTGAAATTTCTCATTTATTTGAAGTATGCATATTCATTTAAATTACGCTATAACTAATATGGACGTTGTAATTAATGGTACGTATTTTCGGATATCAAAAATGAAAGAAAAAGTATATAATCAAATTTAATAAATTAATTACACTTTTTAAGAAAGTTATAACGGTCGATTTTTTAATTTCAAAATTTGAGCGAAGTCGATCTACTGGTAATGGTTTGTGTCCACACTAAGACCACAGTTAAATTCCTAATGGTTGTGGATGTCTGGTATTTCGTATACTAAAATGCTACACATGCAATACTAACAATACAAACGCGATTTTACTAATATATACATCTATATGAATTACATTCATCGAATATAATTTATGTTAGGAGTATTTCCGTTTACTGTTAAATTGCTGAATACCGTAGCAAAGTTGTGGTATTATTAAGTATGAGAGCAAGAGAGCAGAAATATACTGCAAAGTGTTATGACATTTCAGCTCCACAGTCACACTGCACCGCTCCGCCATTTTACGCTGACAATTTTTTCGCAAGATTAGAGAAATTAGATCGTGCACGAGTAGAATGTAAATAGTTACGGAATTCGCCCCACAGACAACAACGCGCTAAAGCAATTAATCAATTAATTGTGCAGCGGGCGCGATTCCCCGGCTAAATCGCGGAGCAGCACGCCGGTTTCTGCTCCGGCTTCCCCCCCAAAAAAAAACTGTACGAGGCGCGAGTGTGAGTGCGACAGAGACCGAACGAGTGCCGAGTGCCTTGGTGTGCGTGCGAAAGTTGGGAAAAGCGGCGAAAAATCAGTAATTACGTCTAGGAAGAGCACCTTTGGCGGCTCAACATGGCCGACGTGGTCTTGGATCTGTACGCGGAGGACCTCGACAAGGACTTTGCAGGGCAGGCTCAGGTAAGCCATGGGAAAAAGCAGTCGCTTTGCAAGCCGCGTGTGTATGTATACAGTAGGGTGGATCGATGTGCGAAAGAATTGTGTTAGGGGGTGGAACGGCGTCTTAGGAGAGCTCAGACACATGGTACCCTGTAATGTAGGATTCTTAGAAGGAGCGTAGGAAAAGATTAAAATGCACTGAATAAATACGAATATATAATAAAATTTGTAGTTCATCTTGTACGAATACGAACCTTTTTAAAAATTCTAAAGTAAAAATAGAGTTATATCCAAATGTTGTTTTACACCCTTTTCAAACCAGTATCGTTTCTAACATTGAAATGTTTTTATCCACCCTACTTGCTATGCGGTCCCACCAACAAAAACGACTACGTTTTTCACACGCTAGTTTGACCCATTTGTTAATTTCATTGCTTAATCCGGACAGGACGAATTTGGAGGTGATGGAGTAGACCTATACGATGACATAGGCGGTCCCACCGAAGCGGCCGCCTCAGGTGGCGGGGGAGGTGGAACGCCTTCCGCAGATGGAGCCGCTGGACCAGGCTCCGGGGAAATCGGCGAACGGAATTCCGGTGGTCCCAATGGGGTGTACCATCAGAGCAGTGGTAGCCTCACTCCGACCATGAATCGCCGTTATCAGCTGTATGTGGGCAATCTCACCTGGTGGACCACTGACCAGGATATCGCCAATTCGCTGCGAGACATTGGCGTGAGTGATTTACAGGAAGTGAAGTTTTTCGAGAATAGGGCCAACGGTCAGTCGAAGGGCTTCAGTGTAATCTCCCTCGGCTCAGAGTCCAGCCTGCGCGCCGTGCTCGACCAGCTGCCCAAGAAGGAGATGCATGGGCAAGCGCCGGTGGTCACGTACCCCAGCAAGCAGGCACTCACCCAATTTGAGAGTTTGCAAAAGACGCGTCCAGTGCCGCCGCCGCAGCAGAATGGACCGCCGAGGGGTCCGGCACCACCCAGTATGGGTGGCGGGCCAATGCCCACCGGACATCCAGGAGGACCGCAAGGAGGAGGTCCCCCAGGACATCCACCGCGCGGTATGAACTCCATCATGCAGCCGGGCCAGTACCGACCGCAGCACATGTCCCAGGTGCCCCAGGTGGGCGGACCCAACTCAGGACCTCCACGAATGCAGGTACACAACCATTGTTCTAGCCCCGCATGGCCCCAAAAGGTCTCATCGTTCGTAGAAATATCGCCCGGTTCTTTTTTGTTTTGTTTCTACATTCCTACATTATTTCCTATTTCCATCAAAATTGTTCTGAATGCAAAATTTCGTTACTTAAGTAAAATTAGAAACCCTAAATATACGACTTTATTTGATGTATCGTTTATAAACGAAGACATTTTACTTCTGTTGATCGATGTTCTTTTATAAATTAATCGTACAAACTAAGTTTTACAATTTAGAAAAACCAATAAAACTACTTTAGTTGTGATATATAATCAATCGAAAATATCCGATCTCTTTTGATTATTTCATTTGGAAATTTATGAACTAAACTAAATCTGTCGTACAAATTAAGTTTCTAAGGTTTTTTATTTAAGTAGTACTTATTATTCTTATTTTGTATTTCTTTTTCCTCACAAGTAATTTCAGAGCAATTTTTGTAGCACTTCTCAGCCTAAGGCAGTTTGTATTCTTTTTTTATTTTCTGTACTCTAGTTATAGACCTTCAACAAAAAAGCACATGTAATAAATTAAAATCAAGAGCCAGAAAGGTAATGAAACGTAATGCCTTTCTGGCTCCACTCAAATAAGATATACCTTTGATTTAATTCCGCTAATGTATTTCCCTCCCGAGTATATGTAATTGTAAAATCGCCCGCTATTGTTATACAAAATGTTTATGTATTACGATTTATGTTCTATTCCATGTCTTTGACAACGCTTACGCACACTTCTACCCCACAACAACAACTACTACTCCAATATAAAACGTAATTCGTATTAATATAGCCGCCGATGCATCCGCAAGGCGGGCTCATGGGCAACCAACAGCCGCCACCCCGGTATCCGTCAGCGCAGGGCCAATGGCCAGGTCAGCGGCCAGGCGGACCGCGACCCGGTCCACCGAACGGACCGCCGCAGCGACCAATGGTAACAATCCCCAAAGCACTGAGTCCTCTTTGTATCTATGCCATAATTTAATTCTAACGAAGCCAGAATGACAACGAGATAAAGGATGACTAACCCAACTTAAGTTAACCTTAGTTAACTTAGTCTTAAGCGATGTATTCAGAACATTTAAAGTAATTCCACGGATCAACCCATGCAACACCAACTCATACCCTAGCCTAGAAACCGATTCGATCATTGGGAACAGTAACTAATCCTGTCTCTTCTGCCTTGCAGTTCCAAGGAGGCCCCATGGGCATGCCCGTCAGGGGTCCGCCAGGTCCCGACTGGCGTCGTCCACCCATGCACGGTGGTTTCCCTCCGCAAGGTCCGCCACGTGGCCTTCCGCCAGCACCAGGTCCGGGCGGACCGCACGGCGCACCCGCACCCCACGTCAATCCGGCATTCTTCAACCAGCCTGGTGGTCCTGCCCAGCATCCGGGCATGGGTGGTCCGCCGCACGGAGCTCCCGGTCCGCAGCCAGGCATGAATATGCCACCGCAACAGGGCATGAACATGACGCCACAGCATGGACCGCCGCCCCAGTTCGCCCAGCATGGTCCACGGGGTCCGTGGCCGCCGCCGCAGGGTAAGCCACCAGGTCCCTTCCCCGATCCTCAGCAGATGGGTCCGCAACTGACAGAGGTTGAGTTCGAGGAGGTGATGAGCAGAAATCGCACAGTCAGCAGTTCGGCGATCGCCAGGTGAGTGCAAAGTTAATATTAAAAATAACATATAAAATGGGGCCGCAGATCCGGTCTAATAAATAATCTATGCAGAGTATTCAAAGAAAAAACAATGAAATATGTAACGAAGATCTTACTTTCTTGGTTGAATGTCAATTTACTTATGCAAATTTATTTTCAGAGCTGTTTCTGATGCAGCCGCCGGTGAATACTCGAGCGCCATCGAGACACTGGTCACAGCCATTTCACTGATCAAACAGTCCAAGGTAGCGCACGATGAGCGCTGCAAAATCCTGATCAGCTCGCTGCAGGACACGTTGCATGGCATCGAGGCCAAGAGCTACAATAGGCGCGAAAGGTCGCGGTCAAGGGAGCGATCCCATCGCAGCCGGCAGCGACGTGAGCGTTCCACGTCCAGGTACCGCGAGCGATCTCGAGAGCGGGAACGCGATCGGGATCGCGAGCGTGAACGGGATGGCGGGTAAGATTTGGTTTTACACCTCACTTAAAATTGTATATTAAATGTGTATTCGTTTTATAGAAGCTACAGGGAGAGGTCACGCAGCAGAGAACGTGAACGTCAGGCTCCGGATCACTACAGGGATGACAGGTAAAAATATTATACTGTTTCTAATTCGCTTCACTGTCTCATTTAAAAGTTGCGCATGAATAATTCATTCTTCTTCATTCGATAGCATCGAACCCATAATTTATTCTCTTTAAAACTGTATTTTAATTACGAATTTATACTTTTGCAGTAAAAACAATTCTATATTTGTAAAGTCAGACGACTTAAATTCCTTATAATTAATATTTGAGAAATTGTATAAAATATAAAATATAAAATATCTCTTAAACTCTTTATGTTAAAACTTTTCAAAAAATTTTTCTTTGACAATTTCCTGTGAAGATGTTAAAAAAAATGTCAAACGTTTAAACTCATCAGAATATTTCCGTTCTTTTTGTGCAACCAAATATGGTGACAATTAAGCGAATTATTTATAAACTCAAAATGAAGTTTTAAGTTAATTTTAATCCCATAATCCTACAACAGCCGATCGGTACGTCCACGAAAGTCGCCGGAACCCGTAGTCGCCGAAGCAGCGGAGGCGCCATCATCAAAGCGCTACTACGAGGATCGGGAGAGGTACCGCTCCTCGGACCGGGAGCGGCGTGACCGCGATCGGGACCGTGACCGCGAGCGCGAGCGTGATCGCGACAGGCGTGAGGAGCACCGTTCCCGGCATTGACTGCCGTAAGTGGAAGTTGGGGCAGCGCCAGTGGACCGTAATCAAGTGTAAAGATGCAACGCAGATATACTAAACACACTCTATTAACAAACAATAAGCCGCAGCTTGATGGGATGACAAGCTAGCAACAATTAACAGATTTTCGATTTGTATCTAACATTACCAATACGTAGGATATGAATATGGCAAACAGCATAGTTCTTCTAGACATACTATAATAAGCCGAAATGCTGACAACATTTTACCAACGACGGACGGGGGCTGTCTCTGGATCCATCCAACTTCACATCCCAGAATCCTGGCAGCAGGAAAGTCAACAGTCGCAGGCGCAGGAGGATCGATGGAGAAGCCAAGGGGAGAGACAGCGTAGGACATTTTAGACACTGATGCGCACTGGATCATCAAATAACAAACAACTAGCATTCCTGCACCGCCGTCTTCGCAGCAGAATTTCAATATTATTGTACTCTAAAATTTCGGTTTATTTAATAAAACATAAACGTATGAAAAAAGAATTGTTCCAGAAAAAACCTTTACCAAAACTGTCTTGTATTGTGTGTCTTTTTGTACTCTTATTATAAAAAAAAATATATCTTATTAGTTAATGAATTTATAATTGTACAACAAAATTGTATGTAAAATTTACAAAATTATTGCACTTGTGCGTGCAATTAATATTGAAATTGTTATATTAACAAAATCATTTTGCCGACTGAGGCCGAAAATCGTTATCCCTAATGTATTTTCAAAGATATCGCGATCTTTTGTTGTAAACATTCTCCACGCATTTGTTTAATCATGTTTTTATTTAACATATAAACTTAAGTCGATCATAATTGTGTGCTTGAGACTGAGTGTGAGTGCATTTTTGTAGCATTTAAATGCCGACTGATTCCATCCGCATAAACGGATGAAAAACCATATGTTTGTATAGAATAAGTCGAGTGTGCGCTTTTAGCCCAAATACCATGATTTTTAGACTAAATTACTCTTAAAGAGAAACCTCCTAATCGCATTTATCGTAGTTAACTATACTAACGTTAAAAGTTGATGTAGTTCCTAACATAGGTTCCAAGAAAAGAAAAAAGTCATCCAGTTCCTCCCGAGATACTGTACTACTCGCGGCTCATTTTACACAACTTAGTCCTCCTATTGTATCATCTACATTTTACTTTTTTTAATTCTAGCTTTACTTTTAATTTGTACATACATTTTGTAAACGAAACGATACTCGACTAAGATCATGTCCCACTAATCCCGAATTGCAATTACACCTTGTTAAAGCAAGCCTACGATTTGAAAAGTACCTGTAACTCACCACAGAGCTAGAGTCTAGAGGTGTTATGAGTATTATGAGCTTAACGATGTCTTGTACAATTTATACTGTGATTGTGATCTTGATGAAACAAACTACATATGAATTTATACAAACAATTACTGTCTGTTAAGTCATGCCAAAGCAGGTAAAGTTGTTCCAACCTTCTGGGACCCTATATATACACGATATAATTTTAGAGATTCCTTGTTTTATGGACAAGCAACAACACTTAGTCGCCCAATTTGCAATAGTTTATTATTTACGATGTACTATGTTTTTAGAAAATACGCCAAATGACTTGTCTGGATCTAGCGCGAAATAAAAAACAATTTATGAGTCATTTCGAACTTCGTTGCTTTTCAAATGGAAAGTAGGCAGCGCGCGCAACTGAAAACACGTCATAGAATCATCTGGAAGGCTCGTAAAGTGTCCGTTACCCAACACTAACTCAGGTGGGCAAATGACCAAAACACTGGCTTATCAATAGTGCTGACGCTATTCTAGAATCAAAAAAAAGAACTGCTGTAACATCCTAATGGTTTATACTAAAATTAAACCGTAATATTTATCGTTTCAAATCATTTTATTCAATTAAAAAGATTATTGGTCAAATAAATTGGTGTTCTAAAAGTTTACTTCTACAACATACTAATTTATTCAATAATAACGAGCATAATCCAAATTTAGCGGTAAACAGACCATAGCGTCAGCACTAGTCTATTACACCTTACCCAACACTAGAAGCTGATAAAACAGTTTTTGTGAAATACAGAAAGAAAAGGCAAGAAAAGAGAGCTGAGTAGGCCTGACAAAGTAAACAGTCAGTTTTAAAACATCGATCCAACAGTTCAAATTCACTCCTCCGTTTGATCGACAAACTGAAGTATAATATTACCAGAAAATAGGAAGAGCAAGTGCGAGAAAACAACACAATGGCAGATACTGCGAATTACATCAATGACCGTTTCCAGACGTTCATGAACGGCCTCGGCGACCGTTAGTAAGTATTACGTACATTCCGATGGGTCACCCCGAAAAGTTTAGGGTCCAAGTGCGTTGCACTGACGTGTTGTTTTGGTATCCAACCACATCAACAGTTGGCCATCGGATCGATAGACCTTGAAACTAATGGACCTCCTCCACCTCCTCTATCCCCCAGTGAGCCCTATGTGCGCGAGCACCTGTCAAAGGTCTACATGGTCCTGGGCAGCACTGCCGCTGCAACGGCCATGGGAGCCCTGCTTCAGATGCGTGACTTTCTCGATCTTGGAGTCCTGGCAGCGGTGGCCACTCTAGTCCTGGTTTTGGGACTGCACTTCTACAAGGATGACGGCAAGAACTACTACACACGTTTGAGCATGCTCTACGCCTTCGGATTCTGCTCTGGTCAGACGCTCGGACCGCTCCTCGGCTATATTTGCAGCATCAATCCGGCCATAATCCTGTCCGCCCTTACGGGCACCTTCGTCACCTTCATCTCGCTCTCCTTGGCCGCCCTTCTGGCCGAGCAGGGCAAGTACCTATATCTGGGTGGAATGCTAGTTAGCGTCATCAACACCATGGCTCTGCTCAGTCTCTTTAACATGGTCTTCAAGTCCTACTTCGTGCAAGTGGTGAGTGCCCGTTTGTCTACCTTGCCTACCTTTTTTATCTTCAAAAGTGGGCCACAGCTGCTAGATTATTTATAAATAGCTTTATGTTAGGTGGATAACACAAAATTTGTATCCTCTTTAAAAGTGATTTGTTAAGGAACGTAATGCAAATTAACCTAATAGATTTTTTATTTTAAAGTATTCCTTATATATAATTGTATTTTTAAACAATTCCTTTTTTCCTTATAGACTCAACTGTATGTTGGCGTTTTCGTAATGGCTGCCTTCATCGTCTACGACACACAGAACATTGTGGAGAAGTGCCGAAACGGAAACCGCGATGTGGTGCAGCACGCTTTAGATTTGTTCTTCGATGTACTCAGCATGTTCCGCCGGCTGCTGATTATCCTGACGCAGAAGGTAGGTTCCAGCGACATGGGTTTTACCCAATGATCAGTTGTTATATAGCCCCCTCACCCAGCTCAAGACCTTCATGGTTTAAGGCAGCTCAAGACGGAGCGAAACGTCCGAATTAGCTGATCACTTTGCAAAAGCTTCCAGTATAAAATTCGCTGTGAAAAACCATTTTAAACGGTATTTCCTGCAGGCAAGGCAATAAGTATACTTTCACAAAGTCATGCTAGGATCCTTAGGTCTTTATCAACCACTTGTGGGAAGTATATTTATTTCCAAAAACTGCCAATGAAACTTTTTGCAAAGTTCTCTAGCTGTTTGTGAAATTATATTTATGTCCTTCGCTTTGGCACATTTTAAAGACAACTAATTATTTGCAGGAGGAGCGAAAACAGAATGAACGCCGCAAGAGAAACTAAATAAACCTTTTTGTGTACCAGCCACCACAAGTAAAACATCTGACACGGAAATCGGAGGCTGGCACTTTTCTCATTCTACAAATTTATTCGCATAGAAAATAAATAATGATGCCGTGTACATTTGGCTTTAAATTTAGACATATATCCAGTATAAAACCCATGAAACCCATAAATTTCCCATTTAATAAATATCACAAAAAGTCAGCTCATCCGCATTTGTTGTCCAAACATGGCGCAGTAGATTGACCATGTTGATAGTATCGATTGGGGGCGTAAGGGTCAATTAATTAGGCTAAGTGCAAGCTGCAGGTAATAGCTTCATGTTAACCGGAGTCGGTCATTCAAAGTTGTAGTGTTCAACGGACAACATGGCGCAGGCAGAGGACACAGTTCAACCACTATTGCAGCAGTTCCAGCAACTATTCTTTATATCCAAGATAGCTGGAATTCTGCCGCAGGATCTCGAGAAGTTTCGCTCTAGGAATCTGCTGGAGAAATCCCGCAATGGCATGATTTACATGCTGTGTACGCTGATACTCTACGTAGTACTCTACAATATTTTGATATACTCCTTTGGGGAGGAGGACCGCACCCTAAAGGCCTCGCAAAGTCAGTGAACCATAAACCTGGGAAGGTGTGGACTCATTACCGTGTTTTTTATACTTTCCAGGCACCTTGACTTTTGTGATTGGCTTGTTTCTAACCTATATCGGTCTCATTATGATGGCTTCAGACCAGTTGGCCGCGTTACGAAACCAGGGTAGAGTAGGAGGGCTCTACGAGCGCATCCGTCTAGTGGATGAGCGCCTTTACAAAGAGGGGTGTCTTATGGACAACAGTACAATTGGAAGACGCATCCGGATTATGCTGATCATGACGGTCGTCTTTGAATTGTCCATTTTGGTGGCCACCTACGTCAAGCTGGTGGACTATAGTCAATGGATGTCCGTGCTATGGATAGTGTCCGCCATTCCCACGTTCATCAACACGCTGGACAAGATTTGGTTCGCTGTGTCTTTATATGCGTTAAAAGAACGCTTTGAGGCCATAAACGCCAACCTGGAGGAGCTGGTGGACACGCACGAGAAGCACAAGCTGTGGCTCCGAGGCGATCAAGAGGTTTTGCCTCCTCTAGACAGCTCCCAGCCGCCTCAGTATGACAGCAACCTGGAGTATCTGTACAAGGAACTAGGAGGCTTGGACATAGGTTCCATTGGCAAAAGTTCCGTGTCTGGTTCGGGGAAAAACAAGGTAGCACCAGTGGCCCACTCCATGAACTCCTTTGGCGAAGCTATTGATGCGGCCAGCAGGAAGCCTCCACCGCCTCCCCTGGCATCTAACATGGTCCATGAAAGCGAGCTGGGAAATGCCGCTAAGGTGGAGGAGAAGCTGAACAACCTGTGCCAGGTGCATGACGAGATTTGTGAGATCGGAAAGGTTTTGAACGAGCTGTGGAGCTATCCCATCCTATCCCTAATGGCCTATGGGTTCCTAATTTTCACTGCTCAACTATATTTCCTCTACTGCGCTACACAGTTCCAATCGATTCCATCGCTTTTTCGTTCCGCCAAGAATCCCTTCATCACGGTTATAGTTCTAAGTTATACGTCTGGAAAATGTGTGTACCTCATCTACCTGAGTTGGAAAACGTCGCAGGCCTCCAAGCGCACAGGAATCAGTCTGCACAAGTGCGGCGTAGTGGCAGATGATAATCTTCTTTACGAAATAGTAAACCACCTATCGCTAAAATTGCTCAACCACTCAGTGGACTTCTCCGCTTGTGGCTTTTTTACCCTGGACATGGAAACATTGTATGGCGTAAGTGGCGGAATCACTAGCTACCTGATCATCCTGATTCAGTTCAATTTGGCCGCCCAGCAGGCCAAAGAGGCCATCCAGACCTTCAACTCACTTAACGACACCGCCGGCTTGGTTGGTGCCGCCACCGATATGGATAATATTAGCTCCACGCTGCATGATTTCGTCAGCACCACCATGACACCGGTGGGCTAAAGTTTTGTTTTCGTGAATGTTTCTCTCGATGTTTCGAGCACGTCTTAGCACTTTTATTTCTATCGTTGTCACCAAATAAACTCTCACGAAGCAGTTCTGCGTTTGTACTCTGCACGAGCGTCCTGTATTTCGTTAAGAAGATCTGCGTAGGTGGCATTAGCTCCGTCGAAGTCGAGGATAGCCACGCAAGAAATCTGTGCTCGCTTTTGAAGGGCGTAAGACAGCTCTCTTCTCTGCAGAGGAAAGCAATAAGGCACTTGTTGCTGCTGGCATTGGAATTTTAAACCTTCTATTGTCTCGTCTAGGCCACCTTTTAAAGCGGATTTTGTTATCTGCTGCTTCTCGAACAATTGGACTACTCACTTTCTCCAGGACAGATCTCGCAGTCCGTCGCCAGAAACAACAGTTTCACCTTGTTTATCCTTAACCGAGCCAGAGCCTCTCGAACTCCCAGGATCAGTCGGGGATGTGCCCGAGCTTTAATCTCGTTTTTGGCAAAGGCGCGCTTCTGGAAGCGATCCAGGTCCTTTAGCAACTGAATGGTCAACTCCTTCAGGCGAGGGCGGGTGCAGTTGTCACAATAGCTGGGGGAGATCGAACATGATCTTTTAACGTTTAAAATAGGTACAAGTAATAGAACCAAACCTTCTAAATCGCCGTGAGTGAATGGAATGTACTGCTTTTGCTTGTAAATCGTCTTTGGGTGTAGGAGTATCACTAAGTGATAGGTTTTGGACTTGTTGCTCCACCGGAATAACTTTCGTATTGATATCTAGAGCCACTCCTGGGACTCCTTTAAGTTCTTGCTCTGCGACTTCTCTTTCCGCCTTCTTTGAGGTGCGATATACCCGTACGGACCTCTTCAACCTCGTGATCTTTTTCTTGGAATCAAGCCGGGTTTTGCCCTTGCGTTTATATACTATGTAGCTACTTCTTGTTATGGTTAAATGCGTCTTTTTAAGTTTATTTGCTTTAATTTGCCTTTGTGATTTAGGTTTTGGCTTGACAAAGTCCAGGAGAGAGGCTTGCTGCTCCGGTTTCTTATGTTGACTTTTGTACTTGGAGCTCCGCGGAGAAATCTTGGTTGATGTATCCTGGACATCCTTGTTACGGATTATCCTGTCCGTGCTGTCAAATATTACCCCTAATTTTTTGGACATTTTTGTTGATTCTTAGAAATAGTTAAATAGTGTTGGTAGTCGCGGCAAATGGTGAAATCGCGTTTTCACCACACCTGTAAGCGAAGAAGCAGTGCTGTACAACAACTGCAGCTAGGCAATAAAAGGGGAAGCCCAGAAAGAACGGCATCAATCGTTTTCAGAAGCTTCTTTTTGTAAGTTCAGTATTTAGGTTCCGCGATAAAATGAGTTCCGCTGAGCATTTTCAAGAAATTCTTGAAAAACTGTCAATTCCTGATAATAAAAGGGCCATGTACACCAAGGACTCTGAAGAAATTCAAAACTACGTAGTTGACGAACTTAAACGGGTTGACAATACCTTTCGGCAGGTGTTCAATGGGCTCAGTCTAGGCGGTAAGCTATTTAATTTATATACATATGTACGTACATATTAAAAAAAAATAAATAAGAATAATGTTAGTTACATTGGCTTGTCGATTACCTAATGCATACAATATTATCTTTAAACCAGCTACTTTATAATTAACGGTTCCAAGAAGTAATAATAGTGTTAGTTGAGATAACGCAACGTTATAATTGATAACTAATGCTCGTGTTTTATATGAGTCAGAATTTTTGCAAGAAATCTTGTATTTTTGTACTTACATCGTTACCTTGGTACTTAAATATATATATATAAATACTTTTTTTTTAGGAAGTTACTTAGATCGCGTCAAGCTTAACGTGCCCGATGAATTTGATCTGCACATGAAACTAAAATTTCCATTTGATATCCAACCGAGACCGGTCGACAAGGGGTTTGTCTTTTTGGAGGGTAATTTCCAAGTAATCCATCCCCAACTCATTCATCGTATTCATCTTCAAAACTGGCTACGCGAGGCATTCCACAAGATATTTAGATCGGATAAGACATTTGCTACTACCAGTGGACGAGTCTACAAACTGAGCTACACTCTTGAAGGGTATGGTTGTGCCCACACTATTTTAGCCGTCTGTGGTAGTCAATCGATATCTTTTGATTTGGTACCGGCATTCGAATTCACTGGAAGCCAATGGCCGTTTTCTGTTTGCCCGGTTCCTGCTGAGGTCCGCCAAAACTGGCCTTGGTTCGCTATTCCGCAACAGAAGAAGAAGTCGGGTAAACCGAAAAGCTCATTCATGGTTTGTGCACCACATTGGGAGCGCGAAATTATGAAGGGCACGGATAATTTGAAGAACGTTCTTCGGCTGATGAAAGGATTGCGGGACGCCCACGCCAGAAACTTGCCTCACTTGTCAAGCTACATGTTGAAAACAGTCTTGCTTCATCGAATTGAAAGTGCTGACTGGGAAAGGGACTTAGGCACCCTTTTGGTTGAGATGTGGAGTCATTTGGTGGATCATCTACGAGCTCGGAGGCTGGAGTTCTTTTTGGCAAAGGATCACAATGTAATTAATCGTATGAATCAAGGGGAAATCAAGAATTGTTTAAAATTCGCAGAGACTTTGCTACTAAAACTTCGTTATGCTCAGTCTAAGGGCTCCTATCAATACTTGGCCGAACTATTCAATATTCCAAAGTAATTGGAATTTAATTCATAACAATACCATTTTCATTTGCTGATAAGAAAAAAGTGTACTTGCAAAAATGTTTCTCATTTCTAAGGGCACAGCCGACATAATTGTATACATCCGATGTTGAATAAGCAAATATCTTGGTGAATAAGAAAACTTGAGTGCAAGGGAAACATTTTTGTTTAGATTGTGTTTAAAAAAAAGCTATGAAAGAGTGTGATGTTGATATCTATGTGAGTTAAAAATCTTATGAAGAGACAACTGAAAACTAAACTTTGTTTAAAAATAAAGCTATGGAAATATTGATTTATCTTTTCTTTATATATAACTTGATACAACTATGATTGTTAAATACCTTATGAAGAGACAACTTTAGACTTACGAGCTAAAGGAGAGCGGGTAGGCAGCAGCCTACCCTGGAATTATAAACGGTAACTACTAACTAGAGTTATATGTCAGGGGGATCTCGCTATAATCGAATGCTGCTTTCGATGGACATGTGTAGGTTGTTAAACTCCTTTAGGTGGGAAAGTATGTCGTCCCGCTCCCGTTTATAGATCTCCCAGAATTTGAGGTATTGGCTAACGTGCTGGAGTACCAGGTTACGGGCAAAGTCAAGACAGCTCCTAACGTTTCGCATCCGCCGCCTGCAGCTGGTCAGGACCGAACGCACCTGCTGCTCCGGCTCCAACTGGGCAATCACAAAGGCAAAAACGCTTTGCACATCAATCCGCACATCGGTCGGGAACACCACGGACTCTGCGGTCTTTGCCTGTGGGAAGACAATTAGAGACGGCGTAATTGGCATGGCTAGCTCCCAGGGCAGATCATTCGACTGGCTATCGAAGCGTACGAAGTGCACCTCTGGGCTGCTAAGTAGCGCCGAAACTTGCAGAAATGCTTGGGATAGAACGGCGGACAGAGCGCAGTCAGGACGGTGCATAAATACCACATTGGTGGCATTTGGTCGCTGGAGCGCCTGCAACAGCATTTGCCTGTTGTATTTTCTACTGAACCCAGAATCAATTATGGCAGGAGCATTCCTGTGAGTCCTTGGCAAAGTTCTGGCATAAAACTGCCGTATAAAATCCTTAAGTGCTACGTATGAGAATGTGTGTTGTTGTGGCATAACATACAGCGACTCTTCCGCCGCATCCAAGATGAAAACCTGCACCTGCTGATGGTGCTGCTGAATGCCCAGCTGATGTAGATAGTCTCTATATTTAACAGAATCGAAGATCACCACGCCCAGCGAACGATTGTGGGCTGCGTGCTCAGTCGAGTGCTGCCAAATGAGCTGGCCATATTTGGTTACCATCTTGGCAATGCCGATTTTTATGGCCGGCGTTCCATGCTGTGAGTGTGCCAGGCAAAGGTTTCTGGAGTGAAGCCGCAGCAAGTGAGGGACGTTTCGATAGTACGGATGATTCTGGTGTGAGAACTGCCTCCAAAGGTGGTTAAGGTACCTGTTAATCCGATAATAGTTTTTCAGTTCGGCCTTGTTTTTACTCCAGGCTGGATAACAGGTCCTGGTTTGTTCACTATCAATATCCCGAAACAGCTCCTTGGGAACTTGCATTAGGGAGGAGGGAGAGTCTTCCGATTGCTCCTCCATTTGTTTCCAATAATCCTCGCATTCCTCCGACTGCTTTTTTTGAGCGTTAGCCATCTCCTCACCCATGACACTAGCATGGTGATATTGGTTCATTCGTACGCCCATAGCCAACACGGGGACATGTCGCGCCTTCATGGCAATGGTCATAGGAGTACCATAGCCATTGGAAAACAACGACATATTTTTAAGGGTGCTCCGTACCCAGCGCAAAATGTCCATGGTCTTCCACACTCCGGAAGTACCATTGAACGTATGAACTCCATTTCGGCTGTCGATAACTACAAACTGGGGCAGCTTGGCCTCCGAAGACTTCAACATCTTCCTGGCACTATTGCCAAAGTTCACGGTAAACCGGATATTCCTTTCCGGATCCAACTCCAGCCAGCGCAGACCGGCAGCCAAGTATAGCTTGTAGGCCTTGTCGTCCGGCGAGTCTAGCAGTCCCAAAACGACCGCATCCGAGTGCTTCCGAATGGCGGCGAGATCCTGACTACTGTGTGCCCGGTCCAGTGGCTGAAGCAGGTTATTCATAAACCGGGCAAGCTCCTCAAAGCTCCACGCGCCCTGGTACTGGAGCAACTGCTTTTGGCCGTAGCGCACGACCAGTGTGGGCCATTTGTCTGGATAACCTCCAGCGCCGGCGACTCCGGGTGCCGGCATCAATGTACGGCTGCAATTGCACTGCAAATGCCAGCAATCGATAGCTCCGAAAAAAGCGTACTCCTGGTAGTAGTGGGCCATTCCATTGTAGACCAGTCGGGCCTGCCGTGCTTCGCTGGCCCAGGACACGTAGTAAAAAAGCAGTGAGATCTCGGACTCTGCCGCTTCCGTCCGGATCTGGGGCACAGTGCGTCCGGGACACTCGACAATGGTCGCTTGGTCGGACGTGCCGGACTTTGTGGCGTCCAATTGGGCGATAGCGAGAGCCAAGAGCACCAGTAAAATTATTTTCATTTCAACCGGTGGGAAGCTAATTAAATCGCAAAAACAACACAACAACAACCGCCATGAACAGATGATTGCGGAGAGGATGGTCACACTGTAACGACGGAGGTGTTGTTAATATAATAATAAGTTTATAAGTAATGCATAAATAAAGAAATAACATTTCTAAATTACAAATGGAAAAGTTATTCCATAATTAGTTCAAGTACAAAGAACATTTTTATTTTTCTTGGTAACTTGTTTGGGGATGAAAAACGAAACATTGTTAAGCACTAAATAGTATACGGTCCCATTAAGCTTTACTTTCTTCACCACACTACACACAGTTATCGATAGCAGCACTATCGATTCCAAGTGATATTAATTAATCACTTCTGCTGTTTACTTTCTTAATTAAAACTGTGTTAATTAAATTAACAACAACGGCTGCTCTAAACCCACTGTGACGCTTAAACGAAGTCGCGTTTGACGCTGAGACCAAAAAAAAGGAAACCACCTACAGGAAAGCCACCAGGAAATTGCACACCAATCCCCTCAAAAAAATCCCATTTGGCGAAAACAAAAACAGTAATTAGGGTGTGAGAGTGTGGAGTGAATAGCTGAATAGTTAAATCAGTGAATAATTTACCGTACGGCCTTCGCCTTCCCCTGAGGAAACAACAACAAAGCCCAGCGTTCACTTACACCCACACACACACGGCCATACCACGCATACACACGCAGGCCAGCCGATAACCTGTGTGTGAGGCAATCGCCGTCATCGTTTGAAATCAAATCTCTAATCGGTCGGTGGAAACAAGAACAACAACAGCAGCTGCAGCATAATCAACAATTGAATACATACATATATAGCTAAATATAAGGTTCAAATATGGGACTGTTATTATCGCGGCTTTGGCGGATGTTTGGCAACGAGGAGCACAAGCTGGTGATGGTGGGTTTGGACAACGCAGGCAAAACGACCATCCTGTACCAATTCCTGATGAACGAAGTGGTCCATACAAGTCCCACGATCGGTTCCAATGTAGAGGAGGTCGTCTGGCGGAATATACACTTTCTTGTCTGGGATCTTGGTGGTCAGCAGAGTCTCCGCGCCGCTTGGAGCACCTACTACACGAACACAGAGCTGGTGATCATGGTCATCGACTCCACGGATCGGGAACGGTTAGCAGTGACGCGGGAAGAGCTCTACCGGATGCTGCAGCATGAGGATCTGAGCAAGGCGAGTTTGCTGGTCTATGCCAATAAACAGGACCTCAAGGGTTCTATGTCGGCTGCGGAAATCTCAAGACAACTGGACCTCACCTCCATCAAGAAGCACCAATGGCACATTCAGGCCTGCTGTGCGCTCACCGGCGAAGGACTCTATCAAGGATTAGAATGGATCGTGCAGCGCATCAAGAATAAATGACCCGCCACACATGCTACGTACTAGCTAATTAATCATTAACGACTAGCTGTCTAGAGAAAGTAAACCAATTTTGATATAAACAATTTTTAAGCGTTTCCAAATTGTTTGAAAAGTTGTTGCCAAGCCAATTTTATTTAGTGTAAAATACGTCCGAACAGGAGTCCCTTGATGATTTAAATCTACGTGTATATGGATAATGTCTAGGAGCTAAGCCAATTAACTACGATACTTCCAATAAAATTACAAAATAAACGAGTTTATTTCGACACTGTCGCGTATCAAATTGAATACAAATTACAAATAGAGAAGTGGACGTATTTGCCTCTCTGAGCATTGCCTTGTAATTGACATTGTTGGCTCGATTCGCTGATGTGTGAGATTGTTTGTACTCTATCGTCTAAAATAAATACATGGTTGTGTAAAAGTTAGTGTCTAGGATTAGGTTAAAACATTAGCATACTAAAATATAGCCACAAGAACAATTTGATCACAAAAGTAAAAGCAAAATAAAGAGCAGGGTTAGTGGGTGTAAGGTCTAGGTGAGATTGCAGGAGCTGCTGCAACTCTTTAAAGGCTTTCCCTGGCCCAGGGTAATGGTGTTTTCCGGCACCTCCTCCACATTGTTGGCATCGTGTTGGCGCTGTAATGGGAGCATTATTAGCTTAGGTATCATTAAGATATGGACTCCCACTTTAAGTTCGTTGGCCAGGCAGCGGAAGGCGTCCTCCACGTTCATGTTCTCCTTGGCGGAAGTCTCCATCACAAACAGGATCTCAGGTATATATTGGCACATCTGACGCGCCTCTTCGAAGTCCACCTCGCGCTGCTCCTCCAAATCGCACTTGTTGCCTACCAGAATTATCAAAACATTGGAAGCGGTGTACCTGCGCACCTCTTCGATCCATTTTTGCAGGTTGGAAAAGGAAGACCGCTTGGTGATGTCGTAAACTGTTAGGAGAAACACATGGTATTCAAGCAAGGTAAACAAAAACCCCGCTGATAAGGCGCTTCGCTATTTAAATCAGTGCCAGGCAATCACTTTAAAGCGTTCTGTGGTTATCAGTAGTACTTATTTGGCATGACAAATGGATGGGCGTATGCCTATGGCCCGAAACAAAAGATTCCGATACTGGACTCACCAATTAAGACTCCGTTGGCCGAGCGATAATAGCTCTGCGTAATGGTGCGAAACCTCTCCTGACCAGCAGTGTCCCAGATTTGTAGCTGAAAAAGAAGGATTGGATATGAGTCATATTGGTGATGGGATCAGGGGGAAACCCTTATGCACCTTGATTTGCTTTCCCTCCACGGCGATGGTCTTCATCGAAAAGTCCACTCCAATGGTGTTCCCATGTCGCTCTATGTAGTTCCCTGTTTTAAACCTGTCCACTATGCAGGTCTTCCCCGTCCCGCAGTCACCAATGAGGACGATCTTAAACAGAAAGTCGAAGTGCTCCTCGTTTGGCAGTGCCATCAGCGTCTGGGGATTGCGGGCGGTCATCTTGGGCCGCCGTTCCTGGCCGTTAACTGGTCTCTTTTGCCTGCGGCCCTGCTTTTCCAATGACAACAAAGTGAAGCAAAACCAATTTTATTGATACGCAATATCAGCTGATGGCAATCGATAGTATACTTATCGATATGGGGGTCAAATAGTAATACTTACAAATTATATTTTGAATATATATTGGTCTAATTTTAGTTTATATAATAGGTTTTCTATTTAATTTGTTAGATGTCCTACAAAGCTCATATATCGATATTACATCTTCCATGTGATTATCGACCGTTAAGTTTCCTCATCACCAATTAAAATCGAAAGCTAAAATTCAAATGTTTTTGACTTCAAATTTTTTTAAATAGTAATATTATTATAATTTTTTTGTTCTTTATTTAATTTTCACTACATATGGAGAGCTAAGATGTATTTTGTTCAATTAATTTTTATTTACTTTAATTAATTTTTATGTTTAATAAAAAAGTAGCCAAGGAATGAATAAGCAAATTTATTTTATTGGATTTTCTCTTTTCAAATTTGACCAAAACGAATTTACACGATTTTCCGAATCGCAAATGCCAACTCTCACTGATGGCTAAGAAATGGAAATCTATTGGGGTGATTTTACCATTACGCAATAAACCACTAAAAATGTTGACAATTTATTTAATTGACTCCGAATGGAAAGCCCTCTTGCGTGTAAATCCATGTGAATCGAGGTACTTGCACCGATTAAAGCGGCGATCACGTAGGTCAGGCTTTCTGATAACGCCTGGGACTCCAATAAATTTTCACCACGTACTTTGATGATGGCGCCATTTGACGCTAAAGAGCTGGCTTTATGGGCTTGTAAATATTTACGATGTGTTTTGAAGAAATTCCTCGGGTTTTCCCAATGGAAATCTTTGCAAAAAGCAGACCTTGACCCACATATCAACTTCTATCTCTAGGCAGCGAAACGAGACTCACTTTCAAACCGCAGCGGAAGCGGCCGGGAAACATGTTCTATGTATCTCACCCAATGCAAATTAGCTGACCAACTGCTTCGATTGCCAAACGAATTGGAAACCGCATGCCAGATGCGCTTGCGCACACGCACTGTCGCATCCATTTCGCGTGGAAAGTTTAACTGCCGATCTGGGGGCCAAAGTCTGGCAGAGAACTTGTCCCACGATTAGCCCGATGCTGATGAACATCGTCCGCACAGGCAAAAACAGGGTCTTTAGCTCTGACTATCATCAGTCGCATTTCTAATGCTTATACTGTTTTTTAAGTGACGGAAAACATGGGGAATATAAGGTAAATTTATACTTATAAAGTTTACACTCACATACATTTATACGAAACAAAGTAATAATATTTCTACATACTATTTAGGATCAATGTTATTGTGTGTTCTTGGGAAGAGAAATTAATTGACTGCCCCTTGGAGCCGCAACCGCAACCTAGTTTCGAGCCAGGAAAGCCCTCACGATGGCGATGAGTCACAGGAATGCTGGAAAATACTCGCGGCTAGACCTGCTCCCATCTCCCTAGCGAAAAGTTCCACTCCCCCGCAGGCTGAGATCTTCAGCGCAGGCAAAAGGAAATCAAACAGCGAATTGGCAACTTCACACAGAGCTCCTCAGAAACACGAAGACCAGATCAAACGAATTTTTTGCTGGCCTGGCTGACTGGTTTGCCAATTCGGCTGGCGGGTAGCTTCTGCCCGACTACTTCCCCCTGTGTGCCGCCCGAAAAGCCTCGGAATTCTCGGCCTCACTTTTGCATTGTAGTTTGGCCCGTTCGTCGTTGCTTTTTATCGCTCGCCTCGACCGCTGGCCGCTTTAGTTGAATTTCAAACGTTTGCGCGCGCGGTTGTCGGATCGTGTCCCGAAAATATAATCGAAACCCGAAGTCGTAAACCTCATTGAGGCTTTTCCTTCGACTAAAAGGATTGCCAAGCGCAGTTTGAAAAGTGAAAAACGTGCTGAGATTGTTGCCTAGTAGAATAACATACGCTTGATCTCTAGCATTGAACTTTGTGGAAAGAGGAAGGAGGATTTTCCAACGGAAATTAGGACGCTGGCAGCGCTGACCAGTTTTGGTAGATTTTTCCCAGCAACTAAAGATTATGTAAGCTTCAGACTCCTTCCGCGAAATGTGACAAAAGAAAAAATAAGCAAAGGCAAAGGAAAACAAAAACCCAATTACCTAATTGCCATGCATCCGGCGTTATCGCTTGTCAACTTTCTACCCCCGCTTATTTTGATTGATTTCTTCACTTATGCGACGCACGAACATCCACATTCAAATCCAATTTGAATCGAAATCCGGTGGACACTTGCACTTTCCTCCGTCGAAATTGCCTTTCGCAATAATTGTTTTTGTTTTGTTTGCCGCATTTCTGATTAATTATTCAGCACCATTTCTCACAGTGCGGGTGCAACGTGCCCGTTAAAACGAAAGACTTGAGCAACGAACTTTTCGGCGACTGTCGATTTGACTGCGATCGGCTATGAAATAATCAAAATTATTATTCGATCCGAAGTGCCAGCGCTCACCTGCTGACCCAGTTTTCGGTTTCACTGCAAAAATTAAGTAAATTTCTTTATGTCGCCGTTAAAGCAAAACTCTCTGGATTCTGACAGACGGACATGGATACGTCCATACTTAGCAGGCGCCAATTAAAGCTCAGCTGCACTAATTCGCCATAAGTTGCCGAGGCTTTTCTCTGTCTCAGCCATTTTTCTCTTTCTATTTCTCTGCCTCCTTCTCGACTCCATTTTCTGTCTCAAATCACTTCTCTCGCATTCCCACCTGACATTTGTTGCGTGTTTGTTGTTTTTTAGTGTATGCCTGGTTGTTTTTTTACCAAAGGGTAACTCCCCTGGCTCATCAAGTTCGCTACCGAAAGCTGTACAACTAATGCTCAAAATATGTAAACATACATTTAGCGTTTTATGTACTGACACTATAGGTTACATCACTAGACATTGGGTGGACCTGGTGAACTCTTTTTAAAACTGATGATAAATGTAGGTCATGATGCCAGGCCTAGTACATAAAAAACCATAACGACTATGCCAACCGTTTTTAAAGATTGTTTAATTTACGAATACACTTATTTTTTTTTGATTGCTAGTAAAAATTTGTCGTATTGAAGATAGTCTATATTCATTCTCTTTCTTTTTTGTGTCAGACTGAATAAAAACACGGTAATTACACATAAGCTCTAAAATTTTCACCAAATTCGGACAAGAGTAGTAATTTTTTTTATTCGGCTGAAAGGCATTTAAGCTTCGACTCAGTTTTCTGAATGGACATCGAAATAATCCCTGGTCAACATGTGTTTGGCCACCATTCATGGCCATAAGCGAGAGTCGCCGCCTAGGCGTCGCTGTCAACTGCTGTGGATTGGATTGGTTTGTCCAGGACTGGAGCAGAGTGAAGGGGGCATACTGGCCGGGCAAGTTGTGGCGCTTCCTCAACGCACTTGCCCAGTCGGAGGCACATGATCCGCCTCGTTCGCCTCCCTGTCCAGCCTAGATGGTGACCCCATTTCGATTTCACTTCTATCACTCTACTGCAATTAATCTCATCTGCATTTCGGCCTTATGCGCTGGCCACGCCTTTCGGCTGTCTGCCCCAAGTGGCAACTTGAGACCGAGTTTGTTTAGGCCTAATTTCCTTGCAGCGTTGTCATTGCAGTCACTCTGTCAAGCGTTTTGCTAATTGATTTACTTGAAGGGAAAAGTTATTGGCTAGGTACGTTACAATATTCGGTTTGCCAAACTGTGTTTGTAAAAAAAAAGTTAACTAGGAAAACGTCAGCTATTCTTGGAAACAACTGCAATTACTTTTTATACAAAATTTGTAATTTGGCATTAGGCACAACCATTTTTTAGAATTTAGGTGAAAGTAACATACAAGGCTTAGGTAATGAAAAAAAGGGAAAAAACGTTGCATAGGCTAGACTATTAGACAGCTCCTTATTTCATTCCTTTTCTTACGTTTCCTTGTAGCCATTAAAACATAGTCCCAAATACCAGAATCTTGCACCACCAGAAACGCCCACCGGCCTGCTTGATATCTTGTTTATAACGTTACACACGCAAAAAAATCGCAAAAAAAAACAAATTCCGAAACAGAAAATCCAAAAATCATCATCAAAAATTGTAAAAATTTAAAAAAAAAAAATAAATTTTTTTTTAAACACAGTTCGATTGGAAATTTAATTACGAATTCATCGAGATATGACTTTCCATATTTGGACCAATATTTCGAATGTTCTGATCAAAATACTGATATTTAAATCGCAAAAAAACAGAAAATCAATTTTCGGCCAAAATCCACAAATCATCATCAAAAATTGGAAAAAATTTGAAAAAAAAATAATTTTTGTTGTAAACACAGTTCGATTGGAAATTTAATTACGAATTCATCGAGATATGACTTTCCATATTTGGACCAATATTTCGAATGTTCTGATCAAAATACTGATATTTAAATCGCAAAAAAACAGAAAATAATTTTTCGACCAAAATCCAAAAATCATCATCAAAAATTGGAAAAAATTAAAAAAAAAAAATTTTTTTACAAATTGGGAGAAACTCTGTCAAACCTTTTGGTAAAATTAGTCCATGAGTTGAAAGAAGTGTGTGGAGTAGGCTGGAATGCCTTGGTCTAGATAGCTGTTGGAACCTGCACCTCCCAGTTGGCCATCAAATTGCAGCCTTTGGGAAAGTGCTGGCGCATCTGGCTGGTGCTCAAATAATCGCCCGGATCGCTAACGGATAGCAAACACTCCATCTATCTATGGATATCTCAAAACCGAATCAAACCGAACCGGCTGTGGCAAGTTCTCCGCTCAGTTGCATCATTTGTGGTGCGGTAAAAGTGCGTCTTGCTCCATTTAGATTCTATTCGGGGTGAAATCGTCTTCTAGAGTCAACAGGTTTCGTTTAGACTTATAAATCAATTTGTTAACATGCTTTCACTGAATACACAGGCTTATTGCCAATTCTTCTTGCAACTGCGATTGATGTCGATTTGTGTGGCTATTGCTGCAAGTCGTAATCGGAATTCCAGCTGCCAAGGCTAACGGTTTGATTCAGTGCACCTGGAACAATGGCATGAAGGCTAAGAAGTGTGGAAAAGCTTTCCCAAAAAATCGACATGAGCTAAAACATTAAGCTCTAAGCAAAGAAACCAGTTGAAAAGATGAAAATCGAGGGGGATGCTTTGCGGGGAAATCTAGTTGAGAATGCAGAATGGGGCAAGCGATCCAGTAGGCGAGGCCAAGTGTGCGCCACAATTGCTGTTATACAACTGTTGTATAATGATGGCCATTAGGCCAGTCTTTTGCCGACTCAATTGCTAGGCAGTCGAAATTGGAATGGAAGTCCGTGTCTAGTCAAGTTCGTTGCCTAAGTCTTTTGTTTGAGGAGAAAACTGCAGGAGCAATCAAATTAGTTTCGAAACTTACCCACTCTGCTTACGTACTCCTAGTGAAAATAAAGCAATCGAGGATCTCCACTATAATAATGATCAATCAATCTATTGAAGTCTAATCACTATTATCAGCATCTAATCGTTATTATGGCAGCATCCAATTGCTTGTTTAGCAACAAGCTTGGCAAAACGGTTAGATACCAGAAAATCTTGGAAACTAAAGTGTTATGTATGAGCTATGTTGATCTTATCTCTAAAAGCCTCTAAGTAATGAGTTGTGTTTGCTTATTAGACCATCATATGTCTGTAAAGCTGTTTCTCCAGTTTTTCAATAAAAATTTTGCATTACCATCCCAGCAGTCATCCTTCACCGTGACCATGGAAAACGTGTTAAAGCGACACAATCATTTGCTCCTCCTACTGCTCCTGCCACTTGTCAGCTTATGTCCAAATGCATTGGCACTCAATCGACAGGCGGATGCTGCCCAGGATTTGGATATGGCAGCACAGCTGGCGGATGCGGAGGCCGAAGCTAGGCCGGATTACTATGTCGATTCCCCGGATACGCCGCACATACGCAAGAAGCGACTCATCTGGATTACGGATGATGGCAGATTGGCCCTGCCGCCGGGCACTTCGCTGACGTTCGTGCCAACCATTGCCATGCCTCTGGTTCGTCATCCGCCCGAGGGATTCTTTTCCAACCTGACCATCAGTTTTCCCGTCACCAGTGCGTAGACAGCTCTCAATGTCAATAATTAATCAATTAAATTGGATTTTTGTTGCCTCAATCCACAGTTGACTTTGACAAACTGGGTCTGACAGACAACCAAAATCCTCTCGGGGATCTGCCGCCGTTGTTCGCCCGTTCGTTTGGTCATGAGGCAGGACACATGGTTGGTGAATATGTGGCCAGGTATCTGCATGTCCAGCGCAGAAAGAGGGATCTCAGCGAGCAGCAGAGCAGAAGCAACGAGGATCATCCCTTTAAGATACACGAAGAGGGTCCAAAGTATCCAGAACTGCCTGCCGGACTGCAGCACATTTTCCATGGCGGAGAGAGGGTTCTGCTCTATGGCGTAGTGGAGGACTTCCTTTCCACCTTTGGCATGGATGGCAGGGCCTGTTTGCTGAGAACCATTTGCGAGATGCACTCCCGCAGTTTGGAGAAGTTTGGTGTCTTTGGAGAAATGACTAAGCTATTTTTAACGTGAGTAGTTTCTTTCTATCAATCGTGATTCTATATTATACAAATCTTTCTTATAGGGTAACCAAATCGCCATTTTCCGACCTGGTACCCGACTATGTTCAAGCCCAGGAGGTGGGCGAGGGGAAGCAGGCTCCAGGAGAATGTTTTCCCTACTTTAAGGACTGCCCGAAGAGTATATTTAAGGCCTTGTCCAGTAAATATAGCAAACCTGCTCCTGCAAGCAAGACGAAAAAGACCAAACCTACAGACAGACCGGTGGGCGAATACCATGAGGAGCAGGTGATCCAGCTGCCCACCACTCGAGATCAGGACAACAATGTGTATATGTAGAACAATTACCAACTCCCATGCGAACGCCCATTGTTGACCTCGTCTAGATTTTAGGATTACGATTGAATTGAGCGCGCTCTCAAAGTCACTTGCTTGTAATTAACGTGTACTAATTAATTTATAATTATTTATTTTATTTACGCAATGTATTTATTGTTAGTCGTAGGCGTTGTTAATTGCTTGGATTTGTATCCATGTTTGCGTAGTGGTCTGTAAATAATTGCAATTGTGGCATAATCCCTTCCAACCAACAAATGAAATCGTGTTATATGAATAGAGAATAAACTTCCCTCAAAAAGGTGCTTAAAAATTGTTTTCTTCAACCTACCAGATGGCGGCAATAATAACAAATATATGCACCACATTTTTTGATTCTTAGATTTAAATTGACGCCATGAACGTCAATTGCTTTCTTTACATAACACTATCAGCAGTTGTAAAACAAAGCAGCAATGTGAACTAATATAAGGTCTGTAAAATATAATTAAGTTTGAAACCAAATTATTTGTATAATTTAGTTACTACCTAACTAATTTCTAATCAGTTTGGCGGGAAGCTTTTAAAACCAAACCTTGTATTTAGAAGAAGAAGGATCTCAAATGTAACGTAAATTCGCGAAAAGTCACTTCCGCCCACTATCGATAGTAAAAACCGATAGCTCGTTAATGTATCGAAACTATCGAGGGTGGCCAGCCCATCTCTAGCACAGCTTTGTTTTGGTTTTGCAGCGAAAAAAAACAGCAGCGTCGTGAGTTCTTTTCGTTTATTTACCAAGCCTCGCACAAACAAACCAGCGCGTTACGTGTTGCACAGATGTTTGCGGATCGTCGAGGCAATCAATAAGCGAAAGGTGAGTGCTCCCGGGTGGGGGACAGCTGGCGCTCCGGAACCGGGAAAAGGCGGTGCTGTGAGTCAGGCGATGTGCTCGCTGATTGAATTGGATTATCACGATTGGAGCCATCACCGAATTGCTAGCCGGCATTGTAGTTGTTTACATTGCGCGGACGTGGCGCAATATATTTTTAATCTTCTGCGGCAACCTGCTGATTAAGATACCCCGACACCGTTCCATTCTACAGATAACTTGGCAGTTGAACTCCGGTGCTGGCACAAGATGGACACGAACGCTGGGGAGTCGGCATCGCCGCCGTCGAGCAATGAGGCGGCGGCTGGATCCCAGTCCCAGAGCGATGCCTCCGAGGAGGAGGAGTATCTGGACAACAGTATCGAACTGAGGGGCTATCTAAGCAAATGGACGAACTACATCTATGGATGGCAGCCGCGTTACATTGTCCTGAAGGATGGCACCCTCTCCTACTATAAGTCCGAATCGGAATCGGATTTCGGGTGCCGCGGAGCCATCAGCCTGACCAAGGCCACCATTAAGGTAGGACGGACCGAAAAGAGAGGGTGGAGCTGGGAGCACCGCCACCAAGTGCTTTCTATTGGACTAATAAAAAAGTAATGGGCGTGAGTGTGTGCGCATGTGTTTGCGACACATTAACCAACGATGACCACGACCTGAGGTCTCCGTTTCCATTCCCAAGCCAATACACTCATTCCCATTCCAATTCCGAGCGACGCAATCAATGCAGCGCAATCAATTAACGTTGGGCGACCAAAATAGACCAAATTGAAGTCATCAATGTAAGTGGGGTGCCCCTCAGACCTAGGCGCTAGAAGGCCTTCTGTTGACAGGAGGGCGTGTTGTTCTAGGAGGGTGTTTCGCCATGAGTGTGTACTTATCTATTTATACTGTAGGAGCTGCCAAAAGCATATACACAAAGCTGACTCACTACAAGCGGCCCTTCCACCAATTCACTTTGACTTTGCGAACACTGATCTTGTTCAGAGATATTGATGCCTTATTTGGCTTCAAGAAATTTTTCCCAACAATCCAAATAACAATTATCACCGATTTAATCGCTCATAAAATGTAGCCTTGAAGTTAAGGCTACCTAACTGGAAGTTTAAATTCATCAGAATCGATTTATTGGCTAATGATTCATTTAAATTCGTATTAATTTTCACATATTTCTTGTATTGGTTGAGGGATTGTTTTGTATTATGGAGGTTCTACTGTAATTTTCATTTGCAAACCATAATCTTGTGTTGGGGTGTTTTCCTTTTTGATTTCATGTTTACCACTGATTTGCGTTCCGCTATAATCAACCATTCCAAGTTAATTAGGTTTTTTCGTCGAACTTATTGTATTTCGCTTTAATAACTGGCTTCTATTACTGGCATGAAATTTCCATATAACCTTGCTTCAGTGCATTCATTCCATAGTTTTCCCATTAAAATAGCAATGAACGTAGTACGATATGCAGGTGCCTTGATCTAAGTTTATCTGTACCTATTTTGTACCTTTTATTTTGTATAGATTACTTATGAATTTATTTTTCATTTGCAGGCCCATGAGTCCGACGAGCTGCGCTTCGATGTTGTGGTGAACAACCTAAACAACTGGTGCCTGCGGGCGGAGACCAGCGAGGACCGCATGCACTGGGTGGATGTGCTGCAGCTGTATAAAGCGGACTCCGGGAGCACGGACACCACTTCCTTGCGCCGCCATGGCAGCACCATGAGCCTGCAATCGAACACCATCTCGCTGACGAGCGGTGGCAGTCTGAAAAAGACGCAGCGCAACCTGCGCGAAAAAGTCGGCGAGCTGGAGACCTTTAAGGATATACTATTTGGACAGATCGAGACTCTGCAGCGATACTTCGACGCCTGCTCGGAGGTGAACAAAAACAATGCCCAACCACTGGACTTGGGTGACGGTCTGAAGTCGATCGATTTCAAGGTAAAGTAGTGCACTTATCGGGTCAAATATACAAAGAAAACTAAGTAAAACACTTGATTTTCTCAGGGGGAATCAATCACGTTTCGGGCCACAACGTCCGGCGTGCTCACCACCCTGCAGCATTGCCTAGAAATCATCGCCGAGAGCGATGAGTCATGGAAACGGAAACTGGAGCGTGAAATAGATAAGCGCCGACGTTCTGAGGACCAAAGCAAGTAGGTTGACCTAGTCGGAATATATTCCTTGAAGATGAAGCAATTTAAATTGAATTTTTCTTTAATGTTTCCCAATTTTTCATAAGTTTTTCCAATTGTCTCATACTATTCCGTGGTCCAATTAATCCGAAAAAAGATTCATTGTGCATTTACATTTGATTTGTTCCTTTAAATCATTCATTTATTGAAAATGTTTACAAGCTAAGATAAATTCATGTGTTTCATATTTTGCAGAAAGCTCAAGGACGAAGTCGAGAAAATGAAGCGTTTATCGTATCCTGGCCCAGATTTCGAGGTGAGTGCAAGTTTACAGCTCGTAAAAGCAAGAGCAAAAGCGTAATCGCATTCACGGTCATTGCTGCCCGAATCGGGGCCAAACACGTTCCCACTGAAAAAGCAAACAATCACCGAACGAGTGGCGCGAAATTCGTATAAACGATTTGCGTGCGATTGGTCGGCCTCTTAAAATAAACCGCCTAGTTCGACGTTGTGTCAGAGATTTCATCATATGCGAGGAAAGTAGAACACGCTGGACTATTATTCAAGCGTTTTCTATTGGATTATGGAATGCCATTATTTGGTTCCAAGTTTTGACTGACACGAAGTTCCTATGTTCGTTTTTATCTGGAAAAGGTCATGCAACATCGTTTTTTCCGCCTACATTTGTTCTCCCATTCGATTGCATTTTAATGGCATGTGTCCACAATTCATAAAAAAAACAGCTCTCCTACGAATTATGAGTACTCAACTCAGTTGTTCTTCTTGGCCCACTTGGCGACTACTCAAGCTGAAAGACTGGGCGACTAGACGGTTTCTTTATTCCGGATTGACAGTTGATCGTAGCCGAAGATCTACCTCGAGCCAATATTGCAGACATTGATGTTGAAAAACGATCCAACGATTGGTTAGAAAGCACTTGGTACAACGGGCATACTTACTATTACATCCTTACTGATCTTTATATAAAATCGCGGTTAACAATTTATCACAAAGAGTAGACGTTAGGGGTGTCTAGCGTTATTTGTTTGTATTATATTTCCATGATTTTTCACCATACGTTCAAGCTAAGAGCATTCAATATCCCCCTTACTTTTTGAGCTCTTGCTTTTAGCCTGGCTTACAGCTGTCAGGTTTATGGCTTATAAGCTAGGCTGGTCAGTCGGCGGTTAGCGATCGAGTGGCCAACACGTAGCAATCATAAACAAATTTGCTAGGCAAACAATTCAAAACGAAACTGTTTCTTTTTCATATTTGTCGTGGCATTTAATTGAGTGTGCAGATTGTGAAATTTCTTGCATTGCATTGAAAGAGCTATAATAAATATACAAGTGTACACAATTGTGGCAAATGCTAGTTCATGTTGTAAATATAAAATCGCCGCACGCATCGCTGTACAAATATACAAATTTATAAAATTATAAACAACGTCAACGCGATGCCCTCGGTGCGATTTCTTTGGCGCTCCGGCGGATTTCAGAAGGGCAACGTTAAACAAATAAAGGTACACTAAATACAAATCATAAATAATTTACATAAAGGAGTGTAGGAATTTGTATTTTTGCATGGAAATATTTAAAGGTGTATTGCCACTCCCATAAGCAATAAACCATTAATCATAAAGAAGATATAAAAAAATATGCAAATAAGTTTTGATAACAAAATTAATAAATTTAAGATTTTGAAATCTTTTTTTTGTGCATAAAAGAAATTTATAGTTATATTACATATCAAAAAGGTTTTTGGATTATTGTAAACAATATTATTGAAAAATTCTAAACTGAATGTGGAATGTTTAACATTACAATACTATAAAATTCAGAAAAACTTAAAAAGTAATGGTGTTTTCCAAACCAAATTGGCCTCATTTGTGGGAAACCCACTCGCTGTTGAATGTTTGTAACTTTGAAGTGCGGTTGTCAAAGAACCCCACGCATTGATTTATTATTTAAATGCAGGAAATCCTTTTCATTTGAGCTTTTAGCTCTGCGTGCTTTTCGCTTTTCACTCTTAGCCACCCGCTCGTGCTCTCTTTCTGGCCCTCTCTCTGCTCCTCTCATCCTGGCCAAGTTGCCAGTGCGTTTGGGCCACCAGCAACAGTTTGTTTTGTGTCCTCGTGCTCGACGGAAGGATTCGCCAGGACACAAGTTTGCTCGCTTTTACTGCTCTCGTCTGCCACGCAAACCCTTATCTCTCTTTGGCTCTCTTGCGGTTGGATTCCTGCTTTTTCCCTGTTGAGGAGTTTAATTTTTGCCGCCCGAAAACCTCGTCCTTTTGTTGGGTTCAACTGCAAACAATTTGTGGAAGAGCCTGGTAAGAGGAGACACAGCGTCGCCACAGGAATAAGTACACATTTAGCCCATGACTTCATCGCTGGCCATTAGCGAGTGCCACTTGGCCAAGATGATGATGCACTCGACTTTACGCCGCAGGGTGTATTTATTTCACCGCTTTTGGCTGCGCACATGTCTGCTTTAATTAATAAATAGCAATTCAATTCCGCACAAATTCCATTCGAGGCATTTATTCTGCGCCGTTTGCCGTTCTGGGGATACACGCGCCAGTCGCAGACGTCAGAATGTGTACAGTGAACACTTGCTAGCACGGAACAGAGCAGATATATGCTTTGAAAGGGTCTTGTACCTTAAGGGATACTTTCGACTTCTATCTTGTATAATCCTTTATATCAACTCTATTTATATCAACAAATCCTTGAAACATAGTTTACTTTGTTTGTACATTGCTGGGAAAATATAAAGCAGGCTATCAAGATGAAAAACCCATAACAAAAATATAACTTATACATTTATTTAATTAATTAAATTTTGGCAGTAGTTTCGTGTAGCTTACTGGTGGTTTTCCCCAAGAGATGCCACTGCTTTAATGGGATTCAAGTACCAAGCCCCGTCTGGCGGTCTTTTGCTTTCGTATTCATGGCACAATGATGCGCCTTTGTGTCCATTATGCTCGCCCAATTACGCATGCCAGCCGACTACGAGAATCTCCGCCTGCCGACTGGTTAGGGTATGGAACGGACGAAAAAAAAAACAACAGCATAAATTTGATTTTCTTGGGCCATTTGGCCGCACAAGTGTCGGCGATTAATTTATACAAAGCACGTTCCATTTCTTTCCAATTGGATTGAATGCGGTTTCGTCATTAAAATTAATTAGGCCGAACCTTCGAAGATGCTATTGGGCTAAACTCGACTTAGTTTATAAGCACGAAACGTGCTCGCTGCTAATGGAAATGTATATAATATGACATTTCCCTTTCAATTTTGCAGGAGGGTCCACATTCCACATTGCCCGAGGATGAGTTCTTCGATGCGGTCGAAACGGGCCTGGACAAAATCGAGGAGGACATGCAGCTGCGCTTTAAGCTGAAGCTGCAGTCCCAGATCTCCCAGACCCTGGTCAACGTTCCACACGAGGCGGTGGCCGAAGGCGAGGAGGCACGCGAGGAGTTCGGCACGGGTGCGGAGGCCACTAGCCATGCCCTGTGGCCGGAGGTAAGACTGGAAATTGCCAATCTGCCCCCCCCACTAATAACCAGCCATTAATTGGATTTATCCCGCAGATCGATCGCGTGTGCAAGGAGCAACTGCACTACGCACGCGAGGGCGTTGGCCAGGACGGCAATGGCTGGCAAATCTTTGCCGACGAGGGGGAGATCAAAATGTACAAACGCGAGGAGGAGGTCAACGGGCTGGTCATGGATCCCCTGAAGGCCTATCATACGGTGCAGGGCGTGACGGCGAGGGAAATGTGCCATTACTTCTTCATGCCCGAGTTCCGAAATGACTGGGAGAGTAAGTAATTGCATTAAGCCGCGTTACACTTTTATTTATTTTGGTTTAAAGCACGGTGAAATGAAACACTGGAAGACTAATTGCAGCGTTTTGCTGTTTATATCATAAATAAATTTTCATAACAAAGTTTTCTAAAAACGTTAAGGTCGCATTCTTCGGAATGTACTTCCCTCCCCAACTTGAAGTTTATATAACTTCTTATTCAAACTTTCTTATTTTCTAGCTACTTTGGAGGACTGCACAATCCTGGAGAAAATCTCGGCGGACACCCTGCTTTTCCTGCAGACCCATAAGCGGATATGGCCGGCAAGCCAGCGGGATGCGCAATTTTGGTCGCACATGCGCAAGATCACAGACAATCTGGAGCCGGGCGCCCGGGACATGTGGGTGGTGTGTAACAACTCGACGGAGTACGCTAAGCAGGAGTCGAAGAATGGAAAGTGCGTACGGATCTTCCTGACCGTAATCCTGGCCTGCCAAACCCATCTGCCCGAGGGTTATGTGAAGGGCCAGCCCCTTAATCGCAACGATCTAACCTGCAAAATAACCTACTGCTCTGTTGGTAAGTACCCACGATCTGAAACCAAATTGACCTATGTAACTTACGTGGTTTTCTAAAATCAGTTAATCCTGGAGGCTGGGCGCCAGCGAGTGCTCTGAGAGCCGTGTACAAGCGGGAGTATCCCAAGTTTCTGAAGCGCTTTACGGGATACGTAATAGACCAGTGCAAGGACAAGCCCATCATGTTCTGATATTTGCCATAAGCAACAAAGCAATCAAAACCAATCAAAGCTGAATCGTCTCACGTGTTTGGCTTTAACTTTATCCTTAATAAGCCTCCAGTTTGTGGCCTAAACTATATTTTGAAATCTGTTTTGCTACTCCTTACTTCAATTCTATAACCATTTCGTTGAGTTTCATGACTTTGGTTTTTCTGTACAAGAGTGTTCTCTAAGCGAAATGTTTGAATCCCCTTTTGTATCTGCGCTAAGGCAACCAATATATAGTGTAACCTATTTAGCCGTAAGTTATTTGTAAGTGAAACACAATCATTGTATAGATATTAGTTCCAAAACTTTCTATCTGTAATATCTGTATATCTTTATGAAAATGCTTTAAATGCAACAATTGCAAGAATGATGTGAGGGATGCATAGCTACATATACGAAAGCTTTTCTTTTGGTGTGAATCTATATTATATATCCGCATACGTACGAGACGAGTATATATATATATATTCCCAAATTCCCGCCCAGAAACATCGGTTTTACTGTACTGTCAAGTGTAAATAAATGCCACTTACTGTTATCTCCGAATAAAAGGTAGATCTTTACTTGTTTTAATCATATGTCATGTCATGTATTTGAAGTTTTTCATAGATTCCGCAAACTATTTTCAATGTACATAAATTGTGCTGTTTTAGAAGAATTTTTGTGTGTAATTTTACAACTTGCTTATGTTTTTGTTTCTTATTTTTTTGTTAATCGCAATGTGCCAAAACACCTTTTTTCAAATTTACAACCGAGTACTGCAGTTGGAGAGTATTAAATGCCTACATTTGCTTTGGTTTTTTTTTTGTTGTGCAGTCTGAAAAGTTGCGTTGCCAAATGTGTTCTCGATTCTAATTAATTCGTTCAACTTCAACTTTATAAGTTTATCATCCACGACTGGAATTACATACGTTTACAATCTTTGGTTTTTCACGTTAATGCTTTCTATATGTGTGTACTTGTTGTGTCATATTGTCATGTAATTGGTTGCTTGGTTGTTGTTTGTCGTTGTAGTAGCTATTGGAAAATAGAGTTATATATACGAGTGTCTATATGGTACAGGAGCAGTGTCTGTGTATCGGATGTGTATGCTATTTGGCAAATATTCGGCTATATCTTGTTGCTATTGGGTTGGGTTGGGTTGTTAGTGGTAGTGGTAGTGGTAGTGGTCTAGTTTTGAGCGGTCGCTTAGTTTCGGCTTGTGGAAATGCATGCTGGTTTGGCTTTCGGTAATTTATCTTCCTCTAACATTTAATACGTTCTTATTCTCTTATGCTCATTGTATTTTTCGGTTTTGTTGTATAATACGATTTTAGAAGTAATTGTATGACGCTTAGCTATGTACAACAGTTTCATAAACTATCTGAATGCATTCGTGTTATTGTATCCCCGTAAATTAGTTTTATTTATTTAAGTAACTAGCTAACAGTTGTCAAGTATTCTGGTCGCAAACACTTACAAACTGATGCAAAACTTGAAAACTGGAAACAAACAATGCAGTTCAACGAAATCTCCATAATTCACTACAAATGCAAAGAATTTCGGTATTCTCTTCAATAATCGCCTACCGTTAAATCGTTTATAGTATAATTATGCGTATATAGTTCTATACGTTAGCTGCTTTTGCCCGACATTTCGCATCTGCGGCCTGCCGCAGTTCAGTTTATCATACATTAAATGCTTAAGTTAGGAGCTATAACATTAATTTATTTATATTCCTCCATCTCTGCATCCGCCTTAACTTTTTCAAGTTTATCTTCATTACACTTACGCAGCTTTTCAAGTTTAACTAAGCATAATCAGTGTGTAAATAAGTCTTATGGTTTATTTCTCGCGCTGTATCCATTCGTTCGCAAAATCTGATGTTCGTTGGAAATCAAAGTTCCTTCTAAATCTGTTTAATATTCGATTCATTCACTTATCTCCAACTTGCCTCGCTATCATTTCTTGTCCGCTCATTTGTAAATAGTTGAAATGCATTTCATTTACTGACTTTAGGTATTGTTTTCAATTTTTTTGTTTGCTGCTTTTAAGTGGTTTTCTTTGAATTCTGTCGAAATTTCAATACAATTTCGAAATCGTTTCCTTGTTTTTGGGTGGATTTACAACAAATTTTACTGTTTCGTTACGCGCGATTTCCGTTTATACATTCTTTTAGTTAAAGATTACGTTTTAAAATTAACATCCTTCGTCCTGGGGGCCTAGACATTTATCTGGAAAGCCTCCCGATGGAGTTTCTGATTGGCACGCATTCGTGGCGACGTCTGGGTCTTCGTCTTGTCGTTGGCATCCGAGAAACGAGCTGGTGGATTTATGTGGTCCTGATAGTTTGGTGGATAGTTGGATATGCTAAACGTACAGGGTTCTGATTACGTAAGTAGCGGCAATCGACACATGGCATATTCACGAGATGATCACTTACCTAAAAGTAGTTTCTTCGTTGTGGCTCGAATAGCCACTGGAACTTCGCACGTGCCGTTTTCCGCTCGTTCCCGGCTTTCCGCCCTTCCGGGCGGCGAAGGGCGGCTTCGATTTCCGGGTCATGCTAGTGGGCGTGGTTTCGGAGGAGGACGAAGTCTCGTCCTGGGTATCTGCAAGTACAAAGGCACCCATTAGTATTATATATCTCATACATTTTCGAATTAAATAGAAACTATTTTTAGAGAATGGTGTGCCGGGGGAGTCACCTGCAGACTTACCACGTTGTGCACGATACTTGGCCGAGTTTAGAGCGCGCGCAGACACATCATTGTCGGACTCGGAGCCGAGTGTGTCATATTCTGTAATTGGGATGTGAAGCGTTAGGATTTTCCTAACTTCGGAATCTGTTGAACCTGGATTGTCCGATTCTAAAAAGTTTAGTACGATTCGATGGATTTGTTCGTTGTTTGTTGATTTGGTTTTTATCGAGATGATGTACGAATGTGGGTGGAGAAAAACGTTGAGAGCAATGAGAAAAAGATGGGTTAAACCAAGGGCTCGGCGGATCGGTTTGGATCGGTTTGGATTGGCTTCTGGATGGGTTGTGGGGTGCGATTGTGACAAGCGATGCTTCAATTTGGCTTACAGCTAGATGGAATCAGTGGATTGGCGGAGGGACTGGGGCTTTGTACGAATGACAGGAGGGGTGAACATTGAAACCATATCATAGCTACCTTGGCTCTCTGAATGCGGATCCCTGAGACGACCCACTTTTCGTCGCACCTTGGTGTACTCCGGCTCCTTGGACTATAAGCATAATATTTATTAACAATCAGATGTCTTGTATCGATAAGTTATTGGCGATCATTACTGTACTTACGTGATAGCTTTCCGGCTTGACATCGTGGTAGACAAAGGATCCGCGCACCGAGTGGTAGGGCCCACTGTAGACATTGCCGCTGTAGGAGCTCTCGCTATAAGTCTGTTTGTTCAGTTGAAAGGTTGCATACGGGCAGATGTCCTCGATGTACTCGTTTCCCTCCGCCTTGCCAAAGCTGCCGGAATCGTTGGAGTTGGATCCCCGTGGAGCAGAGGTGCCCGGATTACATCGCACGGCTAGGTACTGTTGGTCCCGATTCTGTTTGTTCTGCAGATTGGCCAGCGATGGCGACTCCGACATCGAGGAACCGGCCAGACGGGCCTGGCTGGCTAGCTCTGGATTTGGGTTTAATAAGAAAACTTTAGTAACAATTTGGACTTTAATTTAATGATCACTCACTTCGCTTTCTGAGGAAGAGAGCGGCGGCAATCAAAGCCAGCAACATCAGTAGGGAAAAGCATATGGGCAGCAGTAGCTTGAAGTTGGCATAGAAGGGCAGGTCGCTCAGGTGGGACACAGGTGTGGAGTGGTCGTTGTTATAAATCACTAAAACATATAAACCCTTATAATTTGCGTTCCTTACAAAGAGCGTGTTTGTAGAACCCACCTCCTTGTGTCGACAGTGTGGTAAAGTTGTAGATGGCAGTGGTGGAGCCGGCATTATTGTGGGCCGTGACTTTCAGTTGGTACTTTGTGCCGGGTACCAGATCGCTCACCGTGTATATCCTTTCCGTCGGCGGAATGTGATTGGACACCACCGCCCACGAGGATCGGCCATAGACCCTCGACTCGATCATGAAGTACAGGATGCCGCAGCCACCGTCTCCCCAGGAGTCCAGCCAGCAGGTGACGCTCGTTGAGTTATTGGTGATCATCTGGGAGTGCTTTGGTTGCACGGGCGGATTTCCCTTCGTATAGGAGTTGACTATGTCGCAGGGCAAGCCCGTCCCAATCTTATTGTAAGCGGTTATGTACAACTGGTAGCGAGTGCCACACCACAGGTTGGTCAGCAGGTGCGACGTGGTCTTCGAGTCCACCTGCAGCTCCTCCCAATCGCCGTTGTCGCGCTTGTAATTGATGACGTAACCCAGAATGGGACTGCCACCGTGACTATTGTCCATCCATTCCAGGAGCAGACTGTCCGTGTAGGCATTTATCACCGTAAGATTGGGCGCCTCTGGTGGCACCTTCACCACAATGTTGTACACGATCTCGTCCTTGCCCCAGGTGTTCTCCACACTGCACGTGTAGTTACCCGCATCACTCGCCTGGCACTCCTTCATGTAGAGCGTGCCATTCTTGGCTATCGTCTTGCGGGCACTCGTCTCCATATTGTGACCATCCTGCCGCCAAATGGTGACCGGAGCAGGGGCTCCCACCTTCCGGCACGGCAGCTCCAGATGCTCCTTCCAGGGCGTGACTATCCGCTGGCTGAAGGACACAATGCGGGCGGGCACCTTATTGTTGGGCGGCACAGTGACCACTTGCGTCTTCTCGCCCTCGCCCATCTTGGTGGAGGCAGTCAGCCAGAACTGGTACGTGGCCGACTCCTGGGTGCGCACCGTCTCGTGCATCTCCACGAAGGGACCTAGGAGGCGCTTGTGGGTGCCCTCCTCGCGTCCGCCCTCCAGCATGGACATGTAGAAGGTGTAGCCCGTCTGGAAAAAAAGGGGGTCGCATAATAATAATTATAAGCTATGTATTAAGGATTAACATAATGAAAATGTAAAAGTGCCAAGCATTTTCAGAGAATTCGGACTGTGGCCCAACATAAAATTTCTTAGATATTAGAAAATTAGTCAGGAATGAACTGCATATATACATAACTCTCTTTCAAAATCTAAAATATTATAGCATTTCAATACCTCAAGCATACTATTCTACTTGCTCTCACTGGGAAATATTTCTTTAGATCCTTAAAAGGGCTGACCTTGATGAGACTTCCCTGACTAATCCAATGATAAGGTCCCCCAGGGTTTTACAAAAATATACTCACAATGTCACCATTGGGCAGGTCGGGCGGCAGCCAGGATATTATGATTTTTGAGCTCGACGCGGGTATAGCCTTGATGGCCTGCGGGGCGGAGGGCACTACATTCCACGATTGCGATTGCGATTGCACAAATAAATGAACGTATGCACATAGATATGGTATATAAATAAATGTATATGTCAGCAGATGGTGGTGTGCATGGTGTTGCATGGAAATTGCCGGCGCGGCAACGACAACGAATCGAGGTGGCTGGCGAGGATTGGGGGATGTGCAGAGCAGAGCAGGGCAGGGCAGGGCAGGATGGCGCGATGGGTACGATGGCTGGATGGCTAGATGGCTGGATGGGATTGGGGGTGTGCCGCACCTCGTTTGCGTTCATTGAACCGAATGCCACTTACCATCCTCGTGGGTGCGGCAATAAAACGGTTTGGTTTTCATGCCATCGCCTACTTTGGTGTAAGCCAAAACCCAGACCGTGTAGTTGGTGTATTTGCGCAGATTCTCGATGGTGACGTATTGATTTGTTGACTTGACAACCTCCGGATCGGTTTCTGAGCACGTGTATACGAGGCAGTGCAGCAGGAGAAGGAGCAGGAGCCAAAGAACCAAAGATGCAGCAGCAGCAGGCGGCGAGAGAGGGAGAGACGAGAACAATTAGCACTGATTGGAAATATGAGGACCATGAAGTGGGCTAATTAATTGCCGAGTGCCATAAATTTCAAAAATAAGTTGGCCAAGAGGCGGTCGTTTTGGTCGACAGCATTCTGGTCACATTCCAGCGTGGTAATTGACCATCGCTGCTGTGGCGTAAATGCAGTTAAATCGCAGTGAAACTGCCGTAGTTTACTGCTGACGAGATGTTTAATTGCGAATTATACATAATTGTAAGCAAACAACGAAGCTCAGCATAATAAACTTATTTTTGTAAACCAAAAATAACAAACATTTTAGCATCTTTTTACATTTAAAGCACTGACTGATTTAATCATTTTTACGATGAATACTTCCGCTTGATGGAGTATTGAGTCCAACTGTGTCACAATGGCCTCCTCGCAAACTTAAAAAGGGATAGTACCTCAACTGGGAATTTTCGGGGCAGACTTACCGTACAGCTCGTCCACCGATATGTAAAACACTTTGTAGCCCTTGATTTTTCCATTTTGGCCATCAATGTCCGGCGGTGACCAGGTGATATAGATCGATGTGGAGCCCAGGACATCGCACTGCGGCGACTCAGGCGGCGATGAGGGAACTGCAGAAGAGGGAAAGCGGTTTGTTAAACGATTTTCTTACACTACCAAAATATTTATGTTTGCGTAATATTGATTCTTACATTTTTAAATTACAGCCCAAACTGTTTGCTTATGATTTAAGCCACTAAGAAATTAAATATTGTTTTCATTTTTATAGAAACTAGGGAGTTTTGATTTTGTCTTGATTTTTCTGAGTGCATTCCCCGACTCCCTCTGAAAGTCAGACTACGGGGACCCCAGCCGGCTGCAGCCGTGGTGCAGGTCAAAATTCGTGCACGGCCAATTAACAAAAGCAATCAATGTCAGCACAACCCAACCCAGTCCCACCGCCCCATCCCACCTTCAACACTCACCGTCCTCCATTGTTTGCACGGCAATCTCCTTGCTCGGTGGTCCGCTGCCCTGGCTCGTGTAGGCCTGCACAATCACATGGTACTGGGTGAACTTGTTGAGATTGGCCAGCACCGTCTCGCCGCCGAAATGGGAGCGCACCTCGACGGTCTTAAAGCTGAATCCCTGCGTGGGATTAACCTCCTTGTCCTCGGGCGTCAGCGACATCTGGTAGCCCACGTAGTAGCCGAGCAGGATGCCGTTCCAGTGATCCCGCTCCGGGGCATCCCACGTCACGAAGATCTCGGTGGAGCTCTTGGGCTCAGCACGCACGGCCAGTGGTGGTCCGGAGGGCACCTCCTCCAGCGTGGTCACCTGCACCACCTCCGAGAACTCGGAGGCACCCAGCTTGTTCTCCGCCGACATGCGGATGTGATAGGCCTTCGCCGGTCGCAGCTGCTGGATGTTGATCACCGTCTGGGCGCCGGCAATGGTGAGGTGCTCCGCATTCTGCCAAATGTCTGAGGGCGAAAAGAAATCTAATTATTTGTGTATTTTAATAGTCTTATGTGGGCAGAAAATAAATTTAATTAGCAAAAGAAAAAGATATTTAATTCTTCATCAATATATTTAATTCCTATTTCAAATTTCGGTAATTATAAAATGATTTTGTTATGAATCCGTTCAACTAGGCGGATACGCAATATTTTTCGTATACGTAATATTTATATGGTTATTTTTGTGAAGTGCGACTTATTTGGATTGAATTTTCTTTTTCCTACCTGATATCTGCTTGTAGTAGATGTGGTACTCCTCGATGGGACTGTTTCCGGCAAAGGGTTGGCTCCAGGTGAGCTGCAGGCTGCGCGACTGCTGCGAGTTGATGCGGAGATTCTTCGGCTGCTCGGGCACTTCCTGCACGATGAGCTGGATTGACATCTCGTCCTGCCGAAATGGAAAATCGAATGGGCTTGTATTAAATCCGCGTAGCTATTCGATTGACGACAGTGATGATGATGATGATGATGATGATGGTGGTATGATAATGGGTATGGACTTGGGCCGAGTTGGCGCATTAAGAGTTCATTTGCGCCCAGTGAAAGTCATGACAGGCAGCCAGTTGCAGCTGCTGTTCGAGTCTCATTCAAATTGCCATAAATTAAGGTTAACAGCAGCAGTTGTGGTGGGGGGAAAGGGGGTCTCTGGGCCAACTTGCAGACAGACGAGGCTGGGGCAAAACTTTTTTGACAGTGTGTGAGTTGTGCGTGCTGCAGACTGGCAGTCAAACTTGTAGATTTTGTACACCGCAAACATCAAATTAGCTTAAGTATTTTTAGTTTTATATTTAGCAAGTAGAAGCAAACTGAAGTAAATTACTATCTTATAGCTTACAAAGAAGAAAGCTGTGTAAAATAATTAAAATAAAGTTTTAAAATTGAATACCGAAATGTTTAAAATTGGGTTTTCATTCAAATCACTCATTTACAATACGTATAAAATTAAATGAGCCTAATATGTACTCGTATACTTTTGGGCATATAAATAAAGTATGGCTTGGTCTATTGAGTTTTTCGGATATATTTAGCGCACTTAGACACATTTGAAACGTAGTTTTCAGTGCATTTCCCAGTGATTTATCGCTCTCACAGAGCTGACAACGTTGCAAGCAGCGATCGAAATGAACTAGAGCTCGGCCCAATTCCATTAGTCCACCGACAGTTTGATTTAAGTCAACTCGATACATAATAATATCAGGGGCTCGGTGTCGTGTGCCACACAAAAGTGTCAGCCTTGCAACTTACCTGTCCGAATGCATTGCTCGCCTGACAGATATAAATGCCCGTATCCTGGCGATATGTGTGCGAAATGCCCAATTCGGAGACCATGCCGTCGTCGAGCACTTGATCTCTTATTGTGTAGCTGTGTGTGTGTGTGTGTGTGTGTCGTGTGATTTATATGCAAGTAAATGCATTCAAGAGACACGGTCGCACGGATACAAATACAGATGCACGCCAGGTGCAGATACAGATACAGATGCAGTTGCAGATACACAGATGCAGATGGAGATGCAGATACGGATACGTGGATGTGAATGTGGATACGTGTTTGCGCAACGTGAGCGATGCAATGCAATTTTATAACAATGTTTTCCACGTTGTTGGTGTGCCAGTTGTAGTTTTGTTGACAAAGACGAAGACGTACGAGTCCGAAATGCACACACAGATACGCACATGCACGCACACATGCGCACGGCACACACGTGGCATTCGTGTGCGTGTGCAAATGGCATAAATAAATAAAACGCATGTGCATATTCAGTTGTTTGCGAAGCCAAAGGCAGGTGGCAGTGTATGTGTGTGGGTGTGTGTGGTGTGGTGTGGGCCGGAAGAAAAGAGAAAGCCGGAAATACATATACATTAAAACACTTACGATACACAAATACACAAGGATACAAGTGGGCACTAAAATGGAACTGAATCTGCAGCTATAAGGCCATGGAAATGGCATTTCTAAATGGCAAATGCAGGCACATGTTTTCCTCAGCATTGGATGGTCTTTGCGAAGTTCTTCGAGCGAGGATACTTGGAAAAAATAGTTATCAACTCTGGACGTGGATTAGATTCTGAGAAAAGTACTCTAAACACTAATCTGACCTATTTCTCTATATTTAATTTGTGCTCATAATTGGCAAAAGTTGTTTAAGATTTTTTTATTACATATTTATATTGCTTTTAACTTAAAGAAAATTCTTTAATCGATGCCATGGTAGCAGAAACATAAATTTAATATTGCTCTCGCTTGAGAAGCAGTTTCAATATCGAGTAGTCATTTTTCAAAGTGTTTAGCAAATACGAAGGGGAATTGAAAGCCCTTGATTAGAGTCTGGCATATGAGAATTCTCATTGCGAAAATATGAGGCAGACACAGAAGGACTGAAAACTCATTGCCTGGTGAAAATTGAGTTAGGTCTTGGCCAAGTGCTGGTATCCCTGCCCAGCTTCAGAACCCCAGATCTCGAAACGAAATCCAAGCCCCTCACAGAACTCCTTTAATTAAAAGCAATTTGTTGTTTGCAATCGACTTGGAATTGATTTCGCCAGACACGCAGACACTTGGGAATGGGAAAATCCCTAAAAGTGGGCACGATTGGGATTGGAGTCACTCTTACCGGGAATCCAGCGACTCGTCGAGATACTGTTGCGTTGCCTGGATTTTCCATTTAAAGTCGATGGGATTGTCGCCCTGCACGTTGCACTGCACATGGACCTGCTTTCCTTTGGCCACCGAAATCTGTTTCGTCTTTGTCTGAAAGTGGGCGGGCACTGCAAGAAACAGGGCGTGGCATTAAGTAAGTTGCACACACAAGTTGCAGTCTGAACTTAAACCCATTTTAGGCAAGTGCACAACTTTAATATTATCTAATGGGAGCTTAAATGATTTGTATGACTAAATGATAAGCAAGGTTATAATAAGGCTTAATTATATTATTATATAAAGCTTCGAAGGCTTGTTAGCAATTCCTTAAACTTTCTTACAACTACTCAGGAATGTACTCACCATTCACTTTGAGGAAGATGACCTTGCTGACACCGGACCCAATGTTGTTTTTGGCCTCGCACAGGAAGTGTCCCTGCGACTCCTTGCTGATCTTCTTGAAGAAAATGGTTCCGTTGGGAAACAGCTGCACTGTGGGCTCGTATAGGAAGTCCTTGTACTCCCCGGGCGTTGGTCCGATCGCCTTCTTCCAGGTGATTGTCGGTGTGGGGTATCCTGAGGATTGGCAGTGAAGAAGGACATCGGCGCCCGCCTGGGCACTCGAGTCCTTTGGCTCCAGGATCCACTTGGGCGGCACATTCACGGTCAGGGGAACGGTGAACCTCTCCGTGCCCGCCACATTGCTCGCGATGCAGGTGTAGTTTCCGGAATGGTCAGAGGATATGTGCTCGATGACCAAACTCGCCGAATACTCATCCAGGCGGCGGAAAACCTCGTTGCTGTCAAAGAAAACAGGGTATTTATAGTTCAGTTAGGGAGGTGGGAGAAACGCGGGGTATTCTTTAAAATAGTTTCCTTAATATTTTTTTAAGTAAAGCTAACCACTTCTAGAACTCACCCCGTTCCGATCAGTGGCTTTCCGTTGCGCTCCCATCGAAAGCTGACGGGCAGGTCGCCCTCGAGGATCTGGCAGGAAATGGCGGCGCGCATTCCCTCGCGGAGCATGTTCGTCATGGCCTGGATGGGCATAATTTTCGGCGGCACTGCGAGCGGAAGGAAGCCATAAAACATGAAACAACAGTCGTAAACCAAAAAACCGTTTTCGTTGGGGGCCCAAAAACGGTTAGTGTCGCGAGAATCGGCTAACAATTGCCATGGCAGTTGGCACAAAAACTTGAGCACACAAAACCCAGTGAGCCCGATAATCAAGGCTGCTTTTTGGTGGTGGCAATAGAGGGGCGTTTGCTGGTGCTGGTGGCAATTGTGGGCGTGGCACTCGCATCAATGCAACTGCGGCTTGGCAACAGCTGCCGAGTGAATTATTATAAAGAGTAAGGCAGCAGCAGGAGGAGTCGGATGACGAGCCGGAGTTGCCGCAGACAGAACACAAAAGTCAATGACTCCATTGTGGGTCTACTAGCAGTCCACAGCCACCCCTCAGCCACCCCTCAGCCAGCCACCCAGCAACCACCCGCAAACCACCCATAACCCACCACCCACTGCATGTGCATTAACTGGGAAAATAGTTGCTGTTGCTTTTGCTGTTGCGGCTGCATAGTTTCACTCGCCACTCTAATTGGAATAGTTTCATTGTAGCAGCTGCAGCGCCATTTTCCAGCCTCCAACTCCCACTCCCACTCCATCTGCAGTTTCAGCTTTCGAAATTTTAAATATCGGAAAAGAGGAACTTACCCAGCACTTGGATCTCCACGTTCCGGCGGGATGTTTGCTTCTGCTTGTTCTGGGCCATGCACGTGTAGGTGCCCGCATCCTCGAGGCGCTGCAGTTGCTCGATAATTAAGGTGCCATTGTTGTAGGCACGCTGCCTGCGATTTATGGGCAGCGTTTGGCCATCTTTTTTGTTATTATTTTTTGTTTTCACCATTTTGAAGCAGGAAAAAAGCGTGAGAAATGGGAGAAAGCGGAAAGAGGTTGGCAATTAATTTGGCTGCTCGCATAAAACAAAGTTATGCGATTTATGGCTGGCCATATAGCATTTGGTGTCTCTATTTTTTGGCACAGCTTATTTATTTGCATGCGCTGGTGGAAAGGGAGATCTCTCCCAAGAAATAAACAAAATGAAGGCGGATTTATCGATTCAGATTTATCTAAATGCTAGCCGAATTGGAGTAAAACACCTCCAGGTATTTTAATATTAATGCATTGACAGCCTTGAAGTGTAAACATCATATTTAATTCACTTCGTGTTTCAATATTTATGCACCTCAAACTGCATATCGCTAGAGTATTTCTGCTGACTTTTGCTCGTTTTTTGGAAATGTATACACCATAAATAAGAATATATGTTAACGCACTCGGTTGCGAGCGTGCAAAGATAATAATTAATAATAATAAAAAACGCGGTTATGCGAATTTAAATTTATTTCGCTTGAGAGCGAAAGAAACTGCGTTCCGAAAGAATAACGTTTGTTTTGCAGTTTTAATAATTTTCACTGATATGCGCAATAACAAACATACCATTTTTAATAACAAACAACTGGCCAAAAGGCAAATAAGCATAAAGCGAAACATCATGACCAAAAAAGATATCAAATATACTCGTATGTGCCACACACCGCATCGCATATCCGAATGGGCACAAAGATATATATGCATATTATTTATATATTTCTGTATGTACATATGGCTCACCTCGCTCCCAGTGAATTTTATCGATGGGGTAACCAGCCACGGGACATTTAACAATCAAATCAGAGCCAGAAATTCCTGTTATTTTTGGCATTTCGCGTATGTAAGGCAATCCATAGATGTTCACTTTGGCGCTGTGCGAGACTCTGGAAATCAAACATTGGCAGACCTTTAGTTTGGCTCCTCGAGATGGGGTCGTGAGGGGGAATACGATTTCCATAATTTATTCGGGTTTCTCGAAAGTATTTCTATAGCTTTAGTTTCTGCCTATCTGTAGTTGGTCTTTAACTGCTTTCTTTACTTGCGATATTTGGAATTACTTAATGGGAGACTTAATATCAAAAAACGAATACAGGTTTCTTGATTTCTTTCTGCAAAATATACTACTTCAGAATTTAGCTTTATTAAATTTTAGACAAGGTTTTAAATTGATTACACATGTAAAATGATGCACTACCATTCCACATATGTACATATGACTCCGTGCCTGATTCTGGGCACTTTTTCCATCTCTAGGGCGGAGTTGCCTTGGCTGCCTCAGCAAATTGTTTGGATTTTGTGCCGCTCCCCTGCCTGCAAACAATGCCCGGCCATTGTGTCGGATTTCTTTTTTTCTTTTCCCCCAAGCCTTGAATGCTTTTTTCTATGCTACGGCTAAATTTATGATTTAGCATGGAAATGCTTTTTATGCCCCTATCGAGCCTATGCAACATACATGGCATAACAAACCCATTCCCCTCCCATTCGGCAGATCCATCGAGGAACATATAGGAAAGTGCTCGGCGAGTTTTTGTATGGTTTTTATTTATGGAACTGCGGCTACTCACTTGCCAATTGCATTCTGGGCCGTGCAGGTGTACTCCCCGCCGTCCTCCTCCTTGACATTTGATATATTCACGTGGCTGATGACATCGTCGTGGATGGTAACATATTGACCCACTAAAAAGCGCGAGCTGTCTGGTATCTGAAGTGGGGAAGAAGTGCGGGTAAGTGGAAGTTCGTTATCAGAGTGGGCCAATTAGCCGGGCCCTTTTTGAGAGTCTCAATGGGGAAATCAGCGTAGTGTCGAGGTGGAGTAAAAAATGCATGTTGATCGAATTGATTGAAATTGCACAAGACGTGCAAAGTGGAAAGTTCTCTCTCTCTGAAGGGAAAATGAAAATTTATGCAAATAAGCGAAACAAATCCCTGAAAATATAGCCAGGGCAAAAAAGGCACCAGAGCCGAATTTCTTGAAACGAAAAAATTCAAGTGGAGCTGAGGAAGGAAAAGCAAAAGATGGGCACTTAGCTTACAAGGGTTGAAATTGGCTGGGTTATTTTGCGTTAAGGCAGTTTTGAAGCAAGGGAAAATTTGGGTTTTAAAATAGTATGCATATACTCGAAATATTACTGTGATAACAGAAACAGTGACAAATATGCCAGCGAAATAATAGTTTCAAATGACAACTTCACTATCGGCAACTGCTTGGCGGAAACGGAAGTACTGCCTGCATTTCCGTCTTGAGCTCAAGCAGAGTTTGCCCGTTTGGCGGTTGCACTCACCGGAAATCCGTCCAGGGACCATGTAAATTGAGGCAGTGGATTTCCGGTGGCTACGCACTTCAATGACACCGTGGGTCCTGGCTGCAGCGTTTGCTCCGAGAACCAATAAAGCAGTTCCGGCGAGGCATCTGAAACGAACATTAAACGGAAAATGCGAAGGGGTGGGGGTTAGTTGAAAACTTTGCTCAAATGAGGAGCCAGCTTCAGTGGCAAGGATGGCAGGATGGCAGGATGGAAGGATGTGTGCCTGTCTGTGGGACTTTCATTAGTGCCTGTTGAAATGGCTCTGCTGCACATGTGTGTGTGGTGTGGTGTGTGGTGTGTGTGTGTGTGTGTTTCTCTGTTTGAGCTTGTGTCTTTTCTCCTCCTTCAACTTTTTTGATTGCAGAAAGATGATTGCATCGATGGCTTGCTTCTTAATTATGCACATGACTGAGTTACGTGCGAATGGGTGTGGAAATCTTCATTAAAACGACATTCAAAGGAAATCCAATACTCCGAACAAAAAAAAATAAATAAATAAATTCGAAAGGAATGCGACAGGAATCTACAAAATGTATTAGTTGACTGATTGCTTGTTTTTATTCCATATGTTTCCCTACATCAAATGATTTTTATTTATGTTATTATGAGATGTGCATTTCTGCGCTTTGAAACTGCGTTTGCGACGAGGACTTTCCACATCCCTTTTCGAGAGATTTCAGTAACCATTCCTAGATTTGCACTTTTCGTTCGCATTTGCTCAGCCTTCATTGCTCTTCCTTGCGTATTGCTTATGTTGAGCCAAGGCAAACGGAAAATGCATTTGACAAGCGAGCAAATGCTATCCAGCTGATGGAAATTGTATCAATTTCTTCTGGCGCAGTGGCAGCATTTTTTGGCTCCGACATTCCCAGTTATAAGCTGCCATATTTGTTTGCTCTCTCGCACACTCACACATGTACACTCTTGCACACACTTGCACACACACACTCGCAGAGCAGAGTGACATACGAATACTATTGCAGCGTTGACACAATTGCTGCCATATCCGGCCGCTTAATGGCGCTTTTCTCGATGGTTGCGGGTGGTTTTGGGGGGTGCGGGGATTTTCACGCCCCAAAGGAAAAAAGAAGGCGGTGGGGATTCCGCTTCCTGGCCCGCTTTTCGCCCCCGTTTGCCTCTATTGTGCCAAGCATGCCAATAATATATCGAAATCAATTTCCGCTTGCGCCTAAAAGCAAATCACAAAATGTTGCCAAAGCGACAAAGCGCGAATGTGTCTGCTTTGATGTTTATGCGGCATCGGATAACGAGATAACACAGCTGGCAGGGCAATAAAGCAGATTATCTCGCCAACAGGAAGTGGAAAATCTGGGTTATTGTGTGGCTGACTTGTTCATGTTTCTATTTGAAACTGAAACCAAAAAACTAACGAATTTCTTGAATGAGAATGAAGGTTTTTAGTGGCATAATTTTTAATTGTTTATCTAGTTTAACAAATTTAATTTTTGTTCAAGGTAGAAAGAGTAAAAACATATATACTCGAGAGTCCACTTAACTACTTATGGCTTTTCCCCTCCTCTCGTAATGCTGATGATCCCAGATTAGTTTTAATCCCATTGGAGCTACGCATAAACCCCTCAAAGCGGCCGGATTCATTATGCTCCTGTTTCGTTGAGTGTGTATGTGTGTGTGTGTGGGTGTATGAGGCCCCAAGGCAGCTAAGCGGTACAATGTGCTCCCCCATCCTTGTGTAATATCCTGCCCCGCCCAAAAACAATGCCCTCCGCTTAGTGGCTGCGGCTAGATTTTTAGTGCTGGTAATAAAATTAAGTCGTCGTCGCTGCGTTTTATGGGCAGCTCCCCATTGTTGTTGCCTCACTGTGATTTGTCCGAGTGTTTGTTGCTGTTCGTGTTGTTGGTGAAAAATGTTAGCAATTTGCTAAATTAGAAAATAATGAAATGCAATTATGGCAAACAATTATTTGTGTGGTCTGCGGTCATCATTCGCCGGCTTCGAGGAGGAAATTACACTTTTGATTGAGATGGAATGTTAGGGGCGGTGGTGAAGTGGGTGCTTGTGTGTGCAAGTGTGTGTGTCCGTGGGCGGCCATAAGTGGTTATTAATGGCCATAACGATAGATGGCCAATTTATTAGCCCCATCGGGCGGGCAATATCATAACTTACCCCCCAGCTGCAGCTCGGCGGTGGATTGGATCTGCTCCCATTCGTTGGAGACGAAGCACTGGTACATTCCAGGGTCCTCCTTTTGCACTTTTTTAATTATCAGTCGCGGTGGATCGGTGAGGATCTAATTAAATGATAAACAACATATAGAACAAGCCAGTTTAAAGCAAAAATGGTGTATATAAATATCATAAAAAAGATGATTTTATTTGGATAGCAGCTTTATAGGAGTGAAGTCAAGATGTTCAACCACAGAGTGTCATAAAAATCATACCGAATGGAGCACACAACCTCGCTATTGGAGATTTTAAAAGCCGATTAAATTATGGATGATATGGGGGTGTCTGCTCACCTCAACCCGATTGTCCCTGAGTATGGGTTTGCCGTCGTGCAGCCAGTTGACATCGTGGACCGGATGGCCAGAGACAATGCATTGGAATTGCGCATCCTTATCGACATCCACCGTCTGCACCTGTGGCTGCAGGTGCGCCGTCAAAGGAGCTGTGTTTGCGAAAGGATTGCCAGCGTTTTAAGTGCCCATCTACTTTTTCGTTTTTTTTTTGCTTTTTTTTTAGCTGCCATCACGGCAGACACACATACAGTGAAGACTGGAACCAGATGCACTCACCTGTCACCGTTAGCGACACTTGGATGGTCTCCTCGCCAGCCGTATTGTTCACCCAGCACAAATATTTTCCACTATCCTCGAGACGTGCCTGCGATGGACGAAATCAATTGGCAATCAGCAGGGTTTTCCATCACTTCTGCACCCCCCAGCCCCCCTTGAACCCCGTCCGGCTACGCCCATTATGGGTATAAAGAAAAAGTTCCAGGCTTCTAACTGAATGTAATTGGTGTTTGAGGATGAGTGCAAGATATGGTTTTAAGGTTTGCTCGAAAATAAAAAAGGTATATTTTCACAAGTGCCAGATTAAATAACAATCGATTATCTATCAAGATTATGGACCATATTTTGGAGCTATAACTCAAAACTACATCATAAATGAATGAAATGAACCTTTGCAAAAGAAATCAAATTGTCTGGTTAATTCAGCTGGTATTTCTCGCAGTGAAACCTACGCACCTTGGTGATTTTGAGGAGCCCCGCGGATACGATGGTGATGCGTTCGCTGAGTTGCAGCGGCAGCAGTTGCTCGTTTTCCTCCTTGAACCACCTGGAAAAAACGGAGAAAAAAACGGAGGATGACAGGGAGATGAAATGCCGACCAAACAAAGGACCAAGAACAAAGGCAAACATGGCGGAAATCGGGAAATTCATTTCCGCTTTATTTGCCCAAGATTTTGACAGTTGAATGCGAGTGGCGCGGACGCATTCGCGGGCTTTAAACAAATCGAAATGACGATTGAATTATCAATAATTTCGATTCGCCCACGTTTTACAATTTTTCTTTCATTTTTTTGTTGTATTGCGTTGCACGTAGCCTTTGATTGTTGGCTTGTTGTGCAGGTCGAGGTCCACATGCCAGATGAAATGTATTTCAATAGTTCGTAAAAATGATTGCACTTAAGTGGGCATAACGAGAGGAAGTGGATGGTGTGGGTTTTATTCATACATATGAATATGCATTGCCTTATTTAACGGGTATTTGTATTCGAATGACATATGAGTCGGGTACATCGACTGCGTTATATGCTGTGCCACAATGATATATATAGCTGATATATATATCTATAATATTTATGCTTATTTTTATTGCAGCAATCATTTAGTATTTATAATTTGTGTTTTAAATTACCTAATATATCTACTTTCTTATCACAATAAATCAAATGTGAGTCCATGCTATTTTATCATCTTTTATTTCATTTGCTTTGCCATCAATATCATAAAGAGTATTTTCAGTATCTGTGAACTCGATTTGCATGAAGTTTTTAACCAGACGCACGAGATCGAATGCTGGTGGTAGTTGAAGGTTGAAAATATCTGAATTGCGTAAATCAACAGATTTTTTCCACATTTATCTGGTGCGCGTGTCATAATCTGTTTGATGGCTGCCCCACCCTCGCATCCTCAAGCGAGTTTTCCAAGGTGCACGCAGACACACTTGTATGCAATTGGATTTTTCCCCATAAAAGTTATTGATTTTAATTTGGTTTTAATTGCACTTGAGTGCATTTCTCGTCTTACGACGAGCATTCTGCAAAGGCATGCCCATTTTCGCATTTGCCCCTGGCATGGCATTCCGTAATTAAAATCATGGAAAATGCCGAGCATGCAATGCGAACGATTTTCACTCTGAGCTATTTCCATAGGAAATGCTGTCAAATTGGAAGTATGGTCAGTGATTATCAACAACTGCATCAATATGGAATATGTCACCGGGAGCTGAATGCCATCGAAAGCAGCAGGAGTATCGGTATGTGTAGGTGTGTACACAGCTGCACAAAGGATTCGCCAGCGAAACAAAAGCTTCACTCGCCCGAAACTATGCAATGAAAAAGGATTTTCCAAATAGGAGCCAGAGCAGCGAGACAAAAACAGCGAAAAACACACAGTACTCCCAGGCATTGAGCAGCAACATGGCCAACTATTTTCACATTTATGAGCCAGGACCTCCAGGTCGCCTCGGCAAAACAATGCAGCGACGGCAAACAAAACTCATCCGTTCCACCCACTCGCGATTCCTTTGCAGTTCCTTGTCCGCCCGCCCGCCTCTTGGATTTTTCCGCTTTCGGCACGGCGGGAGACATCAAATGAAAGGAGGCACTCGCGATGTGCCACATCCGGGGCGCATTTTTATGCATGCAGCGCGAAGGACGAAGGACGAACGACAGACGACGAAGGAGGACTTAAGCGGGGCAGAGCCATGAACCGAATGCTGCTGCCAGCTACAATGGCATATTACATGGCATCCTGCTCGGACAAGGATACTCGCTTCTGGAACTCTGCTCACGCCATGCATGTTTTAGTGGCCGAAAATCGCCATGATGAGCCAAGTGCCAAAGTGGCCGGTCTGTACACGGATCGATGGCAGATACACCATCCGTACCCTCATCCCCATCCGTATCTTGAAAGTGCTAAAAACTTGAACGACATTTCAGAAAGCAATTTGCCATTTTCGGCCATAAACGCCGCTCGACTTTTGATTGATTTGTGTCCTCGGAACAGGCAATCTCCCGGCTCTTGTCAAGACAAACGCCTCCGCTAGTGGCCCAATAAACAATGTTGATGTACGTAGGCGCGTTCGAAAGCTGGCAGCTGTTAACCGTACTCCGAAACGGCCGTAAGCATAAATTCCCGGACAACCCACAAAAAAATTGCCAAAGAAGCTGGCAGCATGCGATAAAGTTGGCCAACACTTAAAGGCCCTTCGACTTTTGGACTTCTGAAATACAGCTTTCTTTAGATTAATTCTTTCATGGTAAGTGCCATTAAAACCCATTGATTAACTTCTAATATCCTTAATCATAGGCTTATCCCCTATTATCCGCCAATACGAGCGATGGCCTCCCTCGTTGCCCTGAGAATCGCATAGAGAGGCTCGGCCGGAATCGGCTTAACCCCGAATTCCACCCACAGAGGGCGTCCCTGAGGGCAGCCGTGCCTCCCCAGCCGCCGTGCGTCCCACATTTTGACAATTTGGCTGACATTTTTATTATGATTTTTTCTGACATCGTGGGCCCCGCAGTTTTTTCGCTTCTCGGTTCGTTTCGCCGCATTTTTTTGTTTTGTATTTGCCAAGAGCGTTAAATATTTCACATTGCTATAAAGTGCGCGCCAACTGCGGCAGCGGTTTTGGTAACCGCTGAAAACCACTGAGAGTCGCAGCTGTGTGTCCCGTGTCCCAATGTTCCGTTTGTCGCGATGTCCTGGTGTCCTGATGTCCTGGTGTCCTCGTGTTCTCGTGTCCCAATGTCCCGTGTCCTGTGACACGGCCACGTGTTCGAAGAGCTCCTGCCGCTCTTGTTGAATTTTTTGCGCGCGTTTTTTGCAATGTGGTTGTTGTGTGTTTTACTCACCGATATGTTGGCACCGGATGTCCTTGAGCTATGCACGGCAACGTTGTTTGGCCATTAAGGACAACATGCCGCATCGAATGCTTCTCCACGTTGATGCGCGGCTGTACCATGCCCTTGGGCTCCGTTACAATAATGCGGCCGGGATATGTGGAAATTTGTACTTCACCTGGGGGCGAGCGAAAAAATATGGGTGAAAAATGCTGAAATATATGCGAAAAAAATTGTTCACGTGATGGCAGCTGACAGTGACCCCCTATGGCATTTACTTAGATTTAAAGCGCCCCAAATTTATGGCATGTCCTGCGGTTCCGGTTGTACTGCATATGTATATATGCATATATATGTATATATATATTTTAATTAATTGAAAGTAAATGAAAGCAATCAACTTGATTGCTAGGGCCACCTGGCTGCCCTTTTCCGCCCATTTCCCTCTCTTTTTTATGTTATTTCTGTTCTGCTTTTTTATGGCTGTAAAAACCTATTGTTACAGGACACGCACAGGTCCTAAATCAAGGCTGCAGCTCCAGTGGGTCCTCAAATCAGGGCAAAACCATGGGAATCTATAACGAACTTTAGAGATATCGGTCTGCTGTGCGCCTGTGTATTATGCAGCCTGGCCTAACTCAATTCTGCATCTTCATTATGGTGGCCATTGTTTGGCTACAACGCCAGTGTACAGCTCCATTGTTCGCCCGTCGTCCGTCGCCAGTCGCCCGTTATTGTGCTAAATAAATGGATTTTTGGCTTAAATTGTAATTACGTGAGTCGGTCCCGAAACCCGTTGCCTACTTTTGGGGGCCAGCTAGGTGCAAGGATCTAATGCAGCGTGTGTGGCGTGGCGTGTGGCGCTTGATAAATGAATTACTCATGACCGCTACACAACCTCCATCATCGTGTTACACTTTTAATGAGTGCCGCTCGGGCGGATTTCAGTGGTTGCCTCAACCGAGTGTGAGGGAATCCCCCAAATTGGCATTGTTGCAAGCACACTCACACACACCCATCCATCCACACACTTACGCATTCTAGGAGCCAACTAATATGCAGCTCATAATATTCGCTTTTAGCCAAAACTCGAGCGCAACTTGCGGTTCTTGCGGCCCGATTCAATTTGATTAATTAAGCATATGTATGGCCTGGCATACCGGTAACCACAAATTGCGTTGCGTTTAGAAAATCCCATAAAACGTAACAGTAATATAGCATATAAATTCAGTTTTCAAGATGCAAACACCGAGTGAACTGTAAATAAAGCTGGCAAGCAAAACACACATTCGTACAATCACTCAGACACGTTCATAAAAGGAAAAGGATTTGAAATCGTAAGGGAAAAACGGCTGAAAGGAGTGAACTTTTATCGTATTGATTGATGATGTGAAATATGCGCACAAAGGCTAATAGAAATTCAGCTTAAGCGCATTTTCACACACAATAAACTTCAAATAAGGGAGAGAATTTATCTCGCTAGGATCTCACGTATTCACTGTCGGATTGTCGGACTGTCGACACACAACCAGAATCAGATGTACCATACCATATGTATGTACCATATATGTAGGTATTTGTGTGTGGATATGTACACATGATGGAGATTCCATTTCGGAGCTGAACTCCCAGGAGCTCAATGCCCTTTGCCTGGCGATTGAATGTCACGCATCATAAATTATGCACAAAACGACAAATTGACTTTGGCCAAAGAGGACAAACTACTCCTTGTTTGCTTGGGACTTAAGCTGAAAAGACATAAAGGACAGAAAAAGGAACGGACCCGTATTTATGTTCTGAATTACATTTTCTAAGCATATTTTTGCAACAATAAAGAGTTTTTCTTCTAAAGTAGGTTAATTCATTCCTTTTTCATACCTTCGATTGATTCCAAAACTACTCTTTCTTTCCAATACATTTATTCAGAAACATCCTTCTACATCAAAGCAAAAGTGCGAAATCTTTCCCTTTTTTCCTTAAATCTTTTCAATTTAACTAGACCAATATGCTCCATCAAAAAAGAAAGAACTCATAACGAAATAAAAAATGGAATGTTTATGCTGGTCAGTAAGCTCGGCCAGTTTAAACAACCCACGACCATAAGAGGCTTTGGTTTCAAGAATGAAATATGCGGAATTTTCCGACAGTGTCGCCCAAGAAAAAAGCTTCTTAATTGTCGTGTAGCACACACACATCGCCCTTCAAAATGCCCCTCATTGGTTATTTATACAACTTAATTATAGCTGCCCCCCGCCAGCTGAGCCAACAATCCGTACGGATTCGTACGGATCCGGAGTCGCAGCGCACGGAGTCCCATGTCCAAAGTGCCGGATTCGGGAGCAACTCATGCATTGCCCAGATGGACGATTAAGCTGGAAATGCGATTATCACGTACCTGTCAGTCTATTTACAGTGCGGCATGTGTAGCTTTTGTACGCATCATTGGGCCCCGCATTATTTATGTACAATTCGCCGTTCGATAGCACCGTGTACTTGCCACCGATGTCCGTGTTCGGATACAGATGCATGCCGGTGTCCTGCACCCAGGCGGTGACCAATACGAATTCCGACATGTAGCTGGGCACCTGTGATAATAGCACACACCCGAGTTGCGGGTGTGCGATAAGCAAATTTGATGAGCAAGCCATGTTTTTGGTTCGCATAACCAGATTTGTGGGTTAAGTGCATTTTTCGGCCAAGCGAAAGTGGCGCCAAGGGAAGAGGGTCTCTTGGGTCCTTAGGTCCCTTGGTGACAACGGTGGATGATGGATGTGTGTGCACTTACCTGGCATTTCAGCACCGCCGTGTTGCCCGTCATCACGTATTCATCGTGCACCTGGACCGCGTACTTCTGGTTGACGACTGTAACGAATTAAAAAGCATATTTTATGCAAATGGCATTGGCTTTTTAGGGTAATGTTGCTGGGCAACTGAAATATTACGTATACGCGACGTGGCCCGGCAACCGTGGCACGTTGAGTTTAAGAACAAGCCCGAAACAATTATGTTCACCTCCCACTCGCCGCCGTTGGCATTTTGTTTTTATTAGCCAAAGGACCTTGCATTTGACTCCTGTATTGTGTTTTTTTTTGTTGTGCGAGTTTTAATTTTTAATGCGGCAGGACCACATAAAGAAAGGGATCCGCTTGGCTGCGACAGCCGAAATATGTGCCACATTAAGTTCAGTCATTTCCCCCAGTTCGCCGTCACAGAATGAAAACGGAAAAAGGGAAAAGCGGAAAAACAAAGCCCGTCGTCTGCCCTAACATGTCCAACACATTGTGACACTTTACAAAAGTGTTGCCGTTTGTCAGCCAGACGAAGGTGGAGTTCGGTTCGCCTCGGTGGGCGGAAAGGGGGGGTTGGGGGGTGTGGCAAGCTGGAGGTGGGCGGATGACAAGGCCGTTAAAAAATTGGATTTGGCAATTTGAGTTAAAGATTTTTTAGCTGTGCGGGCTCGGCGCTAAATTAAGAATGACAAGGATCCTGGCACTGACAGAAGTGCGCCGTAGCACAGTGGTTGAAGATTGATGGAAATGGTAATTCAAATCAAAACATAGCGAAGCATAAAAACAAGAAACCATAACAGCAATTCCAAACAGATACAAAGATTACTAAACAGCTTGCTACAATATTATTTATGTTTTTAAATTGTAGATTATGTTAGTTATTTTAGGAAATGAATAAAAATATATCAATTTAAAATTCTCATTTTCCTTTTCAGTAAACATAAAAGACATAATATTTTAAAAATACTTTCACACTTTCTGCACCCCTCGACCACTGTGCTAGTGACCAAATGCCTTGCACTTTTCAGCTAAAAGCTTAGCACAGGTCTAGTTGCTGCTGGCAGTTGGCAAATTAATTAAGACGGACAAAGGCAATTGCCAGCTGGCGTGCGTAAAGTGCGTTCCGGTGTTGGCCCTCATCGGGGATTGGGGCTTCGAGGGATTCCCCTTCGAGGGCTAATCGTAAATAGATTAGGTCCGCTGGCCAGCGGCGTTTTCTCAAAACGGAGGCGAAAACTTGGCCCAAATGGAAAGCGCTTGCAAATGTTGATCACGCTCGACTTTTTCTGGTTCGCCGTTTGTTTGCCAACTTTAATATGCCAAAATTGGATAAAAGTTTAATTTGAAAAGTTGTTGTTATTGTTTGCTTTTGTTGTTCTGCTGCTGCTGTTGTTGTTGTTGTTGTTGTTGTTCTGGTTGTTGGTGCTATGAGAGTGACTGAAAAAACTTTGTGACAACATTTTATTATAATTCCTCTGGCCGCTCTGCGTAGTTTAGTACAATTTTGTTTTTGTATCTTCATTATTTGTATTGCCAGACTCCCGAACAAGCGGCCAATTTTTTTGTGCATTTTCTGTGCACTTCCTTCCATTTTTGTTGGATTTTCTTTGCCTTTTTGTCTTTTTTGTGGGGCGTGGAGCTTTCTATTTCCAGCAAGGGAGAAGTTTTTGCGCCTTTCATGTTGCATTTTGCATGGAAATAGCGCCACCGAAGGACAGGGGCGCACAACAATGTTGTCGGAGGGGCGGCGTTTCAGTGGGAGGAGTTCCCCAAAAAAAAAAACGGGGAGCAGACAGGACCAGGACAGGAACAGGACAGCTGGGCAGGAAAGTAAATATGAAAGCTAAGTTTATAGTCGCCGCACAAAGTAAGTGCGCCAAAAGAGAGCGGGCGACATTCGCTGCACTCGGATTTTGTGCGGAAATTCATTTCCGTTTTGTTTTGTGTGTGGCGAAAGTTTTTCTTCCGAGGGGGCGGATTTTTCTGCAGTTCGTGGCGGGTGGGAAAATTTATGTTTATGATGTGCGTGCCGGAAAGACGCTTTTGGTATGCCAGTCTTCGCTGATTTGCAATTATTGTGCGGATTTCTCTCGGCCCGGAATGTTTTATTCTATTTCATCTGACTGCTTTTCTGACTACTGCATTTTCATTTGATGCCGAATCCCATTTATCCACGAGATAAAAAGGATATCAGTTGGTAATGATGATAAATAGTTGGACATATGCACAGCTAACTAATTTATATGATTTTGAATTTAATACGCCGCTATAAAAAAAGACAATTCTCTCAGTTTACAAATCATTAACACATGTCTATGATGTAAAATAATAATTTTCCATATCACTGCCAATTAGATGATGAGCTCCGACAGCACAAAAACATGAGTTTTCCGAAATACCAATGCAATGTTAATATGTGTGTGACAGGAAAAGCAAAGGGAAAAACTTGAATAATCAGTTCCTTTTTTTTTGCTACTCGAAAATGAAAAGTTTCACATGCAAAACTCTGTAAGCTCCGTATCCTGTTGCCGTTCGTGGGGGGAATCGGAGGCGAACTTAGGTGGAGCATCCTCAACAATGTGCATTCAACTAATTAGAAACAAATTACGCAGGTTTCATACACAAGCAGCCAGCGGCAGTCGACTGGCAAACTTTCCTGGCTCAATCACAAACTTTGCGCAGAGTCTTGCAAGGATGTGCCAAGGACTTTTCTATATGCACTTCGTATGGTTGGTGTGGGGCACCTAGTACCTAGTTCCTAGTACCTAGTATACCTATGCATGGTCGTCTATCTAAAGGGTGCCCCCTCACCACCCCCATCCGTGTGCTGCTTTGTTTGATGAAATGCAAAAGTGCAGGAAAAGTCAGCGCTGAAAAGTCGTGGCTGCGGCAACTTTGTGGCTCCCAGCATCATTCATCACTGTCAGCAGAAGTTCTGCCCCGCTCTGGAAAGGGGATCAGGATGGGATGTGGGATGTTGTGGGGTTTTGGGTTGGGGATGTCCTGCGGCCTGACAAAACCAAATGCCAGCAATTGCGTTTAAGCTTGACTTGAATATATATGGAGGGAATTTGTCAAGGGTTTTTTTTTGTTCTCTGCTGCAAAGTTGCGCTAATTACGCGCACTTAGCAAACTCCCTCCAAGTTCTGGTTTCTAGGTTCCACAAGTTATTCTTCGAGTTCCTTCAGCTGCAAAGGACCCCGCATCAAACTAAGCGCTGCCAATTAAAGACGACGACGACGACGAGGACGAGGACGACTCCGGGCCAAAATGCTCACATTAGCAACTGAATTACTGGCCAGCAGAGATCGCAGATTTCTGCGAGAACTTTTGCAAATTAGGCAAAACGTTTTGCGCCAAATCTACGCGCTGTCAAATTGTTCAAGCGGAAAGCTCTCGCCACGAATTTCGGAGCGGGGGAAAAAACAATTTCTGGCGCACATAAAAACCAAACGGAAACAAAGAAGACGAGCGAGTACAGAGGAGAAGGGCCCAGGACCCTGGCCAAAAAATGCCCAGGGAGACCGCAAATAAAATAAGCCGGAGGACATGGCGTATACGTAACGTTGAGTTAGCTGTTGAATAATGGCCACCGGACGTTGGAACTTTGCATGGACAAAAGGCTACGCATGGTCTCGTATCTGGTGCACATACATATATATAGGTATACATGTATATACCTATGCGTGGGAAATCGGACTCCATCTGAGATCCTTGCGGTTGCGACTTTGTGCCATTTGTTTCGCTTTGAACTGACTTCCCGTGGTCTTGTCCACTTTTTCCCCTCCCGTTAATTAAACGCCAGCCCAAAACTCAAGTGGACCCTTTGTGGATTAGCCTTTGCTCTGTGTGCAAGTCCCGAAACCCATTTATATGGCATATCTTTTATGGTCATTGCTAATTGTTGTTGCCCAGTCCCCGTGCCGTTCTTCATCCGTCTTCTGGGCCCAGCCAAGTGGTGGTACCCAATGAGCCGCAAAATCTATGCGACATGTGATGGCAATCAAAATGATTGCCTCGGCAGCCGACGATGTCCAAGTTTCAGTTCATTAATGCAGTTTAGCGAAGAAAGAGAATGTTTAGCGAAGAATGAGAAAGTTTTGCGGAGCAGTTAGGCGCCTTTTATTTGGGGTGCGGATAACATGAATATTGAATATTCTGACCAAGCGGCTGGAAGATTCGAAGTATGGGTGTTTTGGGCGACTATCCAATACTCTTCAATATGGCGGTAAATAAGTTAATTTTAAATAAAGATATAACTCGGAAATATGCGTTGAATGTGGCATAAACTATAACAGATATGGATTATGCTTGAATTACTGTAATATTTTAACTTTTCTCTTAAAAAAAATAGCATCCGTAACTTCATGAACAACTGCAAGTATCTTTTAGTCATTAGGGTATTTTGCCCGCAGTCAATTCTCACACACTGAGGCGCCAAATTAGCGCGGAGCATACCATTTTTTTCCGCTTGGCTTGGGCGGCATTTGGTAGGAACTGGTGCCTTCGTGGGGATAATGAATGGGTATGGGTATGGGTTGGGGATGAGGACTGGGATTGGGAAGTAGGGGATAGGGATGGCGCCTGGCCGACAGCATTTGCCGGCAGCAATAGTAATTAAAACTTGCGTTGCCTGCTTTTAGGCTTTTGCCGGATGAAATGGTATGGGGATGGAGATGGAGATGGTGATGGGAATGTGAACTGGAATCGGGATTCGGATTGGGAATACTGGGGCGGCGCAGCTGGGCGTCCATGGGCAGCGGGAAAAACTTTCCAATTAGGCCAAAGTTTTCGACAACCACAACAACAACGACAGCGCCAAAAGCCAAACTCACTTCGTCAGCACAAATCAACTCGGTGGCTATAAATTCCCAGAGTTTTTTCTCTTTTTTTTCTGTTGTTGGCCTCTCACTCGCTTGCTGGTCGTGTTTTACGTAAATTAATTAAAATTTATTCCAACTTACCGCCGCGCACGTGAACCTCCCGGCTGAGCACGGTGCCCACCAAATTGCGCAATTTGCATCTGCCGGTTTAAAGGACAATGGATTAACAATCAATCTGTAATGGGTGGAGTTGGAAGCCCCGATCCTGGCCATCTCACCTGTAGACGGTGGCGTGCACCTCGTGGCGGTACTTCTCGGCCGTAAAGGGGTAGAACATCATGCTGCCGTTGGACAGCTGGAACACCATGTCCTGCTGCGGCGGGATGGGCGTCCATTCCACCTGGGCAAAGAAAACACAAAAAATTCCATTCGAAAAATTGCAGGTTAAGTTGTAAGTTAAGTAAGGATCTATTCATAAATGAGGTGCAGGTAAAGAGGAAAATGGATTCATGAAAATAATAAATAAAAGTATTATTCGAAAAATGATCATTTCGTCGAGTGTTCTTTCGGCAGCGTTTAGCATTTGTTTGTTGGCCAGTCAATTAACTTGGAAATGAGCAGAAGCAGCGCCAAATGCCGCACAGCCATGCATAATTAAACAGCAATATTAAATGGCGGCGAGGAATGAAGTAAGAAGGAACGGAGCCAAGTTGGAAATGGAAAAGGAAACGGAGAAGGAGTAGGAGTGGAGCTGGAGAAGGAGCAGGAGCAGGAGAAGTTCTCACCTCCGGCGGGGGACTTCCATGCCCAGAGCATTCTATGAGTCCGCCCGAATTGTTGGAGAACTCGACGCGATGCGGTGGCTCATGGAGAAAAATCGGTCCCTGTAGATCCAGTCCATTTACAAACTGGCTGCTCTCGGCTGCAAGAGAAGATGGAGGAATTTCGTTGAAAATTCGGTGAAATTTAAAATTTTAATTAAATGGTGGCGTTCGCTGTGTTCGCTGTGTGTGCTGGCCAAAGTTAATTTCAATTTTTGTTAGACCAGCCAACTTTTCTACACCCTCTACGCAACCTCTACGCCCCTTCCCCAAAAATATTAAGTCGCAAGCTTGCCAGTGGCTTTCGGCTTTGGCTTTTTCCCGGACAATTCCGCTTGAGTGGGCTGGATGGCTTGGCCTAAATTTTAATGAGGCGTCGTGAGTGCCGTTGGCCCACAACAAAGGCTGCTGCGGAGACAATTGCTTTTTACCTGCCGGCCATTGTTGCGGTCGCCGGCCACAGAAGCCGGGCTCTAATTGCTTCACCAGGCGCTGAGCATTGCATAATTTTCGGCCGTGCTTTAAAATGTGCCTGTGATGCGGCTTTTATGTCTAATTTATTATTCATTCAGGCACTCGGGGACAGGAGCTGTGCGGCCGGACACGTTAAGGCGTTGTCTCCTGTCCAGAAAATAACCAGAAATTCATGTGCACCTACTGAGCTGACTATGACACATGAATAATTTAGCGTGGAAGCACCATCTTCGTGTCCAGTACACTCGGACATCGTCTTGCGGGAAAATTGTGCACTTTAAATTACTTTTACTGTTCGCCTAGGCTGTAAATATTTATCTAAAGTTTAGTGCATCATAAGGGAAAGTCAAAAGGGAAATGTATTGAAAAATACGCTTTTAATACCTTTTTGTCTTATTATTATTACCTTCTTTATTATTAGTCTGTTTCAGGATTCTCAGCTAACCTTTTATAAATTTAAGAAATAGTTTGGTTCCTGAAGCAAAGGACATTATCTACTCGAACCATTCAACAATGATAATGGCTGGACACTTTTCCCCAAGTGCAGTGGTATTGTTGCGAATGTTGGTTTTCCCGGAGATCTTTCTATCACTTTCTGTCACTTCAAGAATCCCTTTTTGGCAGTTGGCCCCGAGTGCAGTCCCAGTCGCAATCCCAGTCGCCTGGCCAGGCCACAGGACTTGGCAAGGAGCACTGCTGCTCCTTGTGGTACTTTCAACAGCAGCAGCCGCAAAGTATGCAACACTAAATTTGTAAGCAATTTTCAGCCCCAGCAACGCCGCACTAGAGCAATAATATGAAAAATTGTTTTGTCAAAAAGGCATTAGGCGGCAGATAACGACGACCGGGCTCCTTGGGCCCGGTTGCATGCCCCAAAGTGTTGCAAAGTTTGTGCCACTTTCGTTGCGGTAGCCCGCCGCTTCCCACGCCCCCTGCCTTTGCAGGATCCCCTCATGTCCCAGTCGTCCTGATTTTCCTTCGCCTGGCAACACGCTGTCAACTGCAATGCCCAAAGGAAATGCGCCGCAAAAGGATGTAGGAGAAATGGGGGTGGGGGGGGGCTAAAGAAAATAGAAAAGCTGACTGGAAAAAGAAAAGCAAAATGTTTGCGGAAAGTAAAAAGTGTTTGCCGCAAGTTGCAGCGGCTGCCACATGACGACGGGGGAGCACATTAAATTTGCAGTTTTAGTTTTTAAGTCACTTAAGATAAAGTTTCGCCCCCCACAAACTTTACTCCGCCAGACACGGTCTAATGAAAATTTAATTATCCATCCGAAGAGTGCTGTTTTTTTTTCTGAGCATTCTTCTATCCGTGGTAATTGTGAAACGTGTGCGTTTGTGAATGGGAATGTGGGGGAATTTTTTGCAGGTAGGATTTCAATTAAAACTTTGTCTTAGGCCCGGTACAAGTTGAAGCTAATTAGAGCACTTCGCCACTCGCAAAACTGTCATCGAAGTGTCCCACATTTCAATGCGAGGGTTCCTGCTGGACAATGGCCGCCATCCATGGCATCCATGGCGTCCATGGCGTCCATTTGCGATGGCCGAGAGTCGGGAGCACTCGATTCGATTTGTCAGCCGCGTCAATCAAGGAAGCTGCTGTGGAAGTGGGGCTTATTAATGTAAGTGCCGAGCACATTTCCCGGGCTAAAATCAATTACGGGCCAAGAAACGAGCAAGCTGGAGAATGGAAAACTAAATGAAACTAGTGCTGCCAGCGGCAGGCTGCATCATTATCACGGATCATTAAAAATTGCCGTGAAGCTGAGCTGGAAAAAGGAAATGAATGGGTCCGCTGCGAAGGAGATGGAAAATGGGGGAAGAAAAGAAAAGCTGACAAACAGAGGAGCAGAAAACAGGAGTGGAGGACCACTGACAGCCGAGCTGACAAAATGCAAATGAGCAGCGGGAGAAAGAGATTCAGCTCACACTCGACGGCGACTACTCAGCGCAAAGATGCACTGCGAAAAAAATGTATGAAGATATATTTATAAAACGTCTTTGAAAGTTCACTAAAATATATACATATGCAATCCTGTTTTCAGACACATCGGAAACTGACTTTGCTTTTTGTGAGTAATTATTATAATTTTGATTACTTTTGGCGTAAAAGTGTAGCCGTGCTTAATTACGAAGAATATCCAGGGGATTTGGAAAACAAAAAAACAAGCCATGGAATGGAGATTTAAATTCACATTACGTTTACTTCGCCAGAACAAAGCGAGCGGAAAAATCTTTTCGAAAAGTGTCTGCAAACAATAATGAAGTTGCCAGTTCCCAGTTTCCAGTTGCCGCTTGCTTCAAAGCGCTCACTAAATCAGAAAAACTTTTCCCGCACGCCATTTAAATGAAATCGCAATTTCGCGACAGCAAAGAAGAAAATCGCCGAGCAGAGCAACAAGAGCAGTAACATTAAAGCTGATTTGCATATGCCGTGAGACCGTGAGACCGTGAGTGGAGGGAACTTGTCTTCGCTGCCCCTATATCTATATACATACTATATATATCTATCTTGGGATGGGGCAGGAGTGCTGTTTGTTTTTAGGGGGGCGGGAAATGGTTTGAAAAATATATACCATCGGGCGCTATTCACACTTTCACAATATTTTACCGAAATATTTTCAAGATTTCCAAGGGAATAGACTACATTTGAATATTTTCCATACATTCTAACAAAGCTTTACGAAAGTTTGTTTGATTATTTGAGCATTTAAAGAATCAAATTACATTAAGGTATAAAATTGCCTTTAAGCATCATGGTAAATATGTACGTTGTATACATTGAATCATAACCAGCAATATTTATATCTCCAAGTAAATAGGCTGCGAGCACGCATCAAGTGGCAGAGGAGATTTAATTCAGCCGCCGAAAAGTAGGCACCGTTTAATATTTAAAGTGGCACACGGATCAGGCAAACAGGGCGGATGAGTGATGGAGGGCGTTTGCTTTTGGGGACTCGGGACTGTCGGTGTTCCGTGATTCCTGGTATTCCGGCTGCTCCGAGTGCTCCGTGCTTTCAGGAGGTGGCCCTCAAGTGCACGCATTTTTCTGCTTAAAAGCCCCGACTAATGCGATGTCGAAGCGAAATCTTCATCTGTCTGGGTGCGCAACAAAGCGGAATACTCCACGGATATGGATGTGGATGCGGTGTGTGTGTGTGTGTGCACCAGAATCCGGACTGAGTGTAAAGTGTATTTACTTAGGTCAGGGCACGTAGGGCGCACACCAGCCAGGGCTTTCAGCTCCAACTTGACTTGCTTTGACTAAACAAGCTGAAAAACAGGAAAATTGCTCAAATTGAAAGCTTGAATGTTTTAAAACCGAATCGTATTTGGCCCGGGCAATCTCATTATTCAATCCTGCATTTACCCTGTATCTTGCAGCTGCATTTCGGTGCGAAAATAATTAAGCTGCGTTGCCTGAGTCTGAGTGGTGGGCTTGGGCTTGGGCATGTTTTATCCCGGCCTTTTGTGCCCGCAACACTTCCTTGACGAGTGTTTTTCCTCGAAAAGCCAAAGTTATCAGCAAAAGATCAACGACTCTGTGCGCCCCCCGCCGCCAGTCCATATCTACGACCATGTCCCCGTCATCCTCGTCGACCTTTTCCCGGTGCTTTGTATTCCATCCATGGCTAAGCTGCGGGCTGATGTTGCTGATGCTGCTGCTGCTGCTGCTGGTTGAGTCCGATGATGTTGCTGCTGACTGTGACAGTAAAGGCCTTTCTTTACTTGCTGCTTGTTGCTGCTGCTGCTGGTGCTGCTGCTGGTGCTGCTGTTGCTATTGCTTTGCTTTTTCTGCCGCTCCTACTGATGATGAAGCTGATTATGCTCTGCATGCTTTGGACTTAAGCCCGGTCTGCTCCTTGGACAATGTTGCCAGGTCCACACAAAAGCAGCCCGCCTGCCTTTGGCTTTGGTCCTTTGGTTCTTTGGGGCTTGTTTTTGTTTCATAAAATAGCAGTCACCAGTCAGGAGCCAGAAGCTGCATAATCTTGGCCCTCCTGCTGCGCTCTGCTGTGCTGTGCTGCGATGTGACGAACTGCCAGGGGGAGGAGGAGCACCATCCTCCATGGAGCAACTCACTGCTTTCATGCGCTTAGCAAACGTGACATTCGGGGTCATTCACATTTCGAGGGCGTGTTGTTGAACTTGGTGTGAGGAGGAGCGGGTGGACTGCAGCAGGAGCCACACAGAAGCCGCAGCTCCCAGGGGCGGACTTTGCGGGAAGTAAGCAATCTCCTGGAAAGGGCCATCTTAGCCAAAAGCCAGGGGATTCTTGGCTGGCTTTCTTGCCGTTCCATGTTGAGCTTAGCCCACCTGCCAGGAGCCAATCCGCACCTGACTTCTCAAGGCTGCTGGTAGCGGAAATAAAATATATAAAATATTTCTGAGGTGTAGAAACTTATGCATATTCATAACCCTGTTATATGAATAACATTTTTAGTAATTTTACATATTCTTGGATATAATATTTTTGCAACAATCTTCAAGCTAAAAGCTTTACAACATTTTGTAAGTGATTAAAAAAATTGAACTGTGTATTACAAAAAATGCCAAGATGGTTTTAAAAATTCAAAATACGAAAACGTGTGAAAATTATAGAGATAAATGTAGAGATTTTAAGAGATCATTCAATACTAAAATCATAAAAAAAACGTTTTTTTTCTTAATTAATCCGATGATATCTCAAATTTTTCGCTGAGTGCTCAGCTGGTGGAAAACTTCTTTCACTCCTCCAGAGTTGTGCATTGTTGAGCCCGACTAAGTCGCTCCTGTCCGCCGCTTTTTGCTTTTCGCCGAGTTCCATGCACCTTGGTGTGGCAGACGGATTCGGTTGCTAAATGCCGTGACACATAAGACAATGAGGATCTCTAATTATGGCTCGAAAACTGCAATTAACATTTGATCCAGCCTGTTTCGTGTGAGTGAGTGGGTTCATGGAGGTCTCCTTCTTTTGTGTGCGTGTGCGTGTGTGTATGGCTTGAAGTGTCGAGCCACGCCAACGGCAGAAAGTTTCATAAATGGCGCTCCTGCTCCTGCTCCTGCGGCTGTGGCTGTGTCTGTGACTCCAGTTCGTGTGACTCCTGCTGCTGCTGCTCGTCCTGCGATGTCCTGGCCCGCAAAGTTTCGCTGTTGACTCCGTTTCTTTGAGCGCCACGCAAACGCAACACAAACAAAAACAAAAGTGAAACGTGTGCCTTTCAATAATTCAGTTTTATGGCACAAACTCCGCAACTTCGCAACCAGCCTTTTGTCTACCCGCGAAAGTTGAGGCGGCAGTCGCTCATTAACGACGATATATGTGCATACATACATGCACCTATGTGGCGTTGCGTTAATTGAAATGCTTTTCGCTTTTCAATTCCACGACCCCACACAACCCCATCGGGAATCCTTGTTCCTTGCGCTTATGTTGCAAATTTAATTGCATTCTTTTGCGGGCAATGCAAGGGGAATGTAATGAGGGTAAAAATGCTGGAACTACATCGATATTATTAACAGTTTCAGGGATTGGGTTTCTAAGAAGCCAGCTAATGGGAATTTCCAAGAACAAACACTTAGTATAACGTCGTTTTTTCGATAAATGTCAATAGTGTCATCAATAGCGAATTTGAATCACATCATTAAGTTGTGAAAACACTTGGTAATTTATTAGATGGGTTTTAAAGTATTAAAGTAAAGTTAAGTTTTTATTTCAGAACTTGGTTCCTATAATCCTATCGAATCGATTTGGTTTCTGTGTTTTATGGAAACAAAAGGAAAGAGAAATACTCACCTCTTATGACATATAGGATCAGGATGGCCTTAAAAAGGCTGTGTAAATCCATTTTTTATGAGCACTAATGCTTTCCATTACATTTTTTATGTCTGGATTTTAAATGCCGAATTTCGCTTGATTTATTTGTTATTTGTTATTGCTGTCGTTTTGGTTCGCGTTCGCTCTGTTTGTTTCGGTTATTTAATTTCTTTCTCACATCCACAAATGCGTTGCTCTGATTGAAGCTGACTGAAAATGTTAATGGTTTTCTGGCACAACTTTGTTGCTGCTGATGCTGCTGCTTTTGTTATTGTTGTTCTTGTTCTTGTTGTTTGTTTGTGTTTGGAATTACGCGTCACGGAATTTAGTGTTTCGTATGCGTTGCCAGAGATTTATGCGACCAGTGATTTGAATGCTCATGCATCGCCTAAAAGAGCAAAATAATACGATTGGTATATCTAAATAAAAGGACTGAAAGCATTCTTTATTATTTGGAGGTAATTTATAGATGTAGTGCAAACGATAGCTTTCTCCATCATTTCATACAAATGGCTTTAAGCTGCCTTCAAGTGGTTACTATGGAATGCTGCCTTTGCTTTTGATTTCACTTGTCGGCAGTCAGTCAGATATTAATCATGTCAAGTCAGCTCCACAAAGCACCCATCCAACCCAGCTGCACCACTAGGGGATCTACGAGCTCCAGAAAGCGGAACAACAGAGTTGGGCACACGCAGAAAAATAAATGTTAACTTAACTAAACTAAGTGTTAATTGAGAAAATAAAACTATGAATATATGCGGCTTTCAAATAAATAAATACAAATTTTATCAACTCAAATATATTCTAGCTGACAGCTTATACAGGAAATTATACAAAAAGCATAATATAATACTTAAAGTTTATAAATAAATATTTAAAATGACCTTGCAACAATCTTTGTTCAAATATTGTTTAAAAGATTTGGTTTAAACGTCCCCTGGTGTAGTTTATGTTCCCTGAATCTGGGCACTTGGGAAATGTGTGTGGTGTTGCTGCGACTCGACTCCCTATAGTTTTCCCCGTTTTTCCGGGTTTCGGCTTTTGCGCCCCTTTGAGCGCATTTTTATGCGAGAAGATGAAGGCGAAAAAATTATGCATCAGCGCGAAATTGGAGCGCCATAAGTTGCCACTGAAGTGCTGACATCCTCATCTGAAGTTGAGGCTGCAGCCGAGTATCTGGGTGTGCGGATGCGACGACGAGTATCTCGTGGATGCAAAATATGACAAAAATATGCTAAGACACGCGTGTGTGTGGGAGTCCTTTCAGCATATCCTCTCCGCCCCCCCCTCCGACAAAATCCCCCCTACATTGTATTGCCTGGCTGCCATTACATTAACTTTGCCTGTGGCCAGCCATGACAGGATCTCTCCCAAAAGCCAGACGACTCCCCAAGGTAAGCTTCTGGACATTGTAGACAAAAAAAGAAAACTCTCGAAAACCGGAGGGGAGCAAAAAATGCGGCAGGAAGCGAACGATATTTGCCGAAACTTGAAACTATGCAAAAGGGACAGGAACAGGACAACTTGATACGATGGAGATAAAAAAGAAACGTATAAAACTGTCAATAACGATAAAGCACAGAGGCGCACAGGGAGGGGGGTTTTTCCGGGGGTGCGGAGCATGTTGAATTGGGAGTACATGGAGTACATGGATGTATATGGATGGGTATACGAGCAGTAACAACAAAATGCCGCTTAAGCAACATGGAAATTATGCCCAGTGCGAATATCATCAGCAAACTGCTGGAACAACAGACAATGGTTGTCGGACAGCCAGCAAAATGGGCGGTAAATGAATGGGAAAGTCACGGGGGGAAAATGCTGCTGCTGGAAAATGCTACGTTTATTTCCTTCGTTACTTGTTGTACGAGTATTTTTCTTCTCTGCTCCTTCTTGGTGTGTAAAAAATCATGACTTGGCAATTATGCGGCAAATGTGCGCACTGGGCTATCCAACTGCCAGCACGGGCAAACAAAACCGACTCTCTGCTTGCACACACGGCGGATGGCAGGAGGCGAGGAGACATAAATATTACGCATACGCCGCATTGCACTGCCAACGTTTGCTAAATTGCTGGCAATTAGTTTAAAGTGCGACAGCAAAAAATCAAAATTGCTGGCCTAAGCAGCTTTCGCCGGTAAGCATCCGTGTTCGCCCTAGCTAAATCAGCCGGAAATCTCATTTGAAATGAACGGAAACGAAAATTAAACTAAGAAATTTGAAGAAAATTAGGGTCACAATTTGTAGGAACTTAATTGGATTTTAAGGAATTGCCGGTTTTTTAAAACATAGCTCAAAATTATTCAAAAAATGCAAGCACAATAAAATTGAATCACTAAGAAAATGATTATATAAATCTACCGACGGCGATATCACGTATACGCCACGTCGTCTAGCAAGCAAATCCGTTTCTAGGCAAGACATTGGCAGTTTTCTTGCTGAAGAACTAGACCTTAAATCAAACATTTAAATGGACTTCGAGGGGCGAGCAAACTTTGTCTGCCACCCAATCAAAAGGGCCACGATTGCATCAAAGTGGGAATACACTTGTGAGCTGCCTTTGTAAGCGGCTTCTTCTCCAATTTCAAAGCCATGCCTTTGATCTACTGTTTCCAAGGCGTCTTTGCCAACGGCTTAAACACTTGAAGTCAGCTTCGATTTATTTATATTACACTTAACGTTGTCTCCTCGATCTTGGGCTCCCTGTCTGCGACAATTTGTGCATTGAAGGCTGCCCATCCATCCATCCATTCCATCCAGCTTCTTATGTGATTGGGTGGGAATGAGGAAGGATGAGGATGTGGATGGGGAGGTCAAGACAAGTGCAATTTATAGACTTCAACGCTTGGCCGGCTACGAAGTTTTCTCGTCTGCTGTGGTGCCGTATGGCAGCCATCGTCTGCCAAATACGTGATTTATTTTAATAGATAATCATTATGCCATCGATTTCTATCATGTCTGGAGTCTGTTTCGCTTGTTGCATGCCCCCATTTACCCCTTATTTCTACACCCTCGTGTGCTACGTGCGTCAATAAATCAAAATCAAATGGCTTTCAGCTTATTGTTTTGCGTGGGTAAATAGAAAACATGTGCGACCTGCTGAAGTCACGTGTAAATGGCGAAGGGAATGACGCGGGGGGTTTACTTTTAGCTTTAAGTGGGTTGCAAGTAGGGTCAACAAAAAAAGTTTCTTGTTATTTAAAAATTTTCTTGAATATATGCCAATTTTAAAACTCCTTTGTTTTTCAAATTTTAAAATACAGTATGTAAGTAATAGTACTTATTATCAAACTTTTCTCTAAAACTTAACCTTTGCGTTGCCTTCCTCTAAATGTGGAATGTGGCATTAACCTTTAAAGAATATCTGTTAAATCCGCAGTTAACATAATTTTTTCTAGACCAGGACTTACTTTAACCCTTTTTGCATTCGGCACATGAAAACCAAACACTTTAAGCGCTCAAGCTGCCACAGCCGGTCATAGTTCACGGTTCATTCACATGCCAGATCCGCTTCAGCCCTCTCCTGAGCCGTATTTAAATTGTGCCATTATGCACTCGAGTTCCATCCGCCCCCTTTTGGTCCCTCCCCTTTGGAGCCCCTTTTGATACCCTTTTGGACCCCTTCGCTAATGACTTTTTACGGCGTCTCTGGCGGCTGCTGCAGCCGGCGAAGGCACAAAAAATCAATAGAATGCAAAGGGAATCTCAGCTGGCGAAACAAAGGTTCACAGGCTACAGGATTGTGGATAGAGACTATGGGCTATGGGCTATGGACTATGGGCTGTGGGCGATGGGATTGAAAATGCACAGGCTCGGGGACACTGGACATCGAGCTGGAATTGTAATGGCCAACCGGCTGTCGTCTGTTGCATTGTAATTGTAACACTGGCCGACCGGCTGGCCGCGAACTAACAAACAAACAAACAAACAAGCAAGTAGGGAAACAGCAAAAAACAAGAGGAGTGGAAATAGAAACGAAATGAAACTAAAAAAAAATAGGAGGAAAATCAATAAAGCAAAGGCATGAAGCAACAAACAAACAAGCAAACAAACAAGCTCAGCGAAAAACCAGCGAAACGAAGAGAAAGAGAGCCTGAAATGCATAACAAACTGTGAAATGAAAAGCCAGCAACAAAATTGTGCAAGAAATTATATGCATATACATATATATATATATATAGAGATGTATATATACAACATAGAAAGCAGAGGAGGCGCAAAAAAGGGGGCCTCTTGCACTGAAGTGCACATAAAAATCATTTAAAAACAGCAGCCATGCAGACGGACAGAAGAAGGAGGGAAGAAAAAGGCTCTTTCCCAGGCTTTCCCTGCCCCCTAGATTTCCCCCAGATTTCCCTGGCATTTCCCAGGCTTTCCCAGCTGGGCCCAAGGTAAGTCGTGATTCGCGGGAAGGGCGGGCAGAAAAATTGAGTTCAGCAAAGGGTAGCGGAGGAGGCAGGGGGGGATGTACACAAAATGGGTCTAAAGTCATAAACTTTTTCCACATAGCAGCTGATGCCAACACGTTTCGGTTACAGGCAACTGTGGGCTTTTTGTTTTTGCGCCATAGTTGCTCAGTGATTTTTCCTGGGCCCGTTACTATGGTCTTTTGTGTTCTGCCGGCTAACGAGCCGAATATTGGGTTAAGTAAAATATGTACCGAATGGAAAATGGAAAATGGCAAATGGAAAACAAGGAAAAATTCAGCCCGAGTACCTGAGTGGAAGGTATTTTTGGGCAAACCGAAATAATGATGTGGCCAGGGAAATGTAAATTTATCAAGCTATGCAGATATTTTCTTTTCTCAAGTTGCTCTGGTTGGCCAAAAATAGCAGAAGTGTAGGTCTTCAGACGTCGTATTTTTATTTTTAATTATTTTTATCATTGCCGCAAAGGACTTCCCCTTCGGGCTGCCAATCAAATCAACTTCGACCTCTTCGAGCTTGCGTGTCTCAGCGGAACTTTGGATGGGACCTCTTCACCCCGACGAACTGAACATCAATCATGAGCAGTCAGTCGACCCGCAGCAGTAATAATTTTGAAATGCCAGTTCCCCGCCGCTTAAAATGTCACACGCCAATCAAGTGTATGTTTGCCTGCATAAATAAACATGCAGCGAGGTTCGCTTAAGTATGAATTATATGTGAGGCCAAACAAAATATCATTTCTCAACTTTTGGCAACTTTGGCATTCGTTCTTATTCCACTTTTCCCTCGACAATCTCGTCTCAATTTCAGATGCATACTATATGTATATACGAGTATGTGCGGGAAATGCGGGGGAAAGTGATTTCTTAATTTGTTACAGAAGAACTTTAACCTCCCCGCCTGGGCATCGGAGGAAACCCCTTTACTCAAGACGCTAGCCCATATTTCTCTGGGTTAATGTTGAAAGCAGGAAGGAAAGTTTTCTTGAGTTGGGACCTCGGCAAAAAATCGTACGTGACTTTTGTGGCAAATGATGGATCACAGAGTGGGTGGGTGTAAAAGTGAAACTTGTGCCGCCTTCTAATTAATGTCAATAGCGGTGGCAGGAAGTTGTTTGCCACATGGGTTCATATTTCGGTGCTTTAGCCGGAAGATTGCGCATACGCTGCGTGGTGTCGATTCAAAAATTGCGTATACGCACTGCTGGCAGCTGTTGCAGTTTGCTGGCCACCCACAAATACATAATGCCCAAGCGAGAGAGAGAGAGGGATCAAGATGAAGAGAAAGAGAGAGAGAGAGAGCGAGCGGCCACGATGACCGAAAATTTAAATAAACCAAAGCTCGATGCCGGCTACTACTATTACTACAACTACTACGCACGAGTGTGTGTGTGTGTGTGTGTGGGTGAGTGCATTGTGGTCACTTCCGCTGTGCAACGCATGAAATACGAGCCATTTTTACTACTACACATCACAGAGGCTGCAACATGCGACATGTGTGTATGCGGCAATCGATAAATTTTGTGTGTGCAGCGCAGGAAGAACAACAACAAAAGCACAGCCACTGCACTATAAGCCAGATATGCCTGATATATGTATATATATATATGTACATATAGGTATGTGCACATACAAAGCGAGTGAGTATCCGCATGAGTATATGCCGGCACAGACAGATTTATAGTTTGTCATGGCGGCAGCGGCCAAAATAGTTGCAGCTTCTCTCCCGCTCACGAGGCATGCAGCACTTTTCGTTCATAAAATCAATAGGCCGCCCTTCCACCACAACCACCACCCCCCCGTTTTCTCTCACTGCATTAGCCGGCCGGTCTTGCCTTTATATAGGTAATACCTATATATGTATGTGTATGTGGAGTACATGGAGTGCACGCAGCACTGCTAATTGCTTGCATGCGAAACGTAACGTAACGTAACGAAACGAAACGAGAGCAAGGAGCCAGCTTCCCAGATGCCCTGGCACAAAAGAAATATAAATAAATGCCATTTGCCCTCCACACAATACGGGGAAAATGTCAAACAATTAAGCGGCAATTAGCAGAAAGCTCGAGAGTGCCAGCAGCAGCCAGCCAGAAGACCAGAAGACCAGAGAACCGGAGCACCGGAGCACCGGAAAGGAGGGCGACTGCTACGTGAAAGCGTTGCTAAACGTGTCTTCGGCTCGTCGAAAGGGGGTTGAATGTAAAGGAGCTGGCGAAAGGACCAAGGACCAAGGGGCAGGGAGCAAAGGAAGCTGGGCACTCAAGGCAGTCGGGGTAGTCAGGAAGCGGGATTGCATTATGCCTTATTGATAAGCCCCCAGGTGGAGGACAAGGCAAACTCCAACAAGGACTTAGGCCATATGGAAGTTCTTACAGGGACAGTATCTTTCACTTTCTTCTGTTTCCTTGGATACAGGAATAAACATCATATTAAAATCAAAAAAAAATATTTATTCGCCAAAATTATGTCCATCAACTCTTTGAGCTTGAATATTCTTTTATCACGTATAACATCTTCTTAAAGTATAAGGTAGGAAACTTAACCTATCCCAACAGATGTTTTTGAGTTTCCTTATATGATACGTTAAATAACAAAAATCTATAAATTTTAGATCACTTTTAAATAATATTAATTATAAAACACACAAATAAAAATTGCCAGTATTTATTCAATATATTATTCCTAAATAATATGAACCGCTGCCAAAAGTGTTTCATTTTTTATTCGTACTCAATAACTGACAGTTTCTTCTTTTTGTGCACTTTAATAACACCTTTTATCGCTACAAAATCACAATCACTCCTGCTGCACTAAAGTCCCCCAAATAAACCCATTCAAGTTGTTGATAAAACACACTTATCTGCCCGTCAAGCCATCAGCAGCTAAGCAAATTTGCATGCAATTTTCCCTCACGAGGGGAAGCAGCACTTTTCCACTTGATAACTTGATACGTGGGGCAGTGTCGTGGGGCAGGGAAAACTCGAAAATAAAAAGATGGCAACATGGCTGTTGCACTTGCTGTTTCTCTTGGGTTTTAGCACGTTGTTGCAATTCAATTTATTTTCAATTTGCGCGCATGCAAGGCGAAAAGTCGGCAGGTGGGCTAAGCACCTTTAACACCTTTTTCGATTAGACACACAACATTATCAAGCGCGATTTGGCGGATTTTTTCGTTGTCTCAGCGGCCGGCTCACGTTGCACTCACAGACACCAATACACATTTGCCCGGCACTGTATATATGTACTTGTATATGTATATGGGGGAGGGGGGGTGCATGTATGTGTATATGTAGCACGCACGTTTGCCGCTTCTCTTGTTGCTGTTGCAACGCAAATTGCGAGTTGCGAACTGCGAGTTGCACTTGCGACACTGACAACTGACGACAACAACTGCGACGGCGCGCTCTTCGGTAGAGTTTCTTCTAGTTTATTTTTTTTCTTTTTTTTTGTTGAGAAATTTTCTCTGATAACAGCAACAACAGGCGTCAGGGTGTCTCACTCGCACAGTGCCCCTCTCGCTTGCACCAGCACTTACTCGATTTGCCAGAAGCAGAAAGGAGCAGACAACAACCGCACGCGAGCAACGTCGAACAGCAACTGAGTCCTGATTGCGCTGTCCCGCAGGATTTTTGTGCAGATGCAGGTTGCCATAGTGCCATGTGCACCACCAGCCCCCTGCTCACCACCCCCATCCAGTGGATTGGCCATCCCCACCTGGCTGTGGATGCTGGGACTGATGCGCAGAATCCGCAAATCCGAAAGCGGCATCAACAGGAGCGTAGTAAACGCGTAGTAATTTGGATCCCATTCGGGTTTCATTCACAGAGATTCTCTCGCCACTCTCACGTCGCCAAAGCTGTGATCGCCAAGATGGTTAAATATTATGCATGTATTTTTATTAATTATTAATTATTTGTAAGGATTAAACATTTTAAAATAAAATGTTATTATATAAACAGATATTAATAAAACTCGTTATTAAGATGCCAGGAGGGACTTGACTTATCAAACTAAAATAATTTTAATAATAATAGTTAAATCATTCATAAAATTAAATCAAATTTTGTTTAAGATTTTTGATTACCAACACTTAAACATCTAAAAATCTAGAACTATCGACAACCAGAGTTTCCAACTTATCTATTTCTAGTTGAGTTTCCTGTCATTCTGAAATTAGAGTTACTGAACAGGATCATTTACTTTTTATAAGTAACTTGTTGAAAGACCCTTCACAGCTTTTTCTTAACGCATTTGCACAGGACGAAGTGAAACCTTTTCCAACATGGAGCAGTGCAACTTTATGGACGTCATGGAGGACATGGCCCTGGAGTTTACGGTGGACAAGGAAGAGCACCAGCTCTTCATCCACGACTCACGCATGCTGTCCTTGGCCATTCAGCAGCAGTTGCTCCAGGATGGTGCGGTGTTCCGGAACCAACTGGGACAGCTCCACAAAACGGGTAAGTTCAGGGATCCGATCTCTTCCAGCACATTATTACACAGCACCCAATGAGCAGCCTCCTTTGTGGACAACCTGTGCCTGGACATGCCGCTCAACTTTGAGATCTTCCTGCCCATCCGACTGCCGGAGGCAGTGGTTCCCACCTACGATGAGCAGACACGCAGTGTGCAGTTCACCAGAGCCAACTACCAGCACCCGTTCTTCTTCGGCAATGCGGTCAATGTCAAGTGTTTGAACCTTCTGCTCCAGCGGGAGCTGCAGCGGGCCATTTCCAAGCTGAAGAGTGCGTCATCCACGTGCACGGGTCGGATATACGACCTCAAGTACTCGGTGCTGAGCCTCAACCACGTGCCCTTCGTCCACCAAGTGGTGGCTCTGGAGCGGGGCAGCAACGGCCAGCGTTTCATCCGCTTCGACTTCGTTCTGGCCGTGGAGTTCAATGGCGCGGATATGACACTGCCACCATACTTCAAGGCTCCGCTCAGCAATCGATGGCTTGCCTACGGCAGGATGACTGTGGACGAGGATCCCAATCCGGCGGAGTGGGCTGTGCTGGTGCCCAAGTGGCAGGACTCGTCGCCCGGTGCCTGCCTCATTGCCCTCAACTGCATGGTCATGCTGTTCCGCCTGATGAGCGCCCAGCAGTGCTACTGCTTCGCCCTGCCCGCCTCCATCAAGTTCGCCTTCGTCATGGCCACCGAGGAGCGCGGCCTGGACTTCCAGCGGATGAGCATCGCTGATTTGACAATCACAGTGAGTCAAGTTATATTTTAACTTTGGGAGCATTGGAATAGTGAGATTTAGATATGGCCCTAACTTCTTCCTTTCCCCATTTAGACCATGTTCCACCAGGTGTTTGGCAACCTGTACAAGGCGGTGGCCGGGAACACCAACGGCAACAAGGCCACCAGGAGCAGTCGCCTGATGGCCATCCGGAAGCAGTTGCTCCGTGCCCGTGGCGTCTACGCAATGCTGGCGGATGCAGTGCTGCGGAACTCGATCCCCAGGGATTTTGTGAACGCCTACCTTTGGTACATCGACATCTCGCCGCCGCCGGAATGTTTCTATCAGTCGCTGGTCGAAGTCCGGAACACCGATACCCCGTTGAAGAGGCAGAGGAGGACCTCTTAAGCCTGTAAAGTTAAATTGACCAGAACGCTGGGTGGGCTTACTACATATATGTACATATGTATGTAGAACTTTCAAATGGGTGGATAACAACACCGAGGAGTGGCTTCCCTTGTTGATTTTTGTGAAATTTGAGCACTACTGTAAATTGGTCGAGCAGTTTGTGGGAATCCCCCAATCCTCCAGTCCTCCGATCCCCCAAAGCACCGCCATCGTCTTAGTGTCAAATCTCGGTAATTGTGCAACTTTAATGCCAACAAAAAAAAATAAGTGGAAATGCCAGAGCAGTGCTCACACAGACACAAAACACGCACACACACACAAAGCGCCGCACACAGACAGAGACAAAAGTTAATAAAAGCCAACTAAAAACTAAAGCCGAGTTGGGCTACGTGTCCCTGTTTTGACTTGGCCCCAGAAACCCTCCCCCCGAATCCCCCCTCTTGTTTATGAGGGGGAAAAAGTTAAATTGCAAATAGCTTGGGCTGGGCTAAGCCCGGGGGCGTGGCAGTCAGGGGGCGGAGGGCGGTGGGTGGTTAGAGGGCGACATGAAATTTTAGAAAAATTTGCTGTTATTGTTCGGGCAAAACAAAAGGGGAAAAAGGATTTCGCAGAGCTGGCGCAAAAGGATGGGTTTCGGAAAATAGGTGGGTCTACACGGGCTGGAGTCGCATTAAACAGAAAGACACAAAAAAGTTTACCCGACTCACTTCTCGGGTACGGAGCATAAAGTTTTCCAGCGCTTTTGACATTTCATTGTTGTCAACTTTTAACTAGTTTTTTATGTAGTCATTATTTTAAAATGCAAATCGCCAACACAACTGCCAGCAAAATACACACTCTGAATTGTTTCGATTTAATCTGCCTCCGCCTCCACAACCAAAATGCCTTTCATTTTATTTGGCAAGTGGCGAATGTGTCGTATGGCCAACACAAAGTGGCCAACAGATTTGCCGCATCCATCGATGAGTTAATCTAGTTAATTTGCCGCCTGTGCTTCACTGCCATTGGCAAACTGAAAAGTGTTTATTGCATTTTCCACTTTTCGTTATTTTAATTGCATTCCCAGATCTACATACCACTCCCTTGTTTTTCCACTCGAACTTCTGCTGTATTAAATGCCAATCAATAAAGTGAAAATGAAGCTTGCAGCTGAATGGGAAAATTATTTGCAAAAGAAAATAAGAAAACTCGTAGGGAAAACGGAGAGGATGTTATAGAAATATATTGAAAGTAGAAGCTACCCCAGCATCAATCACTTCATTTTGTTAGAAAAATATTTTACAAACTTAAATTTAATCGAAATTTCAATTCAAGAGCTTTCGCCAACATTTTCCCCCTTCGTTGGGCGCCATAATTTTCTCCCACAAAAGAAAAGCAACGAGCTCCAAGTTGGCGATGTCTTTTTGGGGAGTCTAGGTGGCATCTTTAATCAAAAACTAATTATGAGCGACAGGGAAGTCCTGTGTGTGGGTGGGTATCTGGTAAATTACATTTGAATTATGACAAGAATGAAAACGGAACCCCTGCGCCAAAAGCGATGGCCAGCAAATGAGCTAAGCGATGGCCAAGTGAAACTCGAGTGCGACGTTGGGGGAAACTGGGGGAGATTGACCATTACAAGCAGAACGGCCGCCATTTACGCAACAAACAGCGAGCTGAAAATTGGAAGGACGCGACACGCAGGACAACCGCAGGACCTTCAGCAGGAGGAGAAGCAGCTACCGAGAGCTGGGAGTTGGGAGCTGTGAGCTGGGAGCTGGGAGCTAAGCGGCAACTGGAGACCGACAAAAGTTTATGTGAAAAACAGACAATTAATTTGTTGTGCAGCGCAAGAGGGACAACCAGGACAACAGGACTCGGTCGTCCAGGACACAGGACACCAGCCCAACCATTTTGTGCTTGTTGGCAAAGAAAATTTACGTGCCAAAGACAGTTGGTAGATCCAGCTCAGGCAAAAGAAGTCGAATCCGGAGCAACATCCCGGCACGGTGCAAATGGTCAAACATTTTACGCTTTTTGTTTAATTAAAATTGCAACAGGCTACGATGTTCTCATTGCAGCAACAGGAGGATGGCAAAGAAAATGCGAAAATGGAAGCACTGAAACACTTGCTACAAGATAATTACTCCAGAGATGGTTTAATTTAAATACAATATTTTGGTATGTTTAAAGCATATAAATACATACAAGTATTTACATCTTTTGTGAATTAATTTAATTTTTGGTAGATTTTATTTAGATTTCCCATAGACCGTTTTCATTTGTATCTGCCCAGTGAGGTTGCATATGCAACATACTACTATGGAATTTGTTTTCCGTGCAGCCAAGTCAGCGTTTTTCAATTAAGCTTGCATTTCATTTAATATAGGAGAGAACTCGGCAACATTAGTGCTGCCCTTTGCCGGATATTCTCTGTTTGTGTTTGTCCAGTTATCCTCTATTTGCTTTTGCCGCTGCCAAAGGAGGGGGAATCCCCCGGCTGGCTTTTGTTTCTCCGGCGAAAAGAAAACCTTTTATAGCGGTTATTAAATTGCTCTTTAAGTGCTTGGCTTGGGGTAAACTATTTGCCCTATCCCAGGTTCTTACCTGCTCCTCCGCATCAGTTGCTCCTCGCCATCCGCGTACGTGTTGGCATATCAATTCACGTTACGGACCGAATAACTGCATGCGTTCATCTGCGCCAAGGAATGCCGCTCATATCAAACAGGATTCGTCCTGCGAAGGGAGGGAGGGAGGGAGGTAGCTAGGGAGGGTGACATCGCCGGAAGGATGGACAGGATGTCAGGGATACGCTGCCATTGGCACTGTCATAACCCCATGTGCAGTGTATCACGTTCCAGTCATTTGGTGGCTGCCACTTCATAATTCAATAAAACAATAAAAGCAAAATCCTTACAAATTACAGCAATCAAATCATACGACTCACATGGGCATCAGTGATGACACCCCAGGGTCTCAATATTTTATATTTTTTGTAATATAATTTAATATTTAACTAAACATATTGTTCTTAGATACACGAGTATATGAGTACGGTAATGTAATATCCAGGAATACCTTTAATGCTCTCTGAAATACTGGTTATTATAATAAGTACACAAAATGTTTCATTTCATTTCTAGAAAACATATCTAATACAGCCTGCAAATCCTGCTAAGAGAGCAGCTCTTCCCTGGATATTCCCGAGGATATTGCGCTTCCCTAGCATATTTCCATAAATTGGTCACAATTTGCTATGCGCAGCAGCAGGGAAACAAAAGCCCTGAAAGGATGACGCACACACATAGGAAATAAGCACTTGACGCGGGATGGCAGCCGTTAAAGGATGGGGTAGAGTCGCCCAAAATTATGACGCCAAGGATAATCGCAGTGAAGCGAGTGTTTCCCACTCCGCCGTGGAATACGTGAGACGACTGTGGCAGCCGCAGGACACACCAGAACACGAATCGTGGCCAGAGAGTAGTTTCTGTCCCTACTGCTCTACGCAATGCTTTATTCATGGTACAATCGCTATTTATCTCGAAAAGCATTGGCGCGTGGATAAAATGTGAGTTTGACAAATGTCTTAGGCATATTGTGCTATCGCAGATGCACATTTCTGACCAAGAACTGGGCATATACATGGCATATGATGGCGCCCTTGGGAGTTGGCCTCCATTTGGCGCCTACAACTTGAAGATGGCATGGACATTGGGTCCATGGTGCACCATGGCATCCTTGTGCACCTGGTACTGGATCTCCATGTCGCCCAGACGCAGCAGCTCCTTCATCTGCCTGCCAATGGACAGGATGGCCTCCACATTGCGCGAGTCCTTTGTCCAAAGGGCTGTAAAGAAGATAAGATAAAACCCCACGTGGAATACAGTGCTATACCCACATAGCTTATTAGCCTTGTTGCGCACATTGATGACCACTCCGCATATCTCGTCCGAGTACTTGAAACACTCGCCAATCATGCACAAAAGCTAAAGGGGAATATAATTGAGCTTAAGTTTGTGGTGCAACCAAGTGGCTTACCAAATCATGCCACATCTTATCTATATAGGTTCTAGAAGCCTTGTCCAGGAGCATTATCCAACGACCACCCTCCTTGTTGGTATCATCCTCCCACATGGGACTAAACCGTAATATATATAGGAGGGACTCAAATAAGTGACTTTTAGAACTCACCGAATACCTTCTTTGAAGACCATATAGTCATTGAATATCTTGAGATCCGATGGCGGCTTCACAAAGTAGTACACACTGTCAAAGCAAATTATTTTGCAATAATATATACCCTATAACCTTATATGCAACTGACCTGAAGAAGTCCTCAACGGTGTTGAAGCTGGTCACATCGACGAGCATATCGGCCCAGCACTTGGTGCGATCGTTCTCCCAGTGCCACAAAGTCCAGGTATGCTCCAATGGATGCTTCATGGCCAGGTCGTAGTCGATGATTCTCATCACCCGGTTCAAGGAGGGCTGCAGCTCCTGCTCATCAACGCCCAACAGTTCCAAGCCATCATAAACGGCCAGGCCGTGTTTCCACTCAGTGGGATCTTCATACTGCACCCATTCTATAATTTCCCGATTTATACCATACAAAGAAGGATCTTATTAAGGCTTACCAGTTTCCTCAGCCGCCTGCAATCCGTTGCTCACGTAACCGGTGTACACCATAGTTATTTTTTACTGACTCAATTCGTTAAGCGAACCTTTTATGTTAGTTTTCTCGTTCTATTTTATTAAAAAAAAACTCCTTGAAATAGTATATGTCTCGTGCAAAGTATAAGCGTTAATGAAAATGGGCTGAATATGAGTTTGCACTTTGACAACTATCAAAAAATGACATTAAAAGCGTTGCCACCATGGTTTGGAAAAAGTATTGGAAAACCAGTGTGACCATCTCGTTGAAAAATGCGCTTACATTCAAAAGAGTGTATACTCAAAAGTATTGCAGATAAAAAATTCAAATAAATCTTTTTTTTAATATTTTATGGTAAATCCTGGCAGAGTTTGTATACCAAACATTCAGGCCATAAGAAATGTGTCCAAGTTTTAAGCACCCCATTCAAACACTCTCATATTGCAGCTCCCATTCGCACATTTTGGTTGCAAAATCAAATTGAGTCGGTTAAGTGCGGACCCGAGGGTCTATCAATTGAAATGTCACGCTAATAAAATAAAATGCCACCGAGCATACGATAAATGCACGAAAATAATAAAATGTGACTCAAATGAGCGACGACGATGACGACGGCGGTGGCAGCCACAGACACACAAAGTTGGCAGCCGGAAAGAAGGATCCGATTGGGAATGGAGCTGGAGCTGGAGCTGGAGCAAGTGGGGATATGGGGGAATCCCCCTTTCTTGTCTGCTGTCGCTGCTCCTTGTGCAACAGTTTGGCCTGCAGTCAATAATCGAAATCGACTTGGGCTTGTGGCAATAAAAATTTGTCTTCGCCGCTTAAGTTGTGCGCCTTGTTGCACACACAAGGTCCTTGCTGCTCCGTGCCGGAGTCCTTTGGCAAAGCCCCCACTTTGCCACGCCCCTGGCGGCGGTGCAGATAATAAAATATGTGAGTCGCTACGTGGCAGCTCCTTTGGCACCGTTGGCAAAGTAGCTTTGGGCCCTTGTAATGTGCACCATTTGTTGCGCGACTGGTGGTGCGGTGGCACCAACTTGCACTCCAACCCGCAGATGCACCTCACCATCTCCAGCTCCGTCTCCATCTCCGTCTGCATCTCCATCTGCTGGTGCTCGGGTGAGTTATGCCGGCCAAGTTTGGAACAAAAGTGTTGGCACTGCTCCCTGTTCTTGGTGCTCGCAGCCAAATAAGTTGCCAGCCTCAATTTACTTAAAAATTCTATTTATTTTTGCTCTTAAGCAGCTTTGCCTGCTGCTGCAGCTCGTATTTTTGGGGTTTTACCAGGAAAAACTACACCGAATTTGTTGCGTTAATTGGGCGAATAAGTTAAATCAAGGAAAGTTATACGAATTTTACCATTTCCGAAAGGTGATTAATTTCTGGCTTGCGTAACTTGTAGAACATTTTATATGCTTTCCATCCTGCTTTACTTCCTTCCTCTTTTCCCAATAAATAAAAGTTTTCCTCTATTTATATTTTTTGACATACTTGCTTATTCCTTCATAACTAAAAATTACCTGCCCCGAAATGTGGAGTTGCAAGCCCATAAATTCCCGAGAGGGAAAACTTCAGTTCAGTTCCAACTCTTTTTTGGGGCTTCTCCCCCATTCGAGTTAAGTTCCCGCAAACGCTTAGCCATGCTTTGTTAGATTTGACTTTGTGCTGTGCGCTTCTCAGGTGGCACTTTGGCGTATACGCAATATTTTACAGCTTTTTGCACTTTGCTGGAAAATACATGGTCAGTAAATCTTTTAAAATATTGTAATGTTGAGGGTGTCTAGGGTAGATGGCTCCGCACCAGCTTAAGCGATTTGAGAGCCGGAGCAGTAAAAACGCCCACAAACTGTCGAGGAAACCGTGGGGGAAAAGCGCGTAAATGGGGCAAACTACAAGGAGAAGCCCAGGATCCAAGGATCCAAGGATTCAAGGATCCAAGGACCCCAGAGCTAGGACCTCATCTTGAGGCAGTTCTGTGCAGACAAGCGCATGCAAGAAATGAAAATGATTTGAGGCATTATGTTCGCTCCGGTTTTACCCCCCCTCCGCCGTTCAGCCCGCCACTTCTCGTTTCGCTTCCGTTCGGCTGTCTTTTCTTCTCTTTTTTTATTTTTTTATTTTTTTGGCTACAAAATTGCTTTGCTGCTGCTTCATGTTGATTGTAAAAGATTTCAGTGCTGAGAGCACAAAGCATGCGATGATGTACGGAACGACGCACGTCGTACACTTTGCACCTTGAAGTGGCAAGCGGCGGAGGTTCCACTTCACTCCCCTCCCATCCCCCCTCAATGCGGGAAAAGACAGCCACATAAAACAATAAGAAGCAGTGGTAAGTGTGGGGGTTGGGTAGCGACAACACATCCTGCACATCCAGCACCTTGAGGCCAAGCCAACTGACAGCGGCTTCCGGCAGCCCCCAGTCCGTCTGCTCCATCGGCCGCATCTGCCCCATTTGCTCCACTTGCCACGCCCCCAGTTGTCGTTTGGCCCTCTCACCTGGACAAAAAGATACAGGTGTACGAGGCTAAAGTATCGCCACAGTAGAAGTCAGAATTTTAGTGGTTCCAAAAATGTTTCTTGAGTTTCTGCTTTTACTAGCTTTTAAGGATAATTTCCCCTCATTCAACAAAATTTTAAATAAATCAAAAGCTCTTTTATTTTAAAATTTTAGTTGAGACAATTTCTTAAACATAAATTATACTAAAATTAATTTAAATATTATTAATGTATCATGCTATCACTTATTTGTGGTTGAATATATGTAATTGTATATTACTGATTTTAAATCTGATAAAAATTATCCAGCTCTGCCTCTCCTATTTGCTTGCCCATGGCTGTCTGTGTATGTGCTTGTTTGCGGTGCTAAATACTTTGGACCAAGACGACGCCTCTGGGCGCTGGCCACCCCAACTTGGAGTCGAAGCTATAGCTTCTATATCTTTGAAGCCGGTGCTCGGGGCCAGGTGAAAGTCATTTCACGCTGTGTGTAGCGCAAAAGATTAAAATAATAGCAGCGCGTAAATTAAACAGCCCGTTGGAGCCGAAGAGTAGGTGCCAGATGCGGATTTTAAAGGGCAATGGCAAAAAAGGATGCAGGGACATGGAGACGCAGAGCCATTGAAGTGGCAGCCATGGCCACCTCATCCCACCATCACATCCCTCGGTTTAGGGCTGCGGTCTGTGCTAAGACGCTTACCTGGCGCACCTCCACCTTCACCTCCACCTATTATCCTGTCCAGAACTCCCCAGTCCGTCCTGCCCTCCAGGACATTGCCGGCATTGCGTTGTCAGCACTTCATTTTGATCCAACATGCCGCGTGCTTCACTTAATGCGACGACTGCCAGTGAGCCCGCATTTCTGGGGGTGGGGGTGGGTTGGAATGCCATTCGGGTGGGTGGAGGACCTTGGGGTAGGGGTGCAAAAAGCTGCTTCTTCATCATGCACATAACTACAAAGGCGGCTGCATTTCTTTGCCGGGCACAAAAACTTTCGACAGGCGACACAAGTTAGATTGCAAGGAAGAATAGTTTTGAAGAATTTTGTAGAAGTATCTTATTAGTTTACAAAACTATTAGATTTTAAGATGCAATCTATTTAAGAACAAAATTATGTTTCAAAACTAGATAGATATACCAACTGAAAAATTAAAAGAACTAAAAGTAATTAATTGTTTCTGTTGTAAAAAGTACAGGGGTGGAGCTTTATTAAAAGCCAAAATCTGGGATTATCCCTAAGTTAATTCAAGATATCTTTATAAATATCCTTTGGATAATATCCTAACTAATGGAAGACATTTCCTTACACAACTTTTGTCGCCTGCCAGCTGCTGTGCACAACACGTCACGAATGCGTGCGTATTGTGTGCTCCTGCAACTACCTACTGCTATGCGAAGGGGATGCGGAGGGGATGCCAGGATGGGCATGGGGATGCACTGATGTCCTGGGAGGAAGCAGGGGTGTGGAGGGGTGTGGAGAGTCCCAGGTTGCCGCAGTGACGCAGTGATGGTTCGTTGGGCTGCTACCTTCGCTGAGTGTTTTGTGGCTTGTCTTTCCTGCTGCGCATCGAGATCCTTTGCTGCCGAAGCTTGGTTAATGCTTTATGTTTGCCAACTTTCAGCTCTTTGTTCGCGTTCTGTTCGTGTCCTTACTGTTCGTCCTGTACGTCGTCCTGTTTTTGTTATTACTCCGCATTCAGCAAGGTACTTTGCTTTTGTTCGATGAAACGTAAAAATAGCAACAAGCAACGAAAACTCATTTTTAGACAATGCCGCATAATTCCAACGCAATGGAGGCAGTAACGCAGTAAAAGGAAGCAAAAGGACGAAGGCAAAGGCACCAGCATAAGATCCCAACGACTTTTTGTTGTAATGAGGTATTTCCGTTTTGTTGTTACTGCTCATCTTCGCTTTATGCCCCTTACATTTTGCACTTCAACTGAAAAGAATTCCGATACAATTTGATGGATTTTTCGTGTTCTTCACGGACCAATTCAATTTTTATCAGAAAGTTTAATAGTCATTTTTAAGGGAATGCTATAGGTATCCAAATTGCGAATCTTCGGAAACCATAGTTTCACTGGTTTAAACTTAATTTTGAAGTGGTACATGTGTGCGGAAAGTTAGTTTGTGGCATCAGCACTTAGAACAAGTTATATTGGCAATTTGATTACATATATAACATGATATAATTAAATTGAATATTGAGTTCCAACAGATTAATATTCAAATTGCCAAAAATACTAATCCAAACTATGATGTTCTAGAAATTTGATATACCCAAACCTCGGTATACAGACAATTAACTTTAATGTAGCTTATTTCTATGCTAAATCTAGTAACCACATTTTTTTATAGTGCACCTGCTTACTTTTCGTTGCGCTTGCCGTACAAAAGCAACCGCAAGAAGTTTCTTACGGGCTGTCAGATTTTGTAATGAAAGTGGATGCTGGCTGCACCCGTCTCATCCGGATCCGAATCCCAAGCCCATCAGCTCCTCCAGGAGCAACCCTTTTCCCAGCGATTATTCAAGCGCAAAATTTGCGGTAATCTGCCGGCGGACAGCTTGCAGCATATGCAGAAACTTTCTGGCACAGGGGAATCTGTGAACCTGTGAGCAAGTGGGGGATCCTGGATGCCAGGAATCACGCACTGCTTAAACTTTTAACCCTTCAACGTTTTGCTCTTGTTTGCCCAAAAACAAACACGTCCCACATCCTGGCAAAGGAGTGGGGGCAGCCTGTTGCTGACCAAACTGGCAGAGTAATACTTTTGGGGCTGGTCATTTAGGGCCATTTAACCAAGTCAACAATGAAGTCGAACATCTGCCCTCTTGCGCTTTTTTTTTGGCTGAGGGGCAAGCCAACCCGAAAACCAATAAGTGAACAACTTTTTAAGGCAAACATTGGCCACGGCCTATATGATGCCAAATTTGTTAGATATCCAACTTTGTAATATGAACAACCAGCTAGGAAATAATTAAAGCAATCTAATAGACTGAATTGTAAAAGTGTAAAAGCTCATAATTATCGCAAGTACAATTACTTATAGAATTATTTGTACTAGGCAACACAATGCTATAGTCAGCTTTCACATCAGGGCCAGAAATTTGAGCCCAGCTACACACTCGACCCGAATTCATTAAGAAAATGTTCGCAAAAGTGTTCAGCCAAGCACTTCATATGCCATTTAATAATGATTAAGTACTTGGATTCGAGGGGTGGGGGTGGCAATGAGTACGGTTAAATGGAGCGCCTTCTTCGAATGTCATCAAAATCATCACCATCATAAGGAGGGAACCGAACTGAACCGAACTGAACTGAGCTGAACTGTTGACGCATTTTGGTTTCAGGCCTCATTAGCGCCGGGAGTGAAGTAAACCCAAGTCGGCCCGGCCTTCGATACCAAGAGCTCTCAAATTGTGTCAGCATCAGGTGTCAATTTTAATTTACTGCTCCCAGCCGGCTTGTCATCTCTGATGTCTGTTTGCCTTGAGGTGGGGTCCTTGGCTTTGAGTTGGCGGGCTGAGGATTTGGGCACGAAGGATGCTAACCCATATTTTGGTGGCTTGCGGTTGCTGCGGCAATTTCGGTTTTCGCAGGCTTCAGGATGTACATATGTACATACGTATATGTACACACATCCAAAACTCATTGAAGCCTGCGGCTGGAGCCCAACAATTTCATGGCAGATGAACGAGGTTTCCATGCTCATTTATATGCAGACCCAATCCGCAGCCTCGACACATAGCAATAATTGAACGCTTAGCTCGAATGGCCGCAAAAAACCGCTCGCTAATGGAGCATTTAAATATGCGAAAGCCACTGCTTCGCATGCCAATCTAAAAAACCAAATCTCACATGCTATATGGAGGTTTTGAAGTCAGTTGGTTATCAGTTTGTAGATCTCTTCAAGTGGTATGCAGTTTCAAAAAAAGGTCCATATTGGATTTTTGAAAGTGTTAATTAACTCTTAAGTTGACGCTGAGCTTAGTCAACAAATGGCTTGTGAATATGGCTTATTAGTTTAGAATACTATTTGCCCATGAGTAAAAATCAGTTGGAATGTGTAGATTCTAAGAGGTTTAATGCATCACAAGTGGGGGTTTGCGTGGAAAATAAATACCAAGCCATGAGCCAGGCTCACGGGGCAATATCTTCCGCAGGGTTCACGATCCGTCGATTTACTTCTTCAGCAGCAGAGGGGCGGCGGCAGCGGCGACGTATGGGCGGGCCACATAGGGCGAGCTGTAGGCCAGGGGCGAGGTGTAGGCGGCGGCGTAGGGCGTGGCAAATCGGGTGTAGGGAGCGGTGTAAGCGGCGGCCAGAGGAGCAGCGATGGGAGCGGTATAGGCGGCAGCAACTGGAGCGGTGTAGGCGGCGGCAATTGGAGCGGTGTAGGCGGCTGGGAAGGCGGCGCTGTGGGCCACCGAGTGGGCGGTGTAGCTGGAGGCGTAGGGAGCCACGTAGGCGGCACTGCCCACCACAGCCGGAGCGGTGTAAGCCAGAGGAGCCACAAGTCCGGGCTTGGCAGCAGCCACGGCCACAACAGCGAAGAATATAGCAGCCTAAGAAGAGGGAGATTCAATGTGAGTGATACGTAAAATAATATTATAATATATTATTTATAAGACGTTATGATTACTTTCGAAGAATATTACTTGAAAATGGTTTATTGAGCTATTTTAAATTGCAAAAGAAAGCAGAAAAGAACTATTTTGCAACACTTTGTTTTGATTTTAAATAATCTTTTTGTTCTAAGTAGCTTCCTTGTACTTACGATCTTGAACATCTTGATGGATTGGTTTTGTTTTTGGATTGTCACTTGGTGGATGGCCAATGGGTTTGTGATGTCCAACTTCGAGCTGCACGGCTCTTTTATAGCCACTTACACTTTTCGAGCCACTTACCCATGCAGATCACGCTTGTAGATCAGCCATCGATGGTTGCCAAGTCAACGACTTTCGATTGACGTTGCGCATGCGCAATTCTTGGCTACTGTATTCGTTTTTGTTTTGTGGTTGCCCACATTTTTTGTAGTTTTCGTGGTCTAGACCTGACCATGTCTTATTTTTGGTGCGTGCCTGAGCGTCCGTTACTTTGAATCGCCTGGCGATTTGTCCCTGACCTTGACGACTGCAATGGGCTTACAATTTAATGGGTCTTGCGGGTTTAACCGCCACCGAACAGGCAGCTGAAGTTCGAGTGATTTATGAATGTTATGCCGGCGCGACATCAGGAAATTATCAAGTCATTCCGCTCCATTACCATTTTGCCCAATTGCCTATTTGCCTATTTTAATAGACCACAATAAATCCGGCTAATCACCGTCCAATTATCCGCACTCACCGCTGGCAGAAATTAATTAATAAATGTCGCAAATTGCGGGCAAAAGAGCTTAGAACTCACTAATTAGAGATATCGAGTGCAGCCCGCCGTGTGTGGTTAAGCGTACGTCACAAGGATGCACCACCACAAGAGCCACCCATCTCCACCCATATCCACCCACTCCACCCACTCCTTGCTGGCTGTTGAGGAACACATATCCTGATACTCCTGCTGCTGCGCCAGGCTCACACTTGAAAAAGTGTTGAAGCGTGAATTTTGCTTAAAAATGCCAATTACGCGATTTCAGCAACGCAATGGATTGGTGGATGGTGGCGATAAAATGGCACGGAATGGGATTGGAAGAAGCCCTGCTCAAAGGGGGCGGTGCATTCCAGGGGGTGTGGCAGTACACAGGGAGAAAAAATGATTTGAAAGCAACTTATTTCGATATATTATTCCAATGCAAAGATATATTTTAGGCTCTGAATTTAACACATTTGTGTTTATACCAAAGGAAACTTTCTTAAGCAATATCCGATTTGTTTTGAACCTTTTTTGCTGTAGGAGTTGGCTAGACTTTTTTGCGACTACAGCAAATTGTTGCCGTTCTCCTTCTGGTTTGCTTTTCAGGCACCGTCGATGATGATGTTGCAGGCGAAGGATTTGGCGCGCATCCTGCCGCTTCCTTCGCTCCTTTTGTGCGGCTCAAGTGTTTGCCATGTGCCTGCGCATACGAGCCAGCCTATTGCCATCCGTGGATGGGCTCCTTCAGGGATGTGGACGTCGATGTGGATGTGGAGGAGTCTGTGTATGTGGTGTCTACTAAATGCACAATCATGCAGCGAGGAAGTGGGGGCACGTATTGAGCACTGCAAACGGCAACCGCAGGCGGCAAACATATTTGTTTTGACACTTGACTTCCCTTCTGGCCACCAGGCTGCTTTCATTGTCAAGTTTGTGGCGAGGACTTGCTACTGAAATTATTATATTGGTTAATCCGCCTAAAAGCTTTGATGCCACCTCCCCATCCTTCTCCTCCTCCTCTTCCACATGGCAGCCGTTTCGAGTGCCCGCAACTTTCGAGTGCCCCGAACGGGGAGCATATCAAAGAGCAGTCCCCTGGGAGGAGGCAAAGGATTCGGAGTTGGAGCTGGGGATAATGTATATGTATCCGCGAGTGCCGGCAAGTAATTAAAAAGCAAGAAATTTCAACAATAAGTCGCGCACAAAAAATCGCTCCGTTTGACAGGGACAAAGCGTGGGTCGAGGACTTCGGAGCCAAAAGAAGTGAGCAGCGCGTCCTTCTCGACTTCAAGGATATCCATAACTTATTAAAATAACAAAATATATTTATTTAAGTTAAGTATCCACATTAAAAGCTTTGAACAAATACAAGTCAGCAAGCTTCAAATTATATATTATTTAACTATCTTTTTCTTTTATCATTAAATTAAAAATATTAAAAATTAAAAATATGTAAAAATGAGTATACATATGATGGTTGTAATGACCTAGCTACCCAGAAATCCCATTTTATGATGGGCAGCTCGAAGCGGCTTTGAACAAGTTGCGTGAAATATTCGCGGCACTTTTGCCTTTTTACGCCCAGTTCCTGCCCCAAGTTGGGTTTATTGCCGTAATAAAGGCGCAACTGCCTCTGACTTGGCCGGGGTTATGTCTGCATCAGGATCGGGATTGGGTAGGGGTATGGGGGCGTTGGCAGGGGGCGTGGCAGCAGCTGTGCGTGCGCGTTAATGCGTCGTTTAAGTGCCGTAAAAAGCGAACGTCACACATGCCACCCACCGACCACCTCATCACAACAGTCCTAAGCCGTATCCGTCTCCGTATCCACGAGCCCTCATCAAGAAGAAGTCTATTAAAAAATTCTGGTTTGAATTCGTCGAGAAAATGCCAGCGACATTTGAAGGCAGCACGACAAGGGGCAGCCGCCTTTAAGTGGTTTCCACAAATTATTCATGAGAACAAAGCAGTTGTTTGGGGGAGGATAAAGGAGGAGATGATGTGGGAATCATGCGAAAGAGGTTGCCAGGGGTGGCATTAAGTTTTCAATACTCTGCCGAAAAATCACTTGAGTGCTTTCTTGATTGAAATTAAAACTTGTAAGTTTAGTGGAATTTTCAGTGCAAGGGTTGAAGTCTAGATCCAAATTCATAACTTCGCTAGCAATAATATATTTACTTATATTTTAAATGCATAAAGTATATTAGTTCTTAAAGAAAAATTGTATGCGTAAGCCTAAAAATAAAGTTCTCTATTGATATTTATTAACATTATGAGCTTTGAATACTTTTATTTCATAAAATATTCATTTTGAGCGCATTCTTTTCATCAAAGTCACAGGGAATTGGTCTTCCTTAGTTTGCAGTTACTGCATGATAGGAGTATCCATCGAAATCCTTTGCCATTTGCATAGCCACGCCCCAAAGTGGGATTCTGCGATCATAATTGGTTTACGGCCTTTGTTCCGCCTGGTGAACTGACGCATTTCAATTACTCAGCCACCGGTTACAAAGTCAAATCGAATTAGGCCCGGCACGTGCCAAGTGTGCGTGTGCACCACCAACCTACGGATAGGATGGGCTTGGATCGGATCGGGTCGGATTGGCTTGGCTTGGATTGGCATGGCCCACTAAACTGGAACGGAGTCAAAGACTTTGAGCTGCGATGCCAGCGATGCCAGTTGCATGGCAAAACGCGGCCTTCGCGTCCAAGTGGCTTTGGCCACTATATAAGCTGGCCAGCCGGGCGAACTCAACATCAAATCAAGCTCACTGCTTTCTGTAGTCACTACAACCAGAAACACAAAACCCATCAACAATCAACATGAAATTCGTAAGTTCATTGACTATTCTAAGGATTTAAAGGACCTGCCCAATAAGTAGCACTTCAATATATAGTTCGCCGTCTGCTTCTTCGCTGTTGTGGCCGTGGCTGCTGCCAAGCCCGGAATTGTGGCTCCTCTGGCCGCCGCTCCTCTGGCTTACACCGCTCCGGCTGTGGTGGGCAGTGCCGCCTACGTGGCTCCCTACGCCTCCAGCTACACCGCCCACTCGGTGGCCCACAGCGCCGCCTTCCCAGCCGCCTACACCGCTCCACTTGCCGCTGCCTACACCGCTCCAGTTGCCGCCGCCTACACCGCTCCAGTTGCTGCCGCCTATACCGCTCCAGTGGCCGCCGCTTACACCGCTCCAGTGGCCGCTGCCTACGCCGCTCCTGCCGCCTATACCGCTGCCTACACCGCCCCCATTGCCCGTTATGCCGCCACCCCCTTCGCAGCTCCCATCGCCGCCCCAGTGGCTGCCGCCTACACCGCCCCCATCGCCGCCGCTGCTCCCCTCCTGCTGAAGAAGTAAGACGACCGATTGTGAATCCCATCTTGACCAATTTGTGTAAATAAAGAATTGTACATACCCACGACAAGTCAAGCGTGTTTTCTTTATAAAACATACACACTAGAAAATTTTAATGAAGTGTTAAAGAAAACTTAAGAAACAACACTAAGTAAAATTGGGAAAATTATTTTCCATTTGAGAAATATTTGAAAAAGTGTTGTACATACATTTTTAATTATGCATATTTTGTCCCAAAGAATATGCCTTTATTTTGGAGGAACTTCACCATTTCTTTATTCAAACCCTTCTACTAAAAAAAGCATATAAGTTAAAACAGTTTTTGAATAATTACCTGATTAAATTAGCATTATCCAAGCAATAAAAGCATTGTTTGTTATGCTTTCAGTACAGCTGCTTAATGTAAATATGCCAATATGCATAGGTAATCTTATTTTTAGTGTACCACTTGCCCCTTCCGTTGTGCGATTTTCCCGAGGCAAAATGAACTCCTTTGGCTTTGAGCAGTGATGGGGAGCAATTTGTACTCCGCTTTTTCCACTCGGCTCGGTTCAGCTAAGTTCTTATCGAAAGCCAGGCATCTGGCGTCCCGCTTTTCCCGCTTTTCCCGCAGTTCCGCGATTTTCCCCTCCATCTGCACCTAGGCGGCAAGTCTGCGCGTTGCCTTGGCCAGGATTAAACTTTCCATTTAAAAGGATTTCTTTTCTATATGAAATATGCTTCCTTTCAGCGTTTCCTGCGCGTTCCCTGCTGCTTTTCCTTTTCCCTTTTATTTTTTCCTATTTTTTCCCCGCAGCCAGCGGCTGCAGTTAAGTTTTCTGCTCGACTTTGTCCTGCGCGTTGAAAGGGCCGAGTGGAGCCTTCTGCCCCTCGGCGGTATCCTGCTGCTCCTTATCATAACTTTGGCATCGCCCCTCGTCCGGCCAAATCCGCCTTGCTCAGGTGGTAAATGCCAAGTAGTTGTAAAGTTTGCTACCTAAGCGGAAAGGCTAGTAAAATCCGCACAGGGGAAAATGGCTGCTCCATTTTCGCAAGTTCTCGCAACAGATAGCGTCCAAATTTAATGACCTTTTATTCAATAAAACTGCGTGGAGCGCCGTCAACTTTTTGCCTTTGCCACGTTGAATACTACTTGTTGTCGCCCTATCGTGTTTGTCATCCACTTTTTATTTTCGCCCACTTTTTGTTGCCCAAAAGTTGTCAATGGTTGGCGAAAATATGATAAGCAGTGTGGCACAAGTTTTGGGAAAAGGATTTTCCTCGCTTAATGAGCTTAACTTTCTGGGTTTTTAATAAAAAACCAGGTCACAAAATATACATTTGAGCTTTACTTAGATATATTTATTAGAGCAATTTATTGCTCAATTATTTGAAATATATGTATGTAGCTTTCACCTCATGATGCTAACCTTTTGACCTTAACTCAAATTGTAGAATTTACCCATACTGCTATCTTATCCCAAACTAAATAAATTGCAAGCTGAAAGAGTTTTACACCTCGTTAATTGGCTGCCCAAATAAAAATGTAACTATTTTGATCGCCAGCACTGTGGCAATGGCAATTGGCAACCGATGTTTGTATGGCAACTGGCGAAGCAATAAAACCGAGCAAATGAAATTTGTATTCACTTTATATAATTTTGACGATTTTTCAAATCAAATACAGACGCACACACACACACACACGAACCGCACATACAAAGGTCGGATGTGCCAGACATATACATACGTACATACATATGTTAGAAAGATTCCCTTTTTTCGAAACGAACACAATCATGTGCAAACGTGTTTTTCAAATGGATTACATGAATAAAAGATTTATACACGTAAGGTAAATCAGTAGCGGGTTACCAAGATACTAACCGACATCCTGCCCTGCCCGGATTTTCCATGCTCCACCATATTCTCCCGCACTCCTCCTTACTTCTCCCTACTCCACCATACTCCTCCCCACTTTTTCCAAGTCCCTATTCCCAAGTGAAGACGTGCAAGTGAAAATATGCGCAGATGTAAGCAAATTTGAGGAACGACGGAGGGCAAAATGTGCTGGAAAAGAGGAAAAACGCAAACGGAAAGTCCCACAGAACCTGGCTGAAGGTAGATGATGCCTCTTGCCATTTATTGATTTGTTTATCATTTTATGTATTTATGCCGCTTTGATTTCAGGCGCCAAATCGAATCAAGCGAGGGAAAATAAAGCATTACCAACAGGATTATTCCGAGCACACACAAACAGGGCATGGAAATGTTCGCTTTGAGTTTCTTATTACTTTTCGATTTTATTTTAGTTTATTTTAGCACTTTTCGAGTTGACAGGTTTTTGTTTTAGTTTTTTTTACTTTTTACGATGCTGCTTTAATAATAATCTTAAAAGCATATATGTATGTATATTTTAAATGAAAGCTATAGATTTGCGTAATAAAATTTAAGAACAACCATTTTACAAGGCACACTTTAAGTTTTATATTAGTAATAGCTCCAAAGCAATTACACTCAGTAGAAGTAATAATTTATATTTACCAAACAAAAAGTTATTAATTTCTTACAATCAAGTTACGTTTATAAATCCAATCACACTGCTGCTGAAACATTGCTGCGTTTTTAACAAAACTGTACACAAACTCGGAATACCTACGAATCTACTGAGTATTCCAGTTAGCCCGCAGCGGCAGGATTCACCGTCCTAAATACGAGTAGTAGGGATACGTGGCGTATGCGCCATAAACCGGTGCATACGCATACGCCGCGTAGGCCGGATAGCTGGCATAGGCCGGATAGTAGGCGGCGGAGGCGGAGGAGGGAGTCAGCCAAGAGGCACCCGCTCCGGTGGCATAACTCACTGGCGTCGTGACCAACAGCTGGGGCTTCGCCTGGCTCAGAGCCACGAGCAATGCGAACTGGCAGGATTATTGATAGGTTTGAAATGTCCACAATTCTACGAATCCACATATCCACAGTTCGGCGCACTCACCATTAAGACCTTGACCAACATGGCTCCCTTTCGATGACTGCTCCTGCGGACTGGACTGGACTGGACTGGCTGTACTGGACTGGACTGGCTGGCTTGGCGAACGAAATTCAAAATTTAACTGCTCGATTGGACGGGCTAGTCAATCATATTTATAGCCTTTGGCTGGATGGCATGGGCATCGGATCACATCGGATCGGACCCAGAGAATCGTCAGAGAATCGTTGAGAATCGGGGAGAGAGCCGGAGAAGTTGGGACATCATTAATATTGCTAGACCTGAGCACGCTGAGTGGCATAAATTATATTCTTAATGCTATTTGAAATTGCTGAGAAAGAATAAATATAAGACAACGACCAATAAGCATGTTCAATTGATGAAATTTCGTGTACTCTGTGGGTCATCAAATGGTCGTTAAAATGTGATTGAAAAAAGGTTATTGTACAAAATTAATGACCAAAAAGAAAATACAAATGTGTCGATAAAAAAGCAAAAATTCCCAAATATATATAATTTGGAAAGCACATAATCACCGAGTCCTTTTTTGCAAAACAAAAACTCTTTAGAAGAATATTATCTACTTTACAAGCTTTGCTTTTTATTTCAAGATACTTTAATTTGTATACAAATAAAAACAAGAGAGAACGCTATAGTCGAGTTCCCCGACTATCTGATACCCGTTACTCAGCTAGTGAAAGTGCGAAGGAGTCTTCAGCACTGACAGTGTTTGGCGGTTTGTGGGCGCTAGAGTGGGCGTGGCAAAAAGTTTTTTGGCACATCGATAGAAATTTAGAAGACTAATACAAAAATGAAAAAATATCAAAACATTTTTCAAAAGTGTGGGCGTAGCAGGTTTGGGCGGATTGTGGGCGTTAGAGTGGGCGTGGCAAAAAGTTGTTTGGCAAATCGTTAGAAATTTATAAGACTAATACAAAAATGAAAAAATATCGAAACATTTTTCAAAAGTGTGGGCGTGGCAGTTTTGCGCGGTTTGTGGGCGTTACAGTGGGCGTGGCAACATGAATCGACAAACTTGCGCTGCGTCTATGTCTCAGGAGTCAGTATGCTTAATCTCAACTTTCTACCTTTTGTAGTTCCTGAGATCTCGACGTTCATACGGACAGACAGACGGACAGACGGACAGACGGACGGACAGACGGACGGACAGACGGACGGACAGACGGACGGACAGACGGACATGGCCAGATCGACTCGGCTATTGATCCTGATCAAGAATATATATACTTTATATGGTCGGAAACGCTTCCTTCTGCCTGTTACATACTTTTCAACGAATCTAGTATACCCTTTTACTCTACGAGTAACGGGTATAATAATAATAATTATAGAAATGGATAAAAATGTATCCCATATCTACTCTCTCGATTTCAACCAAATTTGGCTCTGCTTCCGGCTGCGTCACAAAGTTTGCCAAACACCAAACAATTCCACAGCCGCATTTGAAACAAAGGGTATTTGTTCCACAATTGATGGCTAGCAGCGAATGCCGCGCCGCCTTCTTTGGACTGTCATTCATTACTACAGGTAGAACCGCCCTACCTGACTCACTGTAGCCCACCATATTCCCCCTCAGAAGCTGGCACTTTGCATAAAATATTTGCGTTTACTTAGACGTTGTAAAAATTATAATTACGTGTGCGTGCCTGCCATGCACATGAGCCCATGAAATCGGGGATTGAAACGAAACCATATTTTGCGATCACTACGCTTAGATAAGACCCCATTCCCCATTCCCAATACCCAATTTCCAAGGGTGACGTCTTGCTTAAAGCCTCCGGTCTAGGACAACAGTGGCGCTTTAAGCCATAACTGCCAGCTGAATTTGCAACCGAGCAAACACATGGCCAGCGATGGGCAGGGTAGCGAAGGGTAGCATCGTGTTTCGCAAGCTATAAATAATTAATTAAATCCGACGTAGACGAGTTTAATGCAAAGGGAAAGGGAGAAGGAGAGGGATGGAAGAGGGCAAGGGGAAGGGGAAGGGTTTGTGAGACGACAGAGCGTTCTATGCAAATTTCCGAATATAGACCGTAAATTCACAAGCCAAACGAAGCCCGATGAAGCCATCACTTATGCCCTACCTATAACTGCGCTCAGTGTACATTGTACCCTATATACTAGACGCTTATGCTGTCATAATTATATATGTGCATATATATACATACATATATTCGATACTTTGCGGATATTAAGTTGCGGCAAGTTCACTGACCACCGATGGACTTCAGTGGCGGCCACGCCCAGCCAACTCGATGGAAAGTATAGTGCTTTGGAAAACTGCTTTTAGCGACAGTTTTCGTTTGCCTTTTTCCCGGCATTTTCCTCAATTTTTTCTTTTTTGCTTTTTGTATTCTTTACTGGCTGGCTTTGCTGCTAATTCCCTGCTTGCTTACAAAATGGCAAATAGTCGCAGCTGGCAGCCATTTTTCTTATACCCTCGAAAATTGGAGTTTATGAGTATTATATATTAGTATACAAGTTTTATAGTAAACTTTTAAATGGATTATATTCTTAGATTATTATAATCCCAGATCTATGAAATTTACTTTTCATTCCATCACTCATTAAACCTCAAAGGGTATGCAAATGGTCCATTATAACCCGGTAGCATAGCTACTGTTTCTGGTTTTCGCAAAGCTGCAACGGAAACATTGCATAATTAAAAAATAGCTGCTGTTTACGAGTAGATTGTTTGTTTATTGTGTAGTCATCGCCAGCTTTGGTTCCTTCCCCCCCAACTCCCCTTTGGTTTGTATCCCTTTCAGCAGTTCTTAATTTAATAAAGCGTAGTATTTGAATTAATTAATGAGCAGCGCAGCTCGCGATGTAAACGATGTAAGCACAGGTGCAAAATGTTTACAAATACAGGTGCGAGAAAAGTTACGGTTTCGCAGGATGCTTCACTGGAACAGTTGCTCCTTCTGGCGGAGCAGTGACTCGAGATCTTTGGCTAGCTGGTCGTGTTCATCGTCCAGGCGTTTGAGCATCTTGTTAAGGACTTCCGAGCTGATGATTCCGCAACAGCTGGTCTTGCATATTTCCTTGATTTTGACCAGGTGGACCATTCGCTCCCGCTGCAGCTCCTCTTGCAGCTCCAACTGGTGGCGCATCAGCTGCAGATCGTCCTCGTCGTATGATGGTTTCTTTGCCAAGATGATCCTGCGATAATTACGCCAGGTGCGGCGTTGACAATCCATCACCTTGCGGCGATACCACTGGAGTGCCACCCTCTCAAATCTTCGATCCAGAGCCTGCAGTTCCACGAAATCGCGCAGTCCACATTTCTGGAAACAGGTTTTGAAAAATCTCAACTGTTTGGATTTTCCCCGCCAGCGTTTTAGCCGTGCCAAGGCACGATAGGCACCAATTATAAAGCCACTGGCTCTCTGTTCAGCTTTCCTGGTATCCATTGGAGGATCAGGCATGTCCTTCACATCCTTCATCGTGCCATCCAAGTTGTAGTACGCCAAACACTCGATACGCAGCTTTTCCCTACGAATCAGCAATTGCTGAACAGTAATGTCCTCAAAACTTACGGAAGGATGGCATTTGCTTCCTGTTTGCCTGGCTCGCTGAGGAGAAACCTCCTTCCGAATTCTACTAAACTTCTTTGGTGGCGGAGGCGGCGGAGGCGGTGGAATCTTCGGCTTGTGTCCTGTTGGTGCGACACATTTCGGTTCGATTGTCTTTTTCAGACGTTCGGCCATTTCCTCAAAGCATTCCTTCAAATTTTGTACAGCACATGATCTGCGATTGACCTGATCTATGACATTGGTGATCTGATTGATTTTCTCTTGGGATAAGGGACTGGAGGAACGGGTTCTTCCGCTTGCTGGTTGATCACTCTTGGACGCACTACTGCTTGAGTTTTCTTGGCAGTTACTTCTTATATTTTCCTTTGCACTTATGTCAAAGGTCATCCTCGGGGACTCATCCTCCAATGACTGGACCCTCTGCCTCACACTAAGTCTATCCGGCACATGGTCGCAGTCGGAGTCAGTCCTTGGAGCATCTAAGCTTTCATTCGAGCCTGAGGATCGCGTGTTCGTTTGCCGAATCACCGTCACAATGCTGGCAAAACTGCTGGTCGTGGGTTCCTTTTCCGAGGGCTCGGCAACCTCCTTGATGGGTGTCAGATTCCTAGGTCGTAATATTTGTGTGGAGCACTTTTTGAGCAGTGCATTCCATGCACGTGAGGATGATCTACCAGCAGCAAATGGCTGCTGCGCCGAAAGATTTGTGGTGTCTTTCTCCTTAATTACTTTCTTACATGGCTGGCCTCTGTACTCATCCAAAATGGCATTCAGATTCCTACTGCAGTTGCGCATATCCGTGAACGGCTCCTTGAGCACTCCAAAGTCCTTGATGTGGCCATGCATGAGCAGCATCAGGCTGTTCCGGGCCAACTTCTGGCTGAGCGGTGTCCTCTCGAACACCTTCATCCACCTGGCCATGATGAGGCGATCCGACTGCTTAGCCCGTGCCTGATCGACATCCTTGTAACTGGCCACCTGCTGCCTGAAGTGGCGATCCAGTAACTCCTCGCTTGGTTCCTTCATGGCCAACGGAATCCACTGTTTTATTTATCAAAACAGTACTTATTTCTCTGGAAAATTTGAATGTTTTGAGTAAAATGAACGCGCTGACTGAAGTCGGGAAAGGAAATGGGGAAATATAAGTGGGATTAGTGGCTTTACTCGGCGACTGTCAGCAAGCGCTTCTCAACCGCAGAAAGTGGAGCTCAGGGTTTCTCAGGGATGCGTCAAGTGGTGGGCCCAAGTCTGGTAACAAGCACAAGGAGCGGCGACACTACACTGAAAAAAAAGGAAACAAAGACTCGTAAGAAAGTCTATAATTTTGTAAAGAATATTAGAAATGGATATGTATAATAATTTCAAGACCACTTCATGGATTTATTTGTCTAAGCATCATGTGCGTTTCGTCACTTGGCGGTATTACAGAAAACTATATTTATGTTACCTCACAAATAGTGGATTGTCCGTAATTTGCCTATGGTCATTTTGAAACAATGAATTATGAGTGTAACAGCAGTGGCAACAAAACAGTATGCGGTTGCCACGTAAATTTTCATTAGCGCAGCGCGCGTATAAATTAGGAAAATGAAGCAGCAGCGGCAGCAGCAGCAGGCACTTGAGTGCACCGCAACCTCCATCAAGATGCCCCCCTGTGGGGTGAGTGGGTGGCGGATGGGCGGCTTAACCGCAGCAATAACAACAGCGAATGCGCTACGTACATACATACATACATACATAGGTAGGTGCTGCGGCTTGTGGCGAACTGTGAGCAAAAGTTGCAAACGACCGACTGCCTGCATAAATTTATATTGTTAAACATGAGCTAGAAAATAGCACGCGCAGCCTGTCAAAAGAAAGCAAAAACAACAAGAGCAAAGAAATGGCCTGACATGCAAAAAGCGGTTGGAAAGAAGTTAAGTAAATGCATAACGTACCTCGTATAAATAGAATACCTTAGTTATAGTGCTGAGTTCCAAGTGCTGAGCAAGGCTAACAAAAGACCTTTCACGCAATAAGATCCTATGAAATTGCTCTTTATTTTATGCAAATTCCGACTTGTAATGCTACAAAGCAGTGTTAAAACTCTGTTTTTGACAAAAAGATCATTGTCATATGAGAAGATAAACAATAAAAGGTTCATGTTTTTTCCGTTATAACTAAAACTGTTAATGTTATGTTTGGAATTTGCATCAACTTTATTGACAGTCTGGCAACACGGAGACTGTTATTGGATTTTAAGCTGTATTGGTCACACTACAGCTTCCTTTTTTTTTAAGCACGCGTGTTTTGCTTTGTTTTTTTTTAGTTTAAGCCAAAAATGGATTTTGAGAGCAAGTACTGCACCAGTCATCTAAATGGCACTATTTCCATAACTACGCGCAAGGTCCTTGATGAAAATCAGAAATCCTTGTTGGAGGAGGGAGAGGGCGAGGTGAGTTTCTAGTGAAGCATCAAGTCTCAAAGTTTCGAGAATCACTTGTACGCTTCCAGCTGTTTCTCACGTGCATATCCAAAGACCAGCGCTGTTCTCCGGAGAGGATTGTGGAACTGGCCAGCGAACTGGGTGAGGTTTACGTGCTGCGCTATAAGATAGATTTTTCGGGCAAATCGCGCGGCTACGCCTACTTGCAATATATCAATGCGCCCCTCAAGGAAGCAGCCCTGGAATAGTAGGTTTTCGGTTATGATTCAGACATAAAATCACACTAACCTTAATAATCTCAGTCTGCCAATGCGATTTCGCAAACTCAACCTGCCCATAAAGGTGGAGACATCGATGAACAACCGCGAGCTGGTGCTCCACCGGGTGGAATCGTCGCTTAGACCATGGCAAGTTTACCAGAAGATGCTTGAGATACATCCCTTCACTATCCTTCGAGTGTACGAGTACCGACTCGACAAGTTCTTCTATATATTTGGGTACCGCAACAATGACACGGCCGCAAGTGCACATAAAAGAGTGAGGAATGCGATCAGGAAGTTTGGCAAGCGTGCGCACATCGCCTGGTTGAGTCAGGAGCACATCTTGAGCGGAGTCCAGGGAAGCTCCTGTTTCCACCAGGAACTAAGCCAAAATCTAAGACAAAGGGGCTGTTTCAAATTTTAAGGCGAAGTGGTCGAATCTCTTATCAATTAAGTTATTTACGGGTTGCTATAAACTAATCTATTAAGCTCAAAGTATATAGAAGACAGTAAGATAATAGAATTCTTAAATGTTGTATTAATAATTTCCCTTTTTTTTTAAACACCTTTTAAAGTAAAATGGCGTACCTTTCAATAAGTAAACCATTTATTGGTGAAAGAAGGTGTTTTTAGATTTATGTGTGTACGTTTTTGTAATATGTGGAATTTAAAACCAATAATATAAGCGATATTCGAAGCTAATTTCTTGTAATCTCTCTTAGAAATTTAAAGTCAAATGGTACTTGTATATCTGAATTCTATAGCTTGGCAAAACTATCAAAGCACATTTTGTAAGTTATGTTGCTGCCTATGCAAGTAAAACATGAACTTTCACCAGTTGTAAGGACAGAGTGAATTTATACACAGCATTGTCCTGGCAAATTCTTTTGGCCCGCAGCTCCTCAGTCTGACGAAATGCAGCCGCAGCTTGTTGACTTCATTAACTCTGGGCAAAAACAGCGAGCAGCCATAAAAGTATGAAAAACAACAACGACAGCGGAGCTGCAGTTTTTCACATGCAAATTAATGCAGTGTCTTCGGAGTGGCGGAGTGGCAGTCAGGACTTTCAGGGCGATGCGACAACCTGCGGCATAATGCAATTAAATGAGTGCAGCGAGCAGGAGTCGACGGTAGCCTCCGGCTGGCATTGTGTTGGACACGGAGTCTGGGTACTGCCTCTGATCGACGGACAGGAGAAGAGGGAGCGCAAGTCATCCGTCAGACGAAGGATGCACAGGATGAGGGACAGGTCCGCTGCGCATTCTAATGCGATTGCCGCACTTGACGGGATGTCGTGGCAGGCGGAAACGGATGTTGTTGTCCTGCTCAGTCCCGCACGGTTGCAATTAAATTAGAGCCTCAAATCGAAATGCAGTCGTAACACGATGATGTAAAAATAAGAAGCGACTGGCGGCAGCCTCATAAATATTCATTAAATTAAGCTTAAGTCGAGACATCCTCTCGGCGTATTCAGGAAAAACAAGCCGAGCTGAATGTTTTCCAAAATCATTTGCATTAATTTGTTAATTCAAGCGCGACAGCCACGCCCCTGTTCACTCACTTAAAGCCCATTAAAATTTCAAAGCCATGCGAGGGATTGTGCGAAACTTAACCCATTGGCTGGCAATCCCCAGCTCAAAACACTCCTCCGCTCGCCGTCGAAGGGTTAAAGTCATGAAGCCGCATCTGTGACGCAATTACAAAGGCTCGAAGTTTGCTTCTAATTTTGCTCTACTTGCCATCATGCAGTCAACCGTTTTTCAACTCACAGGTGGTAGCAAAATAATAGTTTCCACAAAATATGTGAAATATGCGAAATCGAAGTTAATTTCATAGTTAAGAGCTCAGTAGCCGTAAGAATTGTACTTTACATGCTTGAAAAAACAGAGATATAAAATATATTACACTATTATTACATGATAATCTTATGGTGGTGTCTCTGTTTTCCTGGTCACCACTGTAGTGTGACCCATTTTCGAGTCTGCGATGGAGGGCAACTCAGCCAGAGCTTACCTGGTTATTGCGGCAAGTGCCAATATTTGCCTTTTGATGCGAGCGGCAAAGAATATGAGGGGGATGCAGTGATGTAGTGTGGCCGAAGGAGCGGGATTGGGGGCCAAAAGTCAAGTGGGGGAGTGGGAGAAGCGAGAAGCGCCTGCCAACTGACACAGTTTGTTTAGGCTTTAAGGCGGTCGGTCCTTGGATTTGGGTCACAGATTGCCTGGGACAAAGGAGGCAAAGGAATGGGATCCGGAGGTCCTGTCGCCGGAAAGCGAAAGTTATGCACATATTGAGTTCAAGCTTTAAGGGGAGTGTGCCAGTCCAATTTCTTGCCGCTTTCAGCTTTTTGAGTGCGGTTTTAGTTCCGTTCCTGGCCCTTTTCCATTTTCGTGCATTTCTCTAACCGCATCTGCAGCAAAGAGCATGACAGATGTGCATGATATAGCGCGGTGGAGGAGAATGAGGATGTGGCACTGGCTACGGACGCGGATGTGGTAAGGTTGAGGACGAGGATGGGAATGGGAATGGGGATAAGGGAGGAGGGAGAAGCTGCAAACCTCCAGCACTTAACGCGAATTTTGGGATGATTTTTTAAGCAACTTGTCGTTGGCTTGGAAATGCCATTACCGACATGCATGATGCATATGGATGATTCTGCTTGTTTTTTCTGGGCCCCCCATTCGCCATTTCCATCCTCCGCTGGCTCTGGTTTAGCCAGATGGAGTGCGAAGCATGATTGTCGGATGGCAAGAATTTAATATGAGCTTTCGGGGAGCGTCTTTAAAAAGTTAGCAACTAGTTTGCCGCTGCAATTTGCATATTAAGCAGACCTGAAAGACTGAAATGTTTTCATAAATGCTGGAAGCGCGGCAGCTGCGAGTATAAAAAGCCAGATTAACTTTTGTTGGCAGCCAATTAAAAAATATTTTATCATACCAAGTGTTTTTATGTTGAATGAAAAGTAAACGCAAGTCAATTAACTTACAATCACAAGGTAAAAGATTTAAAACAAGCAAACAAGTTTTTTTAAGTTCCATTAATCAATGCTCTTCCATAAAATTAAAGATTATAAAACTATATTTTCATTTCCTTTGGTGAAACTCAAAATGAATATATTTTAATGTTATAAGGACTTGATTTTAAGAGCACTTATCATCAACTCAGTGCTAGCAACAAAAAATTTATTTTGTTGTAATTTTCTTTGACAAACTTTCCCTACCCTCGCCCATATTTTATTAATCAATTCAACTTAGTCGCCAAAAATTATGAAAATTCCCCCCAGATGCTGCTCGACTGCGTTGAAAGCCGAAGTTGACAATGAGTGCTGAGGAAGGCCAAAAGTGTCAGAAGTTAAAACAACACTTTTATTGACTTTTACGTAATGCCTTCCTCAGGGTTCTTGCTTTTTTTTTTGTGGCTTGGGACTAGCACTTTGGATTACACAAATTAATGAAAAACTTGTGGGCGTTACCCTGTCCGAATAGGAAGTATATAAAACACAACAATATTTACTTTTCATAAGTCGAACGGAGGCAGGACTAAGAGTAGGAGTAGGAGGTCCTGGATGTCGTATTAAAAAATTGCCAACAGCAGCCGGTGGGAACAGTTGTTTCCGCTGGCAAATGAGTTTACGAGCGTGTCGTCGTGTCCTGGCTGCTTTGTTTATGCTGCATATTAAATAAATTTGACATCCGCCATGGATGGAAGTCCTGCGGCTCTGGTTTTCGTCTTCGGAGTGGTTGTGGCAACTTTGCCATTTTGCTTGTTGACAATAAAATAACATTTTGCACTCACTTAGCCCAGCTGGGCTTTTACCCACTTTTCTGGCCCTACTTGCCATCATTCGAGAGTTTTAATGAAAAAAGTTTTCCAACTGCGAAGCATATGAAAATCGCTCATATTTTTGGTCCGGAAATTGGCATGCAATAGAGTTGATTTCGGTGCGCAATTTATTGTATTTACATACATATACATACATATATACGAGTACGAGTCTGTCTGCCTTTGTATGAAAGCGGCTTCATTAAAATGTACACTTGATCATTGCTTGAATTTCTTGTGCAAACTTTCCATGGAGGAGCGTGCAAGGATGTGGCATAACAATATTACGCATACGCAACGTGAGCTGAGCCGAGCCGAGCTGAGCTAAGGCTGTTGCTCCATCGGAAGCCCGATGCTGGTAGCTGATTGTCAGCCGCTCGTGGCATTGCAAATCAATCAATAAAACGCCAGGGCAAGTCAATCGTAAGGAATTTTACGCAACACACAATCAAACGCATATTGCTTTCAGAAAAGCACACTGTGCAAAGCGATTAACCCTTGTTGAATGCGATATATAAAGTTAGTTACTAAATTATCAAGTCAAGTCATTGGCTAAAGATTTGTACATAGTATATATAGTTTTGATACATAATATGTACAACTAATATTCCCGAGAAGTTTACAAGTTTTTAAATAATAATAGTTTTATTGATATAATAAGTTCCCATTTAATACTTGGCATATTTACCCTTTTATAATTGTGTTATAATAGTAAATGACCGTGCATCATATGAATTATTTAAGGTCTAGTTATAATTGAATTCCTTGGACATTTAATGTGTTCCAATTAAATAAGTGGCATTTAAATCTGCTAATTGGTCAATTTCTCGATTTTCCTGCAGTGTGCGAAATTGTGAAATTCTATGCGCAATATTGAAGCAGCTGCTCATACTTTAGCTAACATTCCATTCCGATGGAGAGTCAAACGGTCCAACTGACGAGTTGGACGGACGGACAATCGATTATTTGCAGAGTGCGAAATAAAACGTCAAATGAAATAAAACAGGACGGTCTGAAATGCACAAAAAAAAAATATATATAGAAATGTATTTGCCATATACCATATACCCATGGATGGCTATGCTTTGGCATTGGCTCCTGGCATCGGATTCCTTTAGTCGAACGGCAATTTAATTTCAATTCCTCCGTTGCCAGGCTGCACTCTCTGTGACTTTCTCCATCTACGATTTCAGATTATTTATGGTGCAATAAAAAATATACATACACATGTATATATACTCCAACCAGGAAAGGCAAGAACTTTGCATTAGCATAGCAACAATATTTACCGACTCTTTTGTCCTTGCCACAATTTCGTTGCGAAATTTCATTATGAACGGATGTCGCTTAAGTGCACATTGAATTCAATTAGAGCCCGACAACCCATGCAATTCTGCATCTGTATGTGCATGTTCTCATAGAATCCGTATAGTTTGTGGATATATCTAAGGATTCAAACCTGCCAATTGAATATTGAATTATAAAATATTTCGCACACAGACTCGCACTCTGCAAACATGTCCTTCTGAGGAACAGGACATGGAAAACCGCAGTCAGATGTCGGCTCTGTGAGAGTGGGTGCGGTTCAGATTGGAAGGCGCTACATTAAGAAGTCAACCCATCCTGGGGCAAATGTAGCTATTCCAACTGGGAATTTGGTACCCTTTCTGGGGGCACTCTGTACGTCGCAGGTTCCTGCGACAGGTTCCTGGACAACTTTCACGGGCACCTTGTAAGGTTTTATTCTGGGCACCTTGTTGGGGAAACAGTGCATGGATCACCTTGTACGTTGTATATTAATAATAGCTCTTAGAAATATCTCTTTTATAGCCATCCTGCTTGTATAGTCTAATTTATCAACGGCAATATTTTATAATAAAGTTCTAATTATCTTTAAGATAGTAAATTATTTGCCACCTAAATAAATAGATTTACTCCTTATTAGGTCGCCTTGTGACATTATTTTCCCACTGCATTGTACTTAAACGGTTTAATTGCACCTCAATCAACCATCCAGAAAATACTTAAAAGATATATATCCGCAAGTACGACCCATTCACTTCTGAGATTCCATACCCTTGGGCCATCTTTGTTTAATGTGTCTACATAATAGCGTTCACCGACTTCCATTGGGCTGCATGTTGCTGGATGCCTTCTTTCCGCCTCGAAATTTGGTCTGGGCCTGGCCAAGATGCTGTGCGAGCGTTTCCTGCATCCTGTCGTTTCCTGTGCCCCACCAGACCAGCGATCCACCCCCGAACCACCATCACCATCACCACCATCCTTCTGCTGCTTCTGCTTTTGCTTCTGCTTCTGCTTCTGCCAGTGCTGCGGTGGCCATTATTTCCTGTATTTAATTGCACTACTCTCGGCTGCGGTTTTCTGCTACATTTGTTGCCGCCTGCAGCCGACCAAGGACTATAATGTACTTTGGCTAACCATCCGGGCAGTGCAGTCCTTTCGGGTCTCAGGACCTCACCCATTTACTGCTTCTTTCCTTTTTCAGCTGATTGTCGTTTGCCGGCTCCTTCTTTGTGACGTATTTGTTGGTCACTTTGCAGAGGCAGTCATCAAATGATTTATACTTTAATAAGCGTGCTCGGGACATGCAGAGAAATTAGATGTGGCCACAGGAGACCACTCCCCCACCCCCCTTCCCTACACCGTCATCGTCCCGATGACATTTTTCTTTGACGCTCGCAAAAGGAATTTGCGCAATTTATGAGAGGCGGGCGGGCTGAAGAAATACCAAAGCAGCATTCGAGAAATTAATAAGGAAGCTGAGGCGTTGGAGCATGGAGAAGGACGAGGCACTTGGCTCCTCGAAGGTATTTCCGGTATTTGTGCCATTAAGGCAAACGAAAGGCAGCGAAAGGTGACAAAAATGCACGGAAACTCAGACCCCGCGATTTTTAAGGGGTTAACAGGTTGAGAGAAACCAATACCGAGTGGATTTTCAAAATCATGTATTTAAGCATTTTTTCTTGAGGGGTAGGATGATATCTTTTAAGGATTCACAGTCCGTTGATTTACTTCTTCAGCAGGAGGGGAGCAGCGGCGGCGATGGGGGCGGTGTAGGCGGCAGCCACTGGGGCGGCGATGGGAGCTGCGAAGGGGGTGGCGGCATAACGGGCAATGGGGGCGGTGTAGGCAGCGGTATAGGCGGCAGGAGCGGCGTAGGCAGCGGCCACTGGAGCGGTATAAGCGGCGGCCACTGGAGCAGCGATGGGAGCGGTGTAGGCGGCGGCAATTGGAGCGGTGTAGGCGGCTGGGAAGGCGGCGCTGTGGGCCACCGAGTGGGCGGTGTAGCTGGAGGCGTAGGGAGCCACGTAGGCGGCATTGCCCACCACAGCCGGAGCGGTGTAAGCCAGAGGAGCGGCGGCCAGAGGAGCCACAAGTCCGGGCTTGGCAGCAGCCACGGCCACAACAGCGAAGAAGCAGACGGCGAACTGTAGATTAAAGTACTCCTTAATAAGTAAATCCTTTTAATCCTTAGAGTAATCAATGAACTTACGAATTTCATGATTGTTGAATTGGTGTTGTGTTTGGTAGTAGTGACTACTTGGAGCTGTGAGCTTTGTTTGATATTGAGTTAACCAAGCTGGCCAGTTTATATACACCTCACTTGGTCATCCGGCGAAGGCCGCGCTTACACATGCAGCTGTTGTCGCCGACGTCGCAGCGCAAAGTCTTTGACTCCGATCCAACTTGCTTGCCAATTGAAGACGTTGTTGCTCCACACTCACACTTGTCACGTGCGGACCAAATTCGTAAAGGGCATTGCCGGGTTTCCTAGACCTGAGCGACCTTCAGCGATATCGATTTCAGTTACTCCACTTAATTTAAGTACAAATTCTTTAAAAAAAAGTTTGTAATGGTTATCAAAAACTATAGAATTTGAAAATGTCGGATAGGAATTTAGTTTTTATAATTTTGTAACATTTTCGATCAACTGTTCGTTCTGCGCCTATCACAAAATTCGTACAAAAAATTCTAAATAAATTCTAATTGAAATTTCAAAAACCTACAAAAAAACATCCTCCAATTATGAGCGATTTAAGCGAGTTCGCCCTGGACCGCCATTTTGCCTCCCAGCTGCGCAACCTGCAGTCGTATTCCAAGGAGCACCCAGTCAGCCAAGAGGACCACGACATCAGCCAGCGCTGGATGCAACTCTTTCAAGAAGCCAAGGGTCTGGATAAATTCGCCCGCAACTGCATGCTGCTGATGATGTTTGACCAGTTGCGAGATCTTGGACACTTAAGTAAGCCCTTCACTGAACTGGAGAACTTGAGCCGCTCCATGGATGATTTGCTAAACGAGTACAATGGGCCGATGGCGGTGGAGGAGCAGCAGCAGCCGGTGCATGGTGATATCCAGGACGCGGAAACCGATGTCTCGACCTATGGCAGTGGGAGTAGTCGTCTCTCGCCTGAGGTGCCCCCAACTTATGCCATTTCCCCTCCCGAATTCGAGATCATTAAGCAGTCTAACGAGGATCTGCTAAAGGAAATCGACTCGCTGCACAGTCGCACGTTGGAAACGGAAAAGCTTTTCATCAGCAAGAACGAAATTCTGAAGAAGCAGATTGCCGGGAAGTCGGTGGCGGCCAAGCCGGAACGTCCTCAGGATAGCATCTATCAGGCCTGCCATGCGGCCATTGATCTTCTGAAGAATTGGCCGGGCGAGTCAGTGCGACTCAATTTTCTGGCCACCTGCCTGGAGCCCTTACTCCGGGATGATGTGGTCACCAGTTTGCAGATCTCCGAGTTGGATCTCAGTTTGGAGAACACTCTGAATGGCATGGTGTTACAGGCCTGCTCGCGAAGGGAGGAAAGTGTGCGCATGCTATATAATGCTATTTTGGTGCACGACAAGAACGACTTGAGGAAAAAGGAGGACAAGTTGCGCCGATTGCAGGAATCCACGATGCTGGAGCGCCAGCGATTGCGGGCTCTATCCGAGGACTTAAAACGCCGGGAGGACCTTATTTGGAGGCTCCAGGCCGTCGCCACGCTCGCAATTACAGGACGTCCCTCCGATGAGCAGCGCAGTCCCAGTTCCTCAACGTGCGAGTCGTGTCTGAAAGAAAAGTCAATCGGAAAAGGACTCATAGATCCCATAAGCCAGAAAAGCAAAAGTGTAAAAACCAAAAGTTTTGTAGATATGGAAAAGTTATCCGACGTACTGAGCGATCTGTCCACAGAATAATGGTAATCCTCTTGCGAAAACCACTGCCAAGCATATATTTTTATATATTTTTTTACTTTCTTGTTGGCATCAATAAATCGTTGAGTTGCTTTTAAAACTTCTGCCCCTCTCACTTTTCACCGTCTGCGCCCCTGTCAACTGCAAAACTTTTAATGTAGTTTTAATTTTCTCGTAATCACGAAGGGAAGTTGGCTGTAGTCCTGAAAAGTCTGCAATCATCTACGCACTTACACCGCGAACTAAGTTTTGTTTTTACTATGTACATAAATTTAAAAAAATGTACAATATCTACAAAGAATAGATTTGTAATATTTACTGAAGGAAATCGTAAGATGACATAAATTGTGTTATTGTAAGTTCAAAGCACAAACTAGGACAACTAAGTCTGCACATCATCGTCTTACTTTTTCTCAGTGTAGTGACCATTTCCTCGTCCTGCGAGGATGGGAAAAGAAAACGCCGTCAGAAACAACAAAGTAGGAAGAGCAGCAACAGCTTTGTTCGTAATTAGTTTTTAAGCGCTTCGAAAGAGTATGTGAAGGCGGATATATATATCCTAAGTGGGCCCCAATTGAGTGTGTGCGTGTGTGTTGTGGCCATGGTTATGACAACATGCAGTTAAGCACTTCTTAACGATGGCTGACTGCCGATAATGGCCTTTTGCCAAAGCAAGTGCAATTGATTTTCTTGGCAGCGAACATAAATTTCAAAACCGTAAATTGTTTTTAATGCTATAGTCTTACGCAGTATGTGTTCTGTTTGTAGGTTCCTTAACTAAGAAGGTGTAGATGCAAAATAAAATATTTAAAAAAAATGCCTGTTAATGATTTTTAAGTTTCATACTTCACAAAGTAGAACTTCTCACGAGGCAAAGAACCTTATAGCGCCTTAAGAAACCGTATAAATTTCCAAAATTTGATAAAGCCAACATATCTGGCCATGCATACGCTTAAGAACATACATACATAATAGTTTTTCTTCGGCGCAGCCCCAAAATTCAACCATTCATTTTCCAAGAAAGCCAGGAAAAAGTTGCAAGCAGTCGAGAAAAAGTTGTCAAGGAAAATGCAGTGCCTCTGCAATTCCCAAACTTTCTGCCAGTCCATCTTTCCCGACTGCACCCTGACAATAGCTCAAAATATGTTGCGCCAACTGTCGAAGCAGCCGGAACAGAGGGGACCAAATGTAAGTGTGCGAAAAAGTTTCCGCATGGCTTTAATGATGCGTGCAGACAAGCCAAAGTTTGGTTGGCCAAAATGGAGAAAATGGAGAAAAATTTGAGGAAGTGACGGAAGCCGAGCGTTTACATTAGTGGCATTAAATTAATGACAAATTTCGTGGGCTTATGCGGATGCGCTGTTCCGTGGCGGACAATTTCCTGCCAGCGAGAGCGAACTTCGCAAACAATTATGGCCAGAAGTAAGGGAATATTTGTATAAAACTAAGGCCGGGAGGAATATAGCATCTGTGGCCGCCGGTAAAAGCTGCATTTTTGCAGCACTAAAGCGACTCCGGCAGAACCATTACGGCGGAATGTGTATTGCCCACTGGAGGTGCCACTGGAGTGCAATGCTGTAGCTGCTGTTGCCGGTGGTGTTTATCACTTGCAGCCAACAACTCCGACGACGCTTAATGGCTTCCTGCCCGGACAGTTTGCATCTGGGCGGGGCATAACACTTCGGGGACTCCCATACCGGGCTCGCAATACGACACATCTGCAGCCAAACCATTTCTTAATAAGTTACATCTGTACATTTGCGTTGATTGCGTTGTTCTTATTTTGTCGTATATATTTACACTTGGTTGGTCTCTCGGGGAAACTCTTTACCGACGCTATGATGTCGCTTGGCAAACGTTTCGCCCACAATCAATGGAAAGACCAAGCTAGCCTCGGCATAGACCTTAACAGGGGTGGCATCCTTCCTGATCTTGCCCCATGATATGGCCTCATCCGGCCGTGCGCCGCTATCGCTGCCGTCGAACTCCGAGGCGGTATTTATGAACACGGAGTAATCCGCCCCATTCCGCATCAAATTGGCATTACAAATGTGATGCTTGATGACGCCGCCGCCTACGATGATCATTCCACTGTTGACCGCCTTAACAGCCATGGTGCTAAGTCGTCGCAGATCGGATAGAATGTCCACCACGAGTCCAGGTTGTCGAAAGGAGTGAAAGTACATCATGTCGCCCAGACTGCCATCCGTCAGGGCGGGACAAAAAACTGGTATTTGATTCTTGGCTGCCCAATAGTAAATGGAACTGGGATCGTCAATGCGATTACCCAACCGATGAATAATCTTCGAAGGCGACCAGATGGTTCCCTGGGATTTCTGCTCTTCCAGCATCTCGTCAAGCAGCGGCATCACCCAGTCCTCGAACTTGCAGTAATTATCGTTCGGCACCAGCAGGTTGCCAATCCTGTTGATTCCCCGCTCGCGGAGATCCCTGCCGCTCAGCTCAAATGAACCCATGAACGTGGGAGCCAAGCACTTGATGAAGTCCTCCTCGACGCCGCCGGCTGTGGTCACAATGCAGTCGATCATACGATGCTCGGCCAGAAAGCGAATGGTCTCCCGCAGGCCCGATGAAACCAAATTGGAGGTGTAGCCCAAAAATACGGTGCACTTGCTCCTTCGACGGATGAAGTCGTCTGTTTCATGGCTGTCTATTTGATCCGCTTCCAATGGCTGGTCCCTGCAATCCAGCTGCCAGTGTTAGGGGTTTGTAACATGTTGAATTTAAGTATTTAAGTTACTAACTAACCATTCTGTTGATTTCCCGAATGGCCAGGCCGAGATTCGTGGCTTGAAATCCGGTGTTCACATAGGACTCGAAGAGCTTACTGTAGTTTAGGCCTTCGTTGAAATCGTAGCCACTAACTTGGGGCGTGTTCTCCGCCAGAGCCTCGCTGCGCTTCAGCACTGCATCCTTGGCCACCGCTGGCTCCGTCGACATGGTCAGAAATTCTTGAAATTCAAAATAAACAGCTCAAAGGGAGCCAAATCTTCCTGCATTTATCAACATGTGCTGGTTATGGCAGCCCTGGTTTCCGATAGAGATGGCGTTAGCAAAGTAGCTAACAAGATGTCGCCAAATATTTGTTTAAATTATTTTTATTACTATTTTATTTATTTCCAAATAAATTACTATTCACGATACTTTTGAAATTATACGTTCTAATAATACTATTTAATGACCCTTGCTGAACCCGAAATCCGTTTACCAGCACTAAGCAACAATCGGCCAGACTGTTATCGGGTGCAACCATCGATTACTCACACATATCGCTTGGCAGAAACAAGGAAAGGAAAGAAAGTACTCAAAGTGATTTTTTACATCAGATCTATTGTAAACGGTAGGCCAATCATTCAGAGAAACATTTGCCTGAAAACCACTGACATTTCAAACAATGCACTCTGTCCCATAAACAACAAAAGGCCCCCAAAGAGCGATACTTTCGAGAGCAGCCAAACGCAGAAGACGAAACGCCAGCGAGACGAGGACGCCAAGATGATTAAACTATTCACGCTTAAGCAGCAGAAGAAAGACGGCGAGCAAAAGGGCAGTCAGCAGAAGAAAGCGTCCGCCGCCCAGCTGCGCATACAGAAAGGTAATATCCAGCACCTGGTATGGCCAACTTGATCTTATTACTTATCTTTCATCCCCCCCAGATATTAACGAACTGAACCTGCCAAACACTTGCGCCACAGACTTTCCCGATCCCGATGACTTGCTCAACTTCAAGCTTATCATCTCGCCCGACGAGGGTTTCTACAGAGACGGGCGCTTCGTGTTCAATTTCCGCGTCGGATCCAACTATCCGCACGAGCCGCCCAAGGTGAAGTGCGCCACCCAGGTATACCATCCCAATATCGACCTGGAGGGCAACGTCTGCCTCAACATTCTGCGCGAGGACTGGAACCCAGTGTTGAACATCAACTCCATCGTCTATGGCTTGCAGTTTCTGTTCTTGGTTTGTATTTACCATTGAAAATTTGTGAAATTTGCACTCTATAAGCCTATGCTTTTTTTAATAATTGTGATAGCTGGTTACACAACCTGACAGTCTTACTAACCCAAATCAACTGCTTGCAGGAACCCAATCCCGAGGATCCGCTCAACAAGGAGGCGGCCGACGTCCTGCAGACCAATCGCCGTCAGTTCGAAAGCAATGTAAAGAAGGCGATGCGCGGAGGTTGTGTGGGCGAGACCTACTTCGAGTGTTGTCTGCTCAAGTGATATAGGGAATCCCAAGGTCTCTTACTTTAAGCCTGTCCATACACACCTCCCAACACCCGCTAACTGATGAAGATGATGCAAACACAGACGAACATCGGCGACAACAAATTATTGTAATAAACGAAAGCAAAATCCACTGCGTGCGAAGAAGAAGCCGAGTCAAGTCACCAATTTCTAGTTTTTAATACAATTCATTTAGCAATTTCGCCCACCCGTCTCTTAATCTTAATCGGTACACCCAACGTGGCAATTCTCGAATTTCCTCAAAGGTGAATGCTGTGCCTGGCCATCTGCATATTTCGCCACAGGCACAAATCAGACACAACTGACAATCTTCCGGCCTGGAGTCGCAAATCGTAAAGTCTGCTGATGAGACCCACTTTTATGTCGTCTGTGACCAAAACTTTCAGGAGCTGTTGCACCAGACCGTTGGGGAGCAAGCGCAGGACGGGAGCCACCCTCTCACCACCACATTCCACCAGGAGCGAGATGAACTGATAAACAAAAACGGCCTTTGGCGACAGTTCATCTCCATTAACAAACTGCAGGAATACTCCAAAAATGTGCTGTACGCTCGTCTGCAGGGGTTCTCTTAGAGTAAGCGGTGTAGTCCGCAGTTCAGATGTGGCAGTGGATCCCAATAAAGCTGCCAAGCCAGCTCCGGCCGTAGTATCCGTAAAGTCACTGGAGTTATCGCTGCCATCGCCAATCACCTTCCGCACTTTGGCTGCATTGGCCGCCAGTTCCTCCTCATCGTGAGATCTCGATCGCTTCTTCATGGCCATCAAAGCGGAGGTGGCATTTCCTTTGCGGCTTTCCAGGCAGGAAATAATACAGTAAACACAGAGGCGGGCCAGTACCAGGGATTGGGGCTCGTTAATGTCCTCACTAGAAAGACAAAAAAAAAAAGATTGCCAAATTGTGAGTACGAATTCAGTAATAGCAGTTTCAATTTTTACATCTTTTCATGCTAGATCGAATCGATTTGTAGATATAAATAAATAAAATATTATACAGAAGAACAGATTGGTATTTACCCTTGTCGTCGCAGAATTAGTGGAGCCACCACGAACTGCAGCAACGCCTCCGTGGTTTTCTCAATGTCGAGGTGCATCACAGCAAACACAACATCCATTGTTCGCGACATATCCCTTGTGTATTTGCAAGCTAGCAGTTGCTCCACCAACTGTGTGGACAGCCACGCCGCGCCGCCGGCTAACAGAAGCGACTCCAGTGACTGAGCGGCGCGAACGGGCAGGTGACCAGCATCGACAACGGTTCGCCACACTTCCCGGAACTGTTCGACCAGCGGGGAGTGTGAAATGAGGCGGGATTTGGTATTTGGAGCAGGATGCACATCGTGTTGCATTTTTCGGATGATCTGATAGGACAGAGCTAGTCGCTCCTTTGCGTTTTCCTGGCTGGAAAGTTCTTCGCTGGTCAATGGCGCCAGGAACTGCTGAATCATGTTCAGTGGCTTTAGAAGTTCCGTTTCCTTCACAGAATACATGTAGGCGCACAGAAAACTAGTGGCGCAAACGGAAAAGCTAAAAAGTCTCCTCTTAATATTGTCCAAAATACTTTTAACGTCCGCCGAGGATAGCGTCTCCTGCTCCCAAGCAATTAGCACGTGATGAAGCACTCCAGGTAGGTTAAGGCAAGTCTCCTGCCAACTTAAGTTGTTTGGCTTCAGTTGTGCTGCCTCTGGTTTACTGAAACTAAGCAAGAGCTCATCCACAATACTGTCTTCACAGAGGGCGAGAATTTGGCGCGGATTCTTAAGCTTATTCCTTTCCACCATGCATTCACGCACCCATTTCTCAAAAAATGAGTCACCACGCTCAGATAAAACCACCTGAAATGAACAAGAATTCATTAATTCCATTGAAATACTAAAGGTATTAGGTATTTAGGTACGTCGGATCCATAGGTCTGCACAATGCTTGTCAGCATTAGAAAGGAAACATCAAACAGCGTGGACCGGATGACGCACAGCTTGCCCAGCTCGCCCGGAACTGGCTTAGAGTTTTCATTGCACTGGATCAGACGAGATACGAATGTCTTGAGACGTCCCTCGACGGTAGCCACTGAAAGAATCAACTCAAAGCTGTTGCCCACCGGCACCTGGCAAAGGACATTCACCATGTCCTGCACTTTGTTGGTGCACAGCGTCTTTAATACTCCGGAAAGCGGAACCTCTGCACGCTTGATGAAGTTTATATTGGACGGTGTCTGTTGGCCATTGTCGCATTTTTTGAGTAATTGAGAGGCGGCTTCCCTGGAAGAGTTAAATTACAGAATTAAGATGGATGTACAAAATGCAAGATCTCTTCACTAACCTTTGACTGGCGAACTTCTTTACATGTACATCATTGACTAGTTGTTGCTTGGTCCAGTCATTTAAAAGGAACTCGATCATATTGCACGAGCACTTGGTATCCATGAAGTCCAACAGTAGGTTGTCCTCGATGAGCAGTTCCAAAGCCTCCACCAATTCGGGTATGTAATCGGCCGGTGGTGGTTGATCCCCGGGAATCCGTTGCAGGGCGTGCAATTGCTTAATGATGTGAGGCATTTTAAAGAACATAAAGGCACCCCACATAGTGTCCGGGCTTGTATCCGCTACATTGCTCAGCGTGAGGAATCCAGCACGGATGATTTCGTAGAAGAGTCGTGTATTGGAGTATTTTTTTAATCGTTGCAGCATCTGCAACTCAGCCACGTAGTAGCTGGTATCCTTGCATGGATTTAGCAGCACTTCCACCGCCAGTAAGGGTTGAACGCAGCACGAGATCTTCTCGAGTGTTGGCGGCGGATTCAGTGGCTGCATTTCAAGATGCTTGGCTTCAATGTAGGCCAACTGTTGCAATTGCTGCTCGACTTGTGGTGCGTTTAGCGTGAAATTTGAGTTCGTCAACGATCCCTTGATGGTAGCGTACTTATCCCGAATCCGTCCACATATATCGAGCTCTTCGTGACAGCCCACGTACAGCATAGACAGCATAAACTGCTGCTGGCTTAGCCGATCTATTACCACACAGGTCTGGTCCAGCATGTACGATTGCTCAGCGCTAATCTCGCCATAAAGTTCATAATGTTGCACAGTTCTGGCGAAGATTTGAAGCAGCCAGTATACCAAGTGGACGACGGAACTCGGTAAAACCGCTTCCTCAGATTTTATTCTGGAAACAAGAATGAGAAATTATATTGACTCATAGACTTATAAATATAAAAGGCCTCACCGGCAGGTAACGCCATCCACAATGCTGGCCAGGAATTCAAGGAGCGCCGTAATGCAATAAACGCGCTCCAATTTGTCATACTTAGCAATGCACCGAAGGACAGCAGAGTGTGAAACGAGATGGGCGCAGAGAGAATGCTTGAGATAGTTGAGCACCAACTGAACGAAAAAAGTTACAATTAAGAAAGCAAACTAATAATTATTTCAACTACGCACCGGATTTGCTGTGGAACCAATGAGAGCCTGCTGCAACAGACAGTCCGCCAGATTGTATACATCTCCACTGACTCCTCTCGGCAACACCTGAAATATTAATCAAAGAATGGAGGATACATTAGACCGCAGGGCAGACAATGAAACATTAGCTTTTTCTGTCATAATTTCACACAATAACTGGGTCACAATCCCATAAAATAAACAGAAACAAATCAACTTAAAAATCTAGTTAGGATTTCCACTTATATATTTAACACACATAGTTACATACTTCGTTACGCGATAAGAAATGTTTCGTTTAAAAGTATTTCGCAGTCCCGGAGACGTATTAAACACCTTAATTGGCGGAGCAACAACAGAGGGCTGCAGGAGGACGGCAACATCTTGCCTGGAGTTGGACCGTGCTCCGGCTGTCGCCGCCTGCTGGATCTGGATGCGGTTGATCAGTCAATATCAGTTTAGGACCAGCAAACCGGCCTACTATCCAGATCGCCAGCGGGAGGCGAAGCGAAATACAGCGGGAGCCACGCCTCAACAGGTGTCATCTCCGGCCATTAAGTCCTCTCAAAGCCGAGGCATGCCCAAGGACTTCTATTACAAAGTGTTGGGCGTCAACAGGCACGCCACCATTCAGCAAATCAGATCGGCTTTCTATGCGCTGGCCAAACGCTATCATCCCGACTCCTCGCACTCGGAACAAAAACTGAAGCACTTCCAGGAGCTGTCCAACGCCTACAACATTCTAACCGACGAGACGAAACGTTTGGAGTACGATCAGCTGGGCGGGATTAAGGATGAACGCGCTTTTCTCGAACAGGCGGGCAATCCCATGAATGTGGGCCTCGAGGAGGTCAAGAAGTTTGATTCGGATAAGACGGCAAATGACGGTAAGCAAGGGTATTTCAGATTAATCACGCACCATTTTAACATTTAACAATTCACTATTACAATTGCTTTGATTTGAAATGCCTTTTAGAGATCAACAAACTGAAGAGCAACGAGTTCGATCTTCCACTTGAATTCCTTGAGGCAGCAGTGGGATGCAAGAAGCGGATAGAGCTGCGCTACCTGCGGAAGTGCGAGACCTGCAAGGGCAAATCACAACTGATGGCGCATCGGGATGTGGGCAAGGAGCCCTGTCGGCGATGTAATGGAACTGGAAAGGTAACGACCAAGACGCCAACCTTCTCATCGGTAAACACTTGCACGCAGTGCAAGGGCAAGCGGTTCACGAATCGCAACGACTGCGAAACCTGTTCGAATCGGGGCTTCGTGATTTCCAGCGTGGACGTAATGGTCTCGGTGCCTTCCGGATCCCGGGACGGAGATGTTGTAAATATTACTAATCCAGAAACCAGGCAGCAGGTCACCTACCGCTTGACGGTGCCGTGTAGCGACTATTTCCGTCGCGTTGGCAATGACATTCAAACCGACAAGCACCTAAACATCTCGGAGGCCATCCTGGGCGGATCCTTTCAGATAAGGAGTCTCTACGAAAGCGTGGAGCTGCGGGTGGAGCCGGGCACCCAATCCCACACCCAAGTGGTGCTCAAGGGCAAGGGGGTGCGCTCCAAGGAGGGTGTGGGTGATCACATCGTCACGCTAAAGGTGCGCATTCCCCGGAATCTCTCCGTGAAGCAACGCCAACTGGTTTTGGCCCTGTCCCAGGCAGAGGATCCCGTTTTTGAGCCCAAGACCAAAGGCACGGAGGCGGGCAAATTGAGCCCCTAAAATTCTCAATGTACCGGCTTCATTGCGTTTACAATATATTGGTAAACACAAATATTGATTGTTTGATGTTGATTTGCTTGGGTTGCCTTGCCTTTTTTATGTTGATTCCCCACTGGGAGTCTGTCCAGCGCTCGCGCCACGCCACATAGATGAGCTGGAGGATCTTGTTGTTCTCCTTCATCTCGCGCGTCCGTAGAAATAATATAACTTTTCCTTTTCTCGTATTTCACGCAATTTATTTGATTTAAACCTATTATTTTCTTTAGCACCGCTCAGTGTGACCGCGGGTTCATTTATACATTTTCCTTCCGGCTACCGAAAATATACTTTTAATGCCAATTTAATTTTTGCAAATATACCAATCACTATTGCGTCAAATTAGCGTCGATGGAACGGTAAAATTTGGAACATGCCGTTGTTTTTTGTTTATTAATTTTTTCGTTACTTGGAGGTAAATTAAAAAAATATGAATTTAAAAATGTTAGGAATAGAAAGATCTAACTATCAATATAAGATATATTGAATATAATATAAGATATTCAAATTTCGGTATATTTTTGTCTAATATATAGTATATTGTAACGGTCATCCGTATGGTCACACTGTTTTCAGGTTCTTGCGTTTGTTTGGCTTTTTCATCCGATCTTGAATTTTGGAAATAATAGAGGTATATATTCAAAAACTAGTTGATATTTGTGGCATCTGCAAGTGCTCCTCGAGCGGCTGCATACTTCCATATCAAAGGAACTTCATTTGCATCCTCTTAAAGCGCCAAAACAAGAAACTAGGTCGCACGTGTTTGGCTGCTTATGGTGTCCAGATTGAAGGATTTAACGATTATAACGAATCGTTTACGTCACTACTTTCGAAACATGGACGCCAAGGAGCTGCAGCCTCCCAGCTCGGTGCGCGGAATGCAGGAGCTCCAAAGGGAACAGTTCCGAAAGAGCGTTCAAGTTCCCCGATTACAGGTGCCCGAGTCTCAAGTGCAACGTGTGATGCCGCTGGTCAAAAAGTTTCTGCTCAAAATGGAGCACCTGCATCCTGTCAGAGCTGTAGACAAATCCCGGGAGATCCTTCTGCATCCAACGCCTGTCAAAAACTGGGAATCCCTGCCTACAGAGGATCTGGAAAGGCAGGAAGTTACCGCTGAGAACTTCTCCTTCGCCGAACTGGAGTTGACTTATGAAAACTGGAGTGCCAATGAAATCTTGAAAAGCGTGCTACCCACGGAGGAGGAAGGTCTTACCTCCTACTCTCGAATAGGCCACATCGCCCACCTCAATCTTCGGGATCATCTGCTGCCCTATAAACAGCTCATCGGTCAGGTGCTTCGCGATAAGCTGCCCAATTGCCGAACGGTAGTTAACAAAGCATCCACCATTGACAACACCTACCGCAACTTCCAGCTGGAGCTGATCTGTGGCGACGCGGAATACCAGGTGGAAACCAAGGAGAACGGAGTCCCCTTCGAGTTTGACTTCTCCAAGGTTTACTGGAATCCCCGCCTCTCCACGGAGCACGAAAGGATTGTCAAAATGCTGAAATCTGACGATGTTCTCTATGATGTATTTGCTGGCGTAGGTCCATTTAGTGTTCCTGCTGCCAAGAAGCGATGCCATGTGCTGGCCAATGACCTGAACCCTGAAAGTTTTCGGTGGCTTCAGCATAATGCCAAGAGAAATAAGTGCGTGCCCAAAATACAAATGTTCAATAAAGACGGTAGGCAGTTTATCGTCGAAGAGCTACGGGAAGATCTGCTAAAGCGTCTGCGTACCACGGATACTACTACGTATGCCATACATATTACAATGAATCTACCAGCAATGGCTGTAGAGTTCCTGGACGCATTTCGAGGTCTTTATAGAGCAGAGGAACTGGCACAGTTGCCTGAAAACGTATGCTATCCCACCGTTCATGTGTACTCCTTTGCCAAGGGTGAGAACACCAAGGAATTAGTGCGTCAACTGGTGGAGAGCAATCTGGGAGCCAGCCTAGATGAGAACCTGCTCCAGGGAATCAATTTTGTACGGAATGTTGCCCCCAACAAGGACATGTATAGAGTGTCCTTTAAGCTATCACTAAACTTGCTAACCACATTAAAGGAAGTTGAAATCACGAGAAAACGGTATGCAGAGGAGGAGCTGGAAGTCGCCACAAAAGTGAAATGTGTTTGATATAATAGATACAATAAAGTTGTAATTTCCAAACAATTAAAAAGAGTCTCCTTTTATGCATACTTACAGATGGGTCGCAACAAGGCAAACACCAAGAAGGTGGCTCCTGGGGCCGCCAAGCCAAAGTCTCCTCTGAACAAGTCCAAGAAAGCCAAGAATGTGTTCAAAGTGGGCGACGGTAACAAGGGCAAGGGCAAGAAGCCCAAGGAAGTGCAGGGCAAGCTCAAGCAGGTGAGTGGATTAGGTCCTGCTGTAGAGATCGCCATCACATACATACATGCCTAATTTGCAGATCAAGGAATCTGTCAAAGCCAAGCAGGAGAAGGTAGACGCCAGCCTGAAGACTCTGCACAAGGATCTGGTGGTAAAGAAGCCAAAGGCCCCAGTGGCACCCATCAAGAACAACAAGAAGAAGGGCGCCAATGCTCAGAAAGTCTCTGACACTCTAGGCAAACTCAAGTTCTAAGCAACTTCGGCGGATACCACGTTTTACGTATTGCATATAGATGTAGTTAGTCCCCATTATTTGTTGAAGACTTTGGTCGTATGTTGCCAGCATTGGCAAATTATTATACAAAATATACGATGGCTATTCGGACAGTGATGGGAAGTGCTCAGCTAGGTAGAGATTATGTAGCCAAATACCTCTTGACCTTTAATGCTATTATAAATTCAGACTTTCATTCCGTTAACAATCTGAAATACCTGATATACATAATACCCAAAGAATAGGCTTGATATATAATAGTTAGTCCCCCATTTATTTTTATAAATATTGTGCAACTCTTACCATTCGGGTATTGACATACGAGTGCGCTTTATTTTACCTAGTTGATATAGTGGTTATATATGGAATCCTTCCTAGGAATGGGTGGCTCTCCATCACTGTGTTATGGCAGCCTACACAACCACAGGAACAATGTTAACTGGTGGCAAAACTACACCCGGTATTACGGTGGGGGCAGCGGGAATTCCAGGTGCAGCAGTGGAGGCTTCTGCCGTACCATTCACCGCATTCCAGCCGAGAAGCTCTCGGATGATGCCATCCAATTGGACGGTATCAATGCCCGCCTTTTGAAGTTCGGCCAGAACTTGGGTAGTTTCCACTGAATTTAGCCAGCGTTCATACATCACCCTCAAACCCTGTAATCTTGACCAGAACTGAGCGAATATTCCCTGCTGCAGCACCTTGGCGTCGATGTGCGCCCGGATGGCATACAGTGGAAAGTAGAGCTGAGCCTCGTTCAGGAATCCTTGTAATCCGAATACAGTGCCGGACCAGTAGGGAAACTCGTTCAATAGACTCACTTTGAGCCTCTGCTCATTCAACTCAAATGAATCGCCCGAGGCCAGGAGTTGCTGGTTTGTCCACTGCAGAAAGATGATGAGCTCCGGCTGGGAGAGCAGACGCCAGCGGGCCGTGACTGCGACATTGCTGTTGATGATCCGCACGAAGGCCTGGAACTGGGCATCGTTGATTAGGTAGCGCGCCAAGAGCTGGTTCAAAGGTTTTGACTGGATCAGACGCTGGATTTCTTCCAGATCCTGGGACAGAGTGGGCGGTGGAGCCAAGGTGGCTGGCGGGGACTGCGGCAAGAGACCACCAGTGGGAGACACTACCTGAGGAGGCCACAGTGCCAGGCAACCACTGACTAGGGTGATCAGGAGCAGCCAGTCCAGAGCGATGGCCATGACTGAGAGGGGAGCGAAAGACGACTACCAAAATGAAAGTCGCAGAAGCTTTTATATCCATACCCCAAGATTTGTTATTACTATCTACTGATAGCGTCTTCCTGAATTTGGCGCAGCATTTCTGTTGACCATTGTCGTCATCTGATAAGCGCTTTTCGATCTGTTTATGGGTCTACCCAATTTAAAATCCCCCACGGAAGCCAGTATTTTGGGATAAACTGGCGGGTTGGCAAACATTTGGAGAGAAAGAATGCGAATTTATAACACGCTAAGCTTTATTTTCCAAGTGAATCACCAACAATCCGGATGGACCACAAAGAACCGCAAACGAACACTTCATAACATTAGGATTTACATAGCTCCTCATACATACACAAAGCAAACCAAAACTGGGGATATATAGGATTAAACTTTTTTTTGGATTTTTAGGGATGATGACTTGTTAGTTATCCCTGCGAAATGGGCTTTGGAAACTGCCGATCGCAGTTAAATAATTTTGAAAATAGAATATATTAATGCAAGTTGATGATGAGTGACATTCATGGGTGGGTTAATAAACTTTGGTTTTGTTAGCTCCCTACTCTGGTTCATAGATGTTGATCAAACTTGGTGGTTTCTCATGTCAAAGTAAGTGTTTCCTTATATACTTATTTGCTAGAACCAGAGCAGGATTGCAGGGATTTTACGTATACAGATTCTAGTACGGTGTACTCAGTGGGAAACCTTCTTCTTTACCTTAAGACGTATAAATAAGTCGTATGTAATAAAAACTAACTTAACCGATAAACGCATGTGAGTGTGGGCAGGGTATGGGATGCCTAACTGGATGCTCTAGCTACCATCCCCGGTGAACCTGCGGCGCAGCCAACCGGGCATATAGCCCCTCACTGCCTCGCCCAGCTGCCTGTAGATGATGAGGCCCAGAATGGGCAGGACCAGGCGTGCGTCCTTGAACAAGTACACATAGCAGGCGACCAGGAAGAGAACCAGGTCCGTGCAGTAGCTGAGTGCCGAGCGAACCTTCTCGTGTGCCTGCTCCTCCGACTGGAGGATGGCCAGAGTGGCTGCCTTCTGCAGCAAGTCCCTGTCGGCGGCGGAGAGGACCAAAGATGTCTGCTGACTGCCCTCCACGTCCGGAATCACAGGTCTGGTGAGTGAGACGTCTCGTGAGCGAGTGCTCGATGGGACCCTTCGCCTGATCACCCTCTTCACCTTCACCAAGCGAGTCCGTCCCCTGGCATCCGGACGAGCCTCCACCATCTCACTCATGACGCTCTCAGTCTCAGATTCGTTCTTGTTCTTTGATTTCGGCGGGGGCACCACCAGCACAGTGGGGTACTCCGGTTCCTCGTCCTGTTGCGACTCCTGTTGCTGCGACTCGTGTTCCTGCTCAGACTCTGCCTTTTCGGGCGATCGGTGGAATGCCAGACTACTAGCTGCATCCCGGACATGGACAAGTTGCTCCCGCTCCGAGATGGAGAGTCGTCGCTCTCTGACCACTGGAGGAGCCAGAAACAGGTCTTCGCTGCCACCGGTGGCACGTCTCTTCTTCAGTTCCTCCGCATGGGTGAGGACGTCCTCCTCGTCGGTTTCCGCAGCTGCCTTTGCAGCCGCTCGCTTCAGTTCATCCCGGTCTAGGTATAGGGGCGTATGATATCTGTGAGAACTGCCCACCTCCTTCACCAGATCGCTGTAGTGATCCACTGCCGCATGGGCCTCCTCCTCCATAAGCCGCTCCTCCTCCTTGCGACGCAATTCCTCGTCCTCCTTCGCTTTTCTCTTGACTTCCAAGTCCGCTGCGATGGCAGCTGCATTGGTCTTTTCCAGCGGATTGGATATCTCCTCGTTGGCCTCTGTGTTCTTCTCAGTGGCCGATCTCTTGTCCCGGCTGAAAAAGGACTTGATTCCCTTAGCCAGGTCCATTTTGAGGGTGCTGGGATTGCTAGCTGCTACCGTTGAAGTTGGAGGCACCGGGATAGTCGGTGCTTCGCTGCCAAAGGCCAAAGGACTCGGCAGGGGACTGACAGCTTGCTCTACATGCTCATTGGAGGATCTCTTAAGGATCGGCTTGGGCACAAAATCTGGACTCGGCAAAGGCACTGGACGGTTGAGCACAACGGCAGCCTGCTCCGGCGTGGGGGCTCTGTATGGAGTAAAAGTTCCAGCACCCATGGTGCGCGGATGATAGGTCTCAAGATCCCGCGGACTGGGCGATCGTGTGCGCGCCAGGAGTTCCATCTTGAACTTCTCGATGGAGTCCTGCTCCGAGGATGCAGTGCTCTCTGTGTAATCCGAACCCAGGTCGTTGCTGGACTGCTCCTGCAGCTTCTTTTGCGGCGGATACTCTACGTCCACATCCTCATCGTAATCCAGATCCATATCCTCGCTATCATCAGCCGTACTCTCAGTTAAGTGTTCCTCCTCTACATCTTCATGTTCCTCTTCCGATTCCGGCTCCAGAAGATCCTTTCGCGTCTCAAGGGGCAATTGTCCAGTGGTGTGGACACGTGTCAGGTTACCCATCTCGTTGACGTTTTCCCTGGAATCCCATTTTCGAGAAATGGACACCATATCCGCCGATTGACGTCGCAGCTCGGTTCTTCTTTCGAAAGACAAACGTTCAGCCTCAGAAATGGAACCCAGACGCTTGCGAAGATTAGCAGGCGTTTGGTGGGGAACCGGAGTGACCAGTTTGTCCCGCGACGTCTTGCGTGCTTTGGAAGCCTGCTCGAGCTCCACGGCCTCGTAGAACCTGGCCATGGCCCTTTCATATAAGAGTTCCGTCGAGCTGACGGAGCGACGCAGTGGGAAGGTGGTGTGCAAGTTTGTAAACTCTAGGAAGGCCAGATCCGGCGCAGAAATCGAAATGGGTGGTGGCTGAATGGCGTCCTCCAGGTCCAGCTCAAAGGAATCTTGTCCTGGAAAAGAGAATTATTGGATGGGTGTAGTTTGAATAGTGAAAGTGATTTAGTGGTTAGTTCTGAGTCCTAAAAACCTTATCAATGAATACTTACTGTCCTTATCCTTGAGCTTGCTATTTTTGTCGAAGACGACCAGCATGAACTCATTGCTGGTGTGGACGTCGTCGTGTTTGTCGGCTGACCTGGAGAACCGCCTAGCGTTGGATTGGGCCTTGGGAGCTGGTTCTGGAGACGGACTGGGCTCTGGTAGTGGAGGCTCCTCCTCCTGGGGCGTTGGTGGAGCACTTATTTCAATGGTGGGCAGCTTCTCACCAATTACAGCTGACACCCCGGAAGCCACTGCCAACGCCAGAGTAGGTACATTTCTGGCCGGGCTTAGGGCCTGTCCAGAGAACCGTCTTACATTCTGGTTGACTCCCAGTTGAACGGGCTCCGCACTTCTCAACAGAGCTGGGGTAACCTTTATAGGTTCCGGTGGCGTGGGACTCTTGCGCAGCGGAGCTGGTTGCCTCTTGTTGGGTGGACTTAAGCTCCTTTTCTGGTTAGGTGATGCTTTATTCGGATTTTCCTTGGGCGGAGTGGGCAATGGCTGTGGTTTCGGCTGCACTGGTGACCTGTCCTTAGGGGCTCCTGAGGGTTTAGGATTGAAGAGTTTCAACGGAGAGGTAGCTGGTGTCTTAGGTGCCTTCGGGGATGGTACAGACTTATCCGGCGGTGTCAGCGTAGTGGTCACCAGTGTGAGGTTAAGCTTTGGATTGGAACTATCTGGCGTCGGCTTATTAGCCAAATCAGCGCTACTCAGCGAGGGACTCTTACGCACGTCCATCTTTAGAGCATGATCCGAAGTGCCGTAGGACATTTCGTGGGTCAGTTGCTCGTTGTCTATGAGCTGCGGCTTGGGTTTTCGCTTCACACTGGGCGACTGCTTAGGTGACATGCCCGTGGAGGCGTCTGCTTGAGGTCGTGGAGGGGATAATGTCTTTCTGCGTGGTGGCACCTGCACCCCTCCAGCTCCTGCCTTCGGCTTATCCTTCTCATCTCCGGCTATCCTTGTCGCTGATTTCGGTTTGGTGATTCCCCGCTTGGGATCCGGGATGAAGAGCAGCTCCGATTCGCCCGACGGTTCGCTCAGGCCATATGGATTCTCTGCCTTCACCCGAAATTTGTACTCGGATCCCTCTATCAGATCGTGAAGCGTGGTGGTCAGTGCCCGAGTGGTGGCCGCCTTGAGCCAAACGTTCCAGCCCACCCGGAAATATTCAACAATGTAGTTGCCAATCTTACAGCCTCCGTCGTCGAGTGGAGCCGTCCAGGAGAGGGTAGCCGACTTGCCAAAGGACATATTCAACTTGGGAGTACCCGGGGGATTGGGTCTGGCTGTCACTGTAACCAGAAAGGAGGTACTGTCCTCACCCAATCGATTCCATGCCTTCACCATATACTCGCCGCGATCTTCTCGAAGCACATTGTCGATCTTGAGCAGCGAGTTTTTCTCCGTGTTGGTGATCTGCAATTGGAAGCGAGTTATGTATGTGGTGTGGTAATAACGGCAGGGTAAGATTACCCACCTCAAAGCGTCCACCCGGAGCGATGACCTCGCCCTCATGAAGCCACGTAATAGCGGGCGGTGGCTGTCCAGCCACACCCACTTTGAGGCGCAACACTTCGTCCGCCTCAACAATCAGTCCATCCTCGTAGGTGCGGGGTAATCGGATCTTAGGAGGAGCCTGCACCATCAATCTTGCCTTGGTAATCACATGTCCCGCTCGATTGGTGGCCGTGCATTTTATCTCACCCTCGTCGGTCAGCGCCACTTGGTGGATCACCAGGACACTGGCTTCGTTGTCGTTGACGATCTTGGTGCGGCGACTACTGAAGATCTCGTAGCCGTCTTTAAACCAGTTGATCTCCGGCGGCGGTTCGCCAAGTATACGCACGCGGAACTCGATTCGCTCGTCTTCCACGGCATTCGTGTCCACCAGTTCGTCGATGAACCGGGGCACTGTTATGGCATTACGCTGCAGCGTCACCGTCAGCGGATCGGATAGCTCGCTGGCATCGGATCGCCCCACAATGTTCTCGGCAAAGCATCGAAACTGGTAACGCCATCCGGGCTCCAGTCCACTGATGCACACATCGCAGCGGTCCACGGGAGTGGGCGTGGCCCTCACCCAGTGGGGTGATCCCATGCGCCGGTGCTCCACAGTATAGCCAGTGATGGGTGAGCCTCCATCGTGGAGTGGCCGATCCCAGCGCAGGTTCACCACGTCCGGCTGCTGCTCTGGCAGTGCCACTGGCGTCAGGATAGGTCGGCCAGGCGGTGAGGGTCGCTCTGGTAGGGGAAAAAATTAAAGGCATTTAAACAACGGATTATTCCACTATTTGTTCAATAGGATTAAGTTTAATGCGGGAATAAGGTAAACTTTGAAGAAAATAAAGAGATATTTTACGTTTAATTGAGAAAATTAAAGATTTAATACAATTGAGGGCCTAAGTATAAGCGGTATAGTTTTACAAAAACTATTTCAATTCAGAAAGATTGCATTGGGAAGATATTCAGGCTTAGGTATCTTTCCTTTTGCTTCTCTTAAAGGGACTTAATTAAAAAAAAAAAGTTTTTAACAGCATAATGGTTCTTCCGCTTTTCAAACGACAACATTACTTTGACGTTGCGAGATTTTGGGGCCAAACAGACGAACACGGCAACCACTGAGTGTGCGAGTGGCTAAAAATAGACCCATTTCTAGCGCTCCCACCAGCCAGCCAGCTATGTGGGGCCTCCTCTAATATCTTGAAATTTGGGTAGGAATACCCTACGTACTGGGACTGGGACACCAATGTGATCCGGAGTTTCTACTTGCCTGCGGACTTCCAGTGGACATTCTTCTTGGGGCGACCGCCCTGCGGATGCGTGTGCAGCTTTCCCGGCTGATTTCCCATTTCGAGATATTTAGATATTTAACCTATTTGCAATATTGTGCTTGCCTATACAGAGGATCTATATATAGACAGTCGAAATTAACTTAACTTAACCCGTCGTTTTCGAATCGCCAATAAGAGCACTTTCCACTTGAACTATTTTAACTTCAGGTGGGTTAGTTTCTAGTAACGTAACTTTCGTAGCGTTTGTAGGCTTTTGTTTGCAAGCGTTGCCATTTTTGCGGCGCGTTAAATAATCCGTTCCGTTCGGTTCGTCAGCCCAGCATCCTCCTCCTCCGCCGATCCACGAAAGCTTTCTGCTCTCTTTCAAATTTGAATTCTGTTGGGCTCGACTGCAGTTATCGACATCGATAGGATCTTCCATCGATAAGGAATTTCTAGCTATTTTCCAGGGATGAACGAGACCTCTAAATTAGTCCATACAAAGCTATCAGCCCATATTGTAAAATAAGCTGATGATGATGAGCGCTCAATTACCAATCGATTTTCTCAGTGTATTAATTGGATTTGGCTAATTTCTAGCTAGTGACAAATTAGCTACTTGTCACAAAGTTCCATCGCTAGACCCCTCCACCGCATTCGATAGTTGGCAGCAGTAGCGGAGTGTCATCACCGGCACAAATTATGCTTTTTTCCAACAGTCCAGTCTTCCCAAAAAATTGTTCGCTATTTTTTATAGTGCTGCCTTGTAGTGTTTCTTGTTGCCTAGTTTATTAAAGCCAATTAAACCCGCAAAGTGCTCTCCAACGTATTTTAGTGTTGTTACAACTGTGATCTTGCGAGTTGCCTGCATGTGCAATGTGAAAATGCCCCGTCCTTGGCATAAATTTCGGGAGGCTGTTGTTGGACTCTACTTGTTGGGAAAATAAAAACTAACTCTCATAGCATCGCATTTTGGTGAAGCCGCAGCTGTTCCATTGCGGCAGGTGCAGCGGCACTCGCACACTCATACATACATACCTCCATTTACCTATTCCGCCCGTCCGTCCAATAACAATAACAACAACAATAATGGCTGGCACTGCGACCGCGACGCCAATGGAAATTGATGAATTTGTAAATTCGTCCATAATTTCTTGGGTGAGTACTGCATGTGCTATGGATAAAAAAAAAACATGCTCGATATTTGCATCGCCAGTGGGCCTATGTGCTTGGCATAAATAATTCAAGTGTTCGATTGCCAAGCGCTCATATATGGAAACGGCGAAAACAACAACAATGTCGTGAGAACAACCTGCTTACACGCACACATACACACAGCTGGGGTCAACGAAATAGAATCGTTCGTTACAGGGAAACCTCCAAAAAGTGTATAATTATATTCCAAAGATTTAACTGCGTTTAAATTAGTTAGTTACAACGCAAGGAAGTATATTATATAAGAAATCTCAGCACACAAATGTATAATTCTTTAGTTTATAATCATACCTATCTTGGGACTCTTATTTTTTTGACCCCAACTGTATGTATGTATGGATGTGCCTTTCCGCAGCAGTCGCAAAAGAACCAAGGTCATTGTAACTTGCTCAAGACAGCTTACGGTACAATGAGAACTGAGGCGTAATGAGCTCTTGTCCAGCTAATAAACTTATTCACGTCCGCTTCGTTGAAGTCCGTATCTTAAACTGGTATTTTCTTCCTTTACAGCTGGAATCATGTCTGCCACGTGCCGAGCTTCTCGCCGGTTACACCTCCCTGCTGGATGGCCATATAATCCACAGCGTTTGGCTGCAGATCGATCCTGAGCCGCAGAATAATCCCAGCGAACTGAACGATCTTAATGGGAAATCTCTCAGCATCGCGAGGGCCAAGAACTTCGAGTGCGTCGTGAGGAATCTAAAGTGTTTCTTTGAGGAGGAGCTAGGTCAAACCATATTGGTCCTACCAGACGCCTTCACCCTGGGTCATCATCCGGAGAGTAAAAACGGACTCGAACAGATGAAGACCTTGCTGACCCTGCTCCTCGGCGCAGCTGTGCAATGTCCCAACAAGGAACTTTTTATTGCTCGCATCAAGGAACTGGACTTAGAAACGCAGCACGCTATTGTGGGACTGATCAAACAGGTGACCGACAGCCACAGTTTGGTGCTCACCGAGGACTCCTTGGAGCGACTTACGCCGCAGAGCATGTACACGCACATCCTGCGGCTGACCAAGGAGCGGGACGTCATGTATCTCAAGTGGATCGATTTGGCGTGCGTGGAGACCGAAATGGCACCCATCGACAATTTGGTGGAGTGTGGCCAAGGTGTCAGCGTTTCACGTTCTCCTTCAAACGGAACTGCCACCTCAACACCTTCATCTTCCTCCAATTCGGAAAGCAATCACCTTGCGGTAGAATGTGCCGATCTCCGTTCGAAGAACCGCAAGCTGCGTCAGGAACTGTAAGATGGGCTATTATTAACTTATCCCACACTTAATTTAACTTCTTGCCTTTCTTCAAGTGAGGAAAAGTCCGAGAATCTTTTGGAGCTGCGTGAGGAGTTGGATGACAAGAAAGCGCGCTTTGACAAGCTGCGCCAGGAAAGCCAAGAATGGTTTACGGAGGCCAAGCGGGCATCTGCATATCGTGACGAGGTGGACATCCTGCGAGAAAGAGCTGAAAGAGCTGATCGCCTGGAGGTGGAAGTTCAGAAGTACCGCGAGAAACTCGGAGACTCAGACTTTTATAAATCGCGCGTTGAGGAACTGCGTGAGGATAACCGCGTGCTGCTTGAATCCAAGTATATTAGCCCATCAAAATACCAATAAATGTTTTATAACTTATAGCCTTTCACTTTTTCAGGGAAATGCTGGAGGAGCAGTTGCAGCGTTACCGAAAAAGGACTGAGCATGCCATCTCCCTGGAATCCGAGATTATTAAATACAAGCAGAAGCTCAACGACATGGCACTCGAACGGGACGTAGATCGCTCCAAGCTAGAAGAGCTGCTGGAGGAGAATGCGCAACTGCAACTGGTGGCCAGGAATCTCAACTCAACAATTGATTTGGATAAATCCTTTTCCGAAAACGAAGACGATTGCAACTCAGGCGACAATAGCCTTTCGGAACAGCTAACGAACAATGCTCAAACTCGTGCACTCAAGCTCGAGCTGGAGAACCGTCGTTTAACAGCCGCCCTCGAACAGTTAAAAGAAAATAGCTTCCACGAATCCACCAGCAAGATGCTTGAACTGGAGAAGGAGAAGAAGAAGCTGTCTCTTAAAATTGAACAGATGCAAGAAAACATCCAGCGCCTGACTCAGCAGAATGTCGAACTGGAAGGGGTCTTTAAAAATGCTCTGGAGGAGAACAAAAAATTACAGGATGCCGTGGATAATCGCCAAAAAAGCTACGATCGACAGAGCCTGGAACGCGAGGCTGACCGTCAAAAGCTTTCTGATGCCGAGCAACATGTTGAAACCCTAAACAAAGAAAAGCAACGCATCCAAACCCTAAACGAAAGCATTCAGCGTAGAGCCGACGATCTTGAACGGTTGGCGGAGAGCAAGGCAAAGGAACTAGAGCAGTACTCGGAAAAATCAAAGCAATACGAGCTTACTAAACAGAAACTCTATGAAATCGAGGCAAAGGTCTCAACTTATGAGCGCGAAAACGCCAGCCTGCTTAAGGAGGTGTCCAAGCTCAAGGAGGGCAGTGAGCAAAAGTCTGTGCAGCTGGACGACAGTATTAATCGGCTCGATGTACAAAGCAGGGAACTACAAAAACTGGGTAAAGCACTTGAAGATTCGGAGCAAGTGCATCAGAAGCTTGTGGAACTGGAAAAGCAAAACCAAGAGCTAGCTTCACAGCGCATCATTGATCAAGAGATGATAAGCACTCTTCGAAACGACTTGGTCACTGGTACTCTAGTAACGAAGAAAGTGCGAAACAACTTGGAGAAACTGGGACTGGCGGACGAAGAGCCCGGTGAGCTGAACGTGGAGCATGTGGTTGAGAAACTGGTGCGCAACCCGGAGACTTTTAAAACGGTTCGCGAGATAATGCTAAACGTGACCCGAGAGCAGCTGGAGGAGGAAGAGCGAGAAGGTGGCGTCAAGTCCGACATGTGTGTGCTATGCCACCGTCAGGAGATCTTTACGGTGGAAAAGAACATTGAACTCGCGGCTACTCCAGTTCCTGCACCAACGCAACCTTCTTCGCAGGAACTTCGCTTCGAGCACAAGCTACGTCTTAGTCCAGCACGAGAATCAGCAGAGCTGACCCGTATTAAGGATTCTAACACTCAGCTTCAGACGGAGAATGCTCGTCTCAGCGTGGACGTGGCTGCTCTGGGCTCGCAAATAACTTCGCTGAACACCCAGCATGTAGCCCTACAACTGGCCAACTCCCAGTTGGCTGCCGAAAAGGACACGCTGCTTAAAGACATAGATTCACTGCAGCAGGAGCACAAACATGCTCTGCAGGATCAGGTTACGTTGCAATGCCTGCATGATCAACTCTCCGCGGAGTACGAGTCTCTAAACAAAGACAAGGAGCAGCTGAAGGCTGCAGTGCGGGATTTGCGTCAGGAGCTGCGGGATACACGTGAACAGCAGTCGGCATTGGATCAACGCATTGAGGAGTTGACCATTCAGAACAACAACATGAAAACATGCAGCGAGGATCTGTCAATCCTGCGTACCGAGCACTCCAAACTTACAGACGACTTCCGCAATCTTTTTGCCACCAGCGATCGCTTCAAGAACGAATATAAAAACATCCAGGAGCAGTATAAGATGGTACGCATGGAGCACTCTAGCCTGAAGCTACAAAACACTGAGCTTTCCGGCGAGCTAAATTCTAAGAGCGATCAAGTCCGTTGCCTGCAGATGGAGTACAGCAAGGTTCAGCAGCGTTGTGAGGTGGGTTCATAAATGGCAAGATGTTAATCCCGTTTTATTAATATCCTATTTGCATATAGATGTTGATTCAAAACAATGCTGAGCTGGACTCGGAGCGCAAGGCTCTGATGGACAATGTGTCTCAATTGCTTTCGCAATATCAGGAACTTTTGGCCATATCCCTGGAGGACAAGAAGCACTTCCATGAGGAGGAGAAGAACTACACCGAACGGGTGCACAGTCTCAAGCGGCAGAAGGAAAAGCTGGAGGAGAAAATAATGGAGCATTACAAGAAGTCGGAGACCACAGTGCACAAGAAGTAAATAATAAAACCATTCGATATATATTTTTTATTAACCCAATTACTTCAAATTTCAGAAAACCATTTGCCAGTATGCTAGTTAGAAGAGTAAAAAAGGCTAGCTCGGATCTAATGAACAAGGTGCCCAGTCGAGTATGTTTACTGAGACTTAAACTGAATGTTATAAAACTTACTAACGAAAGAACATTTTATTTCAGAACCGTCGCTCTTGGGTTGATGACGCCCGTACCAATTCCCAGTTCGTGATCGGTTCCGAGTCCGGTGGCAATGAGTCGGATAATAGCAATGAGGAGCCACTGTCCATTGCTTCCGACACGCACCTGCTCCAGAGGAATGTCCCGCTTCGCCAAAGTTTGCAGCGGTAAGCCATTCAGTTGTGATGGAAACGATGTTTCTTTTAGATGTTTGGGTTCACGGTATTTGTTCTTTTTACATGTATTATACACAACTCAACACTCGCACCAAACAAACACTGTACATTATGTTCGAGTAGGGATTTGCTGGATAACTCGATCCAACGAGGCTCCGCCGTGCGCAGTAGCCTGCAGGCTCAGAAACGTACGGATTTGAATAACTCACGTAGAAATAGCGTGCACGGGTATGCGCTTTTGATGTTTAACATTCATTCTACCCCATTAAAACTTGCCAATTGAAACAGATCGGAGTTTGCTCCGAGGGTTCAGGTGGCAACTGTCAATCCTTATTCCATCTTTCCCTCTGCACAATGCGTATTTCCCTTCGTTGTCGCTCCCCACCTGTGTTTTTAAAAAACTGCATTCATCTCGTTACTGATACATGATTTGCTTCGCAGCAGTCTCGAAGCGCCAGACGTGACGGGCAGCAGTCTGACCCTCGGAACGGCCGGCTCTCGACGCACCGTTTATCTTATCGATGAGCACCAGAAGCTTCCCGATGGCTCCACTCCCGGCGCCGCACAGTCGCAGTCGGGTGGCAGCAGTGGTTCCGGCAATGCCGCAACTCCTACGCCCGCGGAACCGCAGACGCCTCAGAAGAGTTCCGAAAACAGTGCCCCGGTGGGCCCAGCCACGTTTCTGATGTACAACCGGATAAACACCACGATCGGAGGAACCCCGAACAGCGGGGACCAGAGCCCTCTGCTGCAGGCCAGCGGCAGCGTCTCGGGATCGACCATGCAGGATGACAAGTCGGCAAGGAAGCGGACCGAAGACAAGAGCAATAGCATCTGGTATGAGTACGGCTGCGTCTAAAACATTCGAACGGTATACGTCCACAACATGAACTCGAATATAATGCATTTGCAGACGAAGTATTATTTCGTTTTAGAAATTAACGAATTTATTTTTAAACGCATTAGAACATCGATGTTGCCTTAAGCAAGTTACATATGTAAGTGTAAAGTGCTGCTTAAACCGCTATGATTTGCCTTAAGAAATGTTTTACAATTAGACTATGTACTATACTATAGTTTGTACCTATTTATGCAATTTAAAAACTCCACAAGACTACGCGACAACTATGCGAACATATAACTATCCAGTATACACCCCTATATACACAAAACTATAAAGAAATATGTTAAATATTAGCTAAACCGGCCTCAATGTACGTCCTAAGCGGAAGGCGTTTTTTTCGCTGATAAGAAAAGATATATGTTTATATCCGTTCATTTGGTGTTCTGTAAACTCGACTCGAATCTATGTATTCCTAGATATGTTGTAAAGCACACTCGTACTCTGCTCTCAGCTAACCAACGCGCCTTCAATTTGTGAATATATTTTTATAAATTACTTGTAGCCTTGTACTATTTATTGACGCAAAGCCTAACACCGCAATAAAACTAAGCAAACATACAGAAAATATCTCACTTTTTCGGCCAGTCTCTAAAGATAACCAAAGATATATATAAGGTGATTCGTTCGTCCCCAGTATTTTAGAATGAAAGGCGACTGGAGACAAAAAAGATGTGGCTAAAGGCGCTTGTTCTACTGGTAACTACTACAAACTGTGCTCACTTGTGGCTAATAATCACTAATTAATAAACTCAAGACTTTGATCGGATATTTGGCGGCCCAATGCAATGTTTGTCAAAGTGCCAGCAATGTCGCTTGTCATAGTGAAACCACCTTTTCCATCTGCTATGACGGTGCGTAAATTATTTTTAAAATGAGTGGATTACGAGACGTTTTAATTTCCAGGAGTGCCATCATATGATCTATTGCCATGTCCAAAGGACTTTTATTGCACAGATGGCTTTTACACTTGCTATGAAAATGCTGATCCAGTTTGCCAATCAGAAAATGACACTACCACCACCGAGATCCAGACAACGACAACCACTGCTATGCCAACTACCACGACAACCACTGAAATCATAACTACCACAACAACCACAGAGATCCCAACTACCACAACGACCACTGAGATCCCAACTACCACAACAACAACTGAGATCCCAACTACCACTACAACCACTGAGATCCCAACTACCACAACAACCACTGAGATCCCAACTACCACAACGACCACTGAGATCCCAACTACCACAACAACAACTGAGATCCCAACTACCACAACAACCACTGAGATCCCAACTACCAGAACAACCACTGAGATCCCAACTACCACAACAACCACTGAGATCCCAACTACCACAACAACCACTGAGATCCCAACTACCACAACAACCACTGAGATCCCAACTACCACAACTACCACTCCCACTACCACGACAACCACTGCGATCCCAACTACTACAACAACTACTGAGATCCCCACTACCACAACAACCACGGAGACCCCAACTACTACTTCGACTGAAGCTCCGTGGGATGCCGATGATATCTGTCAGCAATACACAAAAAACACCTATTTCGAAAACGTAGATGATCCCACCTGCACCACGTGAATACCCCCCATGCTGAAAATTCTTTTCGATGAGACTAAAAAGTACATTTTTCAGTTTTATAACCTGTATAGTTGATGCCGACGGAACTCATTCCACAAAAGTCACTTCATGCAAGGCTAATCAGTATTTCAGTACAAGCTTGAAGGTTTGTACCGCCACAAGGCCGGATGGATGCGTGGAGGAGGCAACCACTGTGGACACCACTACCCCAACCACCACCACTGTGACCACCACTACCCCAACCACCACCACCGTGACCACCACTACCCCAACCACCACCACCGTGACCACTACTACCCCAACCACCACCACCGTGACCACAACAACGGCTAGTACCACCACAGCGGAACCCTGGAGCGCTGAGGCAACTTGCTTGACTGTCACTAAAACCACTTTGTTTCAAAACCAAGACGATCCGTCCTGCACTACGTACGTAAACCCTGAATTTCCAGGAAATAACTATAATTAACCAATCTTCTAGATATCTATATTGTTATGTTGCCAATGGATCGGCAACAGCTTTGATAAGGAACTGTAAGACCAACCAATACTATGATGTTTCCTTGAAAGCCTGCACCGATACGAAGCCGGACTACTGCACTTAATTTTTATGTTCGATCAGCATTATTCGTTCATTATCAGATTTATTGATACCAATAAAAAATCAGTTTTCTGGGAACAATAAAAAGAGTTAAAAGCTTTTTCAAAAAATGGATAAGATAGCCGGGGAAACGGGCACTTCAATAATTATTTAAGAGCCAGTGGGTGCTGTGATACTTTAGAAAGCCACAGTTAAGCTAATCATGAGGTTGTGTATAATGTTTTTACTGGTGAGGCCTTTAAAAATATCCTTTATCTGTGTTTTGCAAATATATATATATATTTTAGTTGCTGGCTACTGGCCTCTCGGCTTTGCCAGCTCCAGAGTTCGATGACCATAACTCAAAAACGTGGAGTGCGGAAAAAGCCTGCAGTGAAGTTACAAAAACCACCATAATGGAAAACCAAGAAGATCCAACTTGTAGAACGTAAGTCAACTTAATGGCATACAATACAAAAACTGTACTAACAACTACCAAATTACCAGTTATGTATATTGTTATGTGACAAATGGATCTGCATTTTCTTTGATTAAGAATTGCAAAACAAACCAGTACTTTGATCCCATTTCGAAAACGTGCAGTTCTCAAGTCCCAGCTAAGTGTTCTGCAGAGGCGACGGAGTTACCAATTGAGAATCCCACCGAATCCAGTATTGAGTCCAGTGAAAAATGCGAATGCGAAGCTTATTGGAAAACATAGATGAACCCACCTGCAATAGGTATGAATATTAGTCGGGTTATATTTCGAGAATCTAATTAAGTTCCCCCAATCTTACAGCTATATATATTGCTATGTTAGTAATGGATCGGTCTTGCACTAAGCCTGAGTATTGTATCTGAATTTCCTAGTACCCCATGCTTATAAATGTTAGATTTCTTGATGCCAACAAAAACTAGTAATGATTCATGGCATTTTTCAAGATATAAGCCAATAAATTCATTTCTGCATATTCAAAACAACCTGATTATTTTTCCTGACAACATCCACAGTTTACCCAGAAATTTGCACATATCTGAGAAGTCCATAAACAAAGTACATATGTATGTACGTATGTACGTGTAGGGGTGACAAAACAAATTAATAAAAGTACGCAATAAACATTAAATACATTGCCAAAGCGTACCGAGATAAACGATGCTACAGATTAAATCCTACTGGTATTTAAAGGCCACTTTGGTGCTCCAAGGTTTCAGTATGCGAAGCGTAGCAAGGTTAAATCGACAATGTGGACGAGTCTAATTACATCACTGGTAACTATGAAAGGACTGCCGTTGGATCCATATCCTCAATTAAATGATTACACCCAAAAGCTCCTGGTTCACTGCCTGCTAGCTGTGCCAGCTCCTGCACCGAAGGATCTGGACGCGGGATCCTGGAGTGCGGATGAGGCGTGTCGGGAAGCGGGTAAATCGGGCATGATTGCGAACCAGAATGACTCCACATGCGCCACGTAAGCAACTCGACTGATTATACAGATTACTACGTACTAACATGGAAATTTACTCACAGCTACGTCTATTGTTATGTAGTCAATGACTCAACGATGGCACTAATTAAAAGTTGCAAGAGCGGTCAATTCTTTGATGCAGATCGCAAATTCTGCAGTATCACCAAGACAGCGGAATGTGTGTAAAATGTGGAAGCCTTAGAATACATAGTTATATGCTTGAATAGTAGTGCACTAGATTTTACATATTTATGTATTATTAATTTATTGCTTTAAATTAAAAAATCTATTAAACTGAAAGTACTAATTATCTCAGTTACTTAGCCAATCGAAATCCTTGACAGAATCGTGATCTTTATGGATAATGGAAAGAAGTAAACATGGGTTTCCTGTAATTGTTATAACTTAGCAATTGCTCGGTCGTGTGGATTGACAGGCCTCTGTATCTGAGTTGTAGTATTCGTTGGTGTTGCAATAATAAAGCCAACCCAGATAATCCAGACTCAATTTGTAGCAGTAGACATACCTAGAAAAACCAACACTTAAGGCCATTGCATACTGAAGTTGATAAATATACTTGCATCTGGCACGTTGTATCATTCTCAACTCGAAAGTATCCTTTGGACTTCAACTTTGCACAATAGGCGTTGGGATCTATTTCCGAAGGTACTGTAGTTTGAGTGCTCGAATCCGTGCTAGTGGCAGATGTTGTTGAATCTGTACTTGAATCTGTGGTAAGCTCGGATGTAGTGGAATCTGTACTCGATTCGGTAGTCAATTCGGATGTGGATGAATCGGTACTGGAATCACTAGTTGTTTCAGCAGTAGTAGTAGTTGAATCCGTACTCGAATCAGTAGTAAGTTCAGATGTAGTTGAATCTGTACTCGATTCGGTAGTAGTTTCAGAAGTAGTAGAATCTGAAGTGGATTCGGTAGTAAGCTCAGATGTAGTAGAATCTGTAATAGATTCAGTAGTCATCTCAGATGTAGTCGAATCGGTACTCGAATCTGTAGAAAATTCAGAAGTGGTTGAATCTGTGGTGAACGAGGATGTTGTGGTTTCTGTCATTGTAGAATCGCTGGTTTCAGCTGTAGTGGTTACTGTTGATTCTGTTGTTTCTAGGGTACTCGAATCTTTCAGTTCAAAGTACAAAATAATATAAACCGCAGCCAATAAACCCATTAAAAAAGAGATATGTGCCATATTTACCCACCTGTTACAATATCCGTTGTTGACGTAGAAGTGACTGTGATACAAGCCGGCTGTGGGAAAAGAAGTGTGAGAATTGGCAAGTATCCACGAAGCTAATTAAATCTCACTTCCGCTGAGGCCATTGGTGCACAGAATCCCTCGAGGACGCAGTAGTACCCATCGCGGCAGTTTTGGACCGCATCTTCGTCCACGGTGCCTTGATCAAAGCAAAACCCATAGGCAGTCTCATTGACACAAGCATATTGTCCATTTGTCGAGGAGCAGTCGGAGCAATCGGACTGCCCAAGAGCCCATTTCGAAATCAAGAGGAGCAGGAGAAGCTGGAAAAGGCGAAATGGATTACTTTCTTGTGGTTCACTGCTCCCTCGACTCACCTTTAGGGTAATTTGTGCCGGCATAGTTTGTCTGTTTGCCGGGAAGAGCAACTTACTTGTGATGGTTGGCCAAGTGCCAATTCTCTTTATAGAGCCTAAGCCTAAGACCACACCCTCAGTTAGCGTTTGCTTGGCGCCCATAAAAAGATAACCAGCTATTCTTATTACCCAAGGCTCCCAAATTTTACGGTGCCATAGAACAAAATTCGGCACGGCTGCCAAAATGTACAAATAAGACTGGCACTAAGGTGTCTGATCATTCGCAGAAGCTCCACATAGTTGTGAAGATGTACAAATGGCTTGGTTTGGTATGTTTAAAAGCCCCTTACAATAGTTTTGAAAACAAGTTGGGTTTCGATTTTTAAAAGTTGGCTTTCGAATTATATAAGTTAATCACTGAAAGGTTTGTACCACGTTCCTTACATACTTTCAGATTGCCTTGATAGCTTTGGCAGCCTTGCCAATCGCTTGGATCCAGGCAGACTGTGATGTATGCCAAACGAATGGAGCATCCTGCATCAACCAAACCGCATACAACTTGTGCTTCGGCGGCACTGAGCCGAATACCAACCAGACCTTTGTCTGCACAGATGGACTGGTGTGCACGGACCAGCCCGTGATCTGTTTCCAGAGGAGCGAAACTCCCGCCAGCTGTGGCGATACGGATAGCTGTGGCCAGTGTGCTCCCAATTACACATTCGCCTGCACCTCGCGCTCCACATTCGCCTTCTGCTTTGGCGCCATAACGCCCACAAATGTGACGGGAAGCTGCCCGGATGGTTACTTCTGCGACGCATCCACCCAGGAGATCTGCGTCACCACAGCCACAGATGACTCCATTATCTGCCACTTGACTTAACTTTGGTATTTTTATAGTGTACCAAGCATATAAATACTTGCATTTGCTTAATAATATTTTGCTTTTGTCAAGAATTAATTTGGTAATAAATAAAAATTCGTTATTAGATTTTAAAGCGTTATGTAAAACTTATTTTATTAGATGAATTGGGGACTGATATAATGCTTTAAACTAAATCATCAAATAAATTATGAATACAATACCTTAATAATGACCAAGCCAATAATGGCAAAATAGACTATAAGTCAAGAAACTCTTCCGAATCTTCTGTTTTCTTTTTCTCCAGCCAGGAGCGTGCCATCCGAATCGAGGGCAAGCGGAAGCGCCACTCGTCGCAACAGTACTTGTACACCTCATCGCCCAGTTGGAGTAGCTCTGTGGCAAAATCTTGCTCATCATCCTTCCAAGTGCGATCCTCAGAGCCGCCGAACATTTCCATGCGTAGCAAGGCGGCCATCGTGGGCCCCACGTATTTCTTTATAGCCATGTAAAGATGGGGTTTGCTCATGGAGATAGCAGCGGGTTTGCTGGGAGCTGGAGCCTTTGGGGGTTCCGCTTGCAGTCGTTTCAGTTTGGCATTCTCCTCCGACAGCTTGTCAAACTCGGCCTTTAGTTTATCGTAGTCCTGAAGAAGCTTTTCGCGCAGGGCATCTTCAGAGGAAGATGGTTTTTCATCTGGTGCAGACTCGTCCTCACTGTCAGTACTTAGTGATGTGTTCTCTTCAAGGTTTAGAAAAGGTTCAGATAAGGTTTCGGAAATGGGTTCACTTTGATCATTTTCTTTGCTAGGACTAGGATTAATATTGGTTGATTGGGTGGGTTTCTCAGATTTCGGAGTCTGCTTCTGCTCATCCCAGAATTTCTCTTGCATTTGTCTATTTCGGTTTAATATGAAACTGTTCTCAGTTAGATCGTGGGTGTCAGCCATTTGTGCTTCTTGGGGTAGCTTCATTTTCTTAGCCTGCTCCTCGGTGGCCTGCTCTTCATTCAGTTTATCGGCATCTCCTTCCTGCATCCCACGTTTTTTAACCACAGTCCTCTTATTTGGCCGGTACACGTTTTTAATTCGGATTTGCTTTACTAGACATTTATCCCCAAGCTTTGGCATTTTAATAACGTCAATAATACAACTTGTCGGTTTACGATGCATTTCTGCTTCCTTAATGACTGTTTGCATCATGCTTAATTCATCAGTCTGTTCTTGTAGGAGCTGCTCTTCAAGCAGAGGCAAGGCAATCTCGCTTGTTGGTTGACTCTTGACTGGCCTTTTAATCAATTTGATGCCCAATGAAGGCTGCAGTTGACTTATTATATCTATAATGTTTTGAGGCATAACCGAACCGCTGGTTGATGTTGTAGAACTCGTATTTGCCACCGCTGATTTATCCTTGCTTACAACCGTCTGCTCCTTTTCTGTATCCAGCACTTGGAGATTACCGGAAACTTCGTCTACTTCATCATTTTCTTTTTGCGGTTCCTCCTCTCTCAAGTCAACTATATTGGGAATCTTAATAACCTCTACATTCTGTGTCTCACCATCCACGAATCCCAGAGGACACTCGAAATCCTTGGGCGGTATTAGGTGGGACTGCTTTGGAGGCGTCAGCTTCACGAGCAGAGCTTCCCCGTTCTGGTCGAGATTTGCAAAGTCCAGTGCCAGATCCCTGTTGATCCTGAACAAAGTGGGCGTCTGCATTGGAATGAGTCTGTCCATTTTGTAGTTCATGAAGCATTCCACACGAAAGTGCCGGGCACAAACGGTTTTGGCTGCCAGTTTGGTCGGCGGTGCATTCGAAACATCAGGGTTTGAACAGTGCCTCATCCAGTCCTTTAACCTTTTCGGATCCTTGACAGGGAACTTGAAAAAGTGCATATTGGGGTTGCGGCTAGAACTGACCGGACAATCACGAAAACAACACTTTGTGCCGCCCATTTGTTCAAATATAAACAAACTACTTTTATGTTCTTTAGTGGTGGAAGAGTTAAGGTCAGCTGCAGATATCGATATCAGTTATCGATATGTCAATTTCCCAAACCGAAATGATCAATAATTTGATACTTCTTAATTTGGGTAAAAAAAACCGTTGACTATGGGTTATGGGTTTCGATTTGTTTCGATTTATTTATTAAATAATGAAATGAAAAGGTTTTACCAGATAGGGATTGACCCAGATAGGCACTGAAAACTCTAAAAATCTCTGTCGATATTTGATAGTCCGGTGGAAGAAAATAAACATAAACATTAAACAATAAAATAAATCAGATCATAAGCGAGACTTATTTAAATTATTTTGTTTTCAGAACAAAACAAATACATTTACTTGGAAAAATTAAATTGTCCCTCTATTTAAATGATACAATAAAAACCTAGTGGTCGTTTTTATAACGAATGATAATATTTTAAGCAGTCCCAGTGGGCCGTGCTCAATCGTTCTGACCATTTAGACGAATTTCCACCAAACATAGTTCAGTACAATATTTGAATTCGCCCGCACAGGTTGCGCACTTTTCGACCGTATTACAACACTGATCACCCTTAGTACGCACAGGAAATTGCATCCCTGGCATCTGGAAGCCTCTAGAAGTTTCTAGACTCTTCGAGTTCGGGTCGGATTTTTCTATAAAAGCCGAAGCGCGTCGTTTGCCGGTTCGAGTCTTGAAAAAATTTCGTGCGGTGTGCGTCGTTACAGCAAGCAGCGTCTGAAGTTTTGTGAATTTCCAATTCTATACAAAGCAAAGTGAAAATATCTGTATTTTTACCTTTATTCTGTGAATAGAACGAAAAACATACATCCAAGGTGAGTAATGCAGAAAGAAAGAGTGAATCATTTATTGTTTAGTGGCAATGGTTAAAATGTGAATTTTGCGTGGTCCTCTGCATCTCGAATGTTCTTGACCCAAATGTATGATATCGATTTAAAAGTTCTAGAAGCAAAGTTAGACAAATATTCGTGTTTTATATTAATGCAAGAGCCTTTTAGGTGCTAAATCGACTTATGCCGCTCTTTTTAGGGGTGACAACGTGCAAAGTAACTCCAAATGCCGGTTTTTTGTAGTTTTCTTTGTTCGAGAATGTTCTAGGGGTTGCTATGCATCAGCATGAATTAAACATCAATGCAAATAGGCCTACTAATTATAAATTACTTTCCTTCATTTACAATTACACGTGCTTTCTTTGCATTTCCAATTTAAATTGCACATGCCGCACACTCGCACACATGCAAGCCAATGACCAATAAAATTCGAAATAAAAGCGTGGCGTCATTAGATTTTGATATTTTTATTTGATATTTGCTCCATTTTTAAGTTGGTTGCCAGGCCGATTAGTTTTCCTTGGGCTTCTAGACGTTTCCACCAACTTCCTTGGTGATGTACGAATTTTCAATACAATGCTCACTCACTCAGACACAGTACACAGCAGGGGTAGAAATAGTAGCAACAGACCGACCAACTAATGAAATTAAAATATTTTAACTTTAAACATTCTTAGAGGACAACAATAGAGTAAGCGTTGCATAAGTATACGAAAGATTAAACTTCTAAACTAAAACTCTATTTTTCGCTTGGCAAAGTGAATGCTATAATATCGACCACCACTGTGTTCGTACATGCGCATGTTAAATGAGACATGTGCTGAAGAGAAAGGGAGGGAAAAAGAATAAAACTGAGAGCAGCTGCTGAAAATGCAGCTGCTTTTCCCTGATGTTTCAGCCACAGACTAGAACTAATCCTAATCCTTCTGTAAATCCATTGCAGATGCCGGAAGAAACGGAGACCTTCGCATTCCAGGCTGAGATTGCTCAGCTGATGTCCTTGATCATCAACACATTCTACTCGAACAAGGAGATCTTCCTGCGTGAGTTGATCTCGAACGCTTCCGATGCTCTGGACAAGATCCGCTATGAGTCTCTTACCGATCCCAGCAAGCTGGACTCCGGCAAGGAGCTGTACATCAAGCTGATCCCTAACAAGACGGCTGGTACCCTGACCATCATCGATACCGGTATCGGTATGACCAAGTCCGACTTGGTGAACAACTTGGGAACCATCGCCAAGTCCGGAACCAAGGCCTTCATGGAGGCTCTGCAGGCTGGCGCCGACATTTCCATGATTGGTCAGTTCGGTGTGGGTTTCTACTCCGCCTACCTGGTCGCCGACAAGGTGACTGTCACCTCCAAGAACAACGATGATGAGCAGTACGTGTGGGAGTCCTCTGCCGGAGGCTCCTTCACCGTCCGTGCCGACAACTCTGAGCCCCTGGGCCGCGGCACCAAGATCGTGTTGTACATCAAGGAGGACCAGACCGACTATCTGGAGGAGAGCAAGATCAAGGAGATTGTCAACAAGCACTCCCAGTTCATTGGCTACCCCATCAAGCTGCTCGTAGAGAAGGAGCGCGAGAAGGAGGTCAGCGATGATGAGGCTGATGATGAGAAGAAGGAAGGTGATGAGGAGAAGAAGGAGATGGACACCGATGAGCCCAAGATCGAGGATGTTGGCGAAGATGAGGATGCCGACAAGAAGGACAAGGATGCCAAGAAGAAGAAGACCATCAAGGAGAAGTACACCGAGGATGAGGAGCTGAACAAGACCAAGCCCATCTGGACCCGCAACCCCGATGATATCTCCCAGGAGGAGTACGGCGAGTTCTACAAGTCCCTGACCAACGACTGGGAGGACCATCTGGCCGTCAAGCACTTCTCCGTCGAGGGTCAGCTGGAGTTCCGTGCTCTGCTCTTCATCCCCCGTCGTACGCCCTTCGATCTCTTTGAGAACCAGAAGAAGCGCAACAACATCAAGCTGTACGTGCGTCGTGTCTTCATCATGGACAACTGCGAGGACCTCATCCCAGAGTACCTGAACTTCATGAAGGGAGTGGTCGACTCCGAGGATCTGCCCCTCAACATCTCCCGTGAGATGCTGCAGCAGAACAAGGTTCTGAAGGTGATCCGCAAGAACCTGGTCAAGAAGACCATGGAGCTCATTGAGGAGCTCACCGAGGACAAGGAGAACTACAAGAAGTTCTACGATCAGTTCAGCAAGAACCTGAAGCTGGGCGTGCACGAGGACAGCAACAACCGTGCCAAGTTGGCCGACTTCCTCCGCTTCCACACCTCCGCTTCCGGCGACGATTTCTGCTCCCTGTCCGACTACGTGTCGCGCATGAAGGAGAACCAGAAGCATGTCTACTTCATCACTGGCGAGTCCAAGGACCAGGTCAGCAACTCTGCCTTCGTGGAGCGCGTCAAGGCCCGTGGCTTCGAGGTGGTCTACATGACCGAGCCCATCGATGAGTACGTCATCCAGCACCTGAAGGAGTACAAGGGCAAGCAGCTGGTCTCTGTCACCAAGGAGGGTCTGGAGCTGCCTGAAGATGAGAGCGAGAAGAAGAAGCGCGAAGAGGACAAGGCCAAGTTCGAGAGCCTGTGCAAGCTGATGAAGTCCATCCTGGACAACAAGGTCGAGAAGGTGGTTGTGTCCAACCGCCTGGTGGATTCGCCCTGCTGCATTGTCACATCGCAGTTCGGCTGGTCCGCTAACATGGAGCGCATCATGAAGGCCCAGGCTCTGCGTGATACCGCCACCATGGGCTACATGGCCGGCAAGAAGCAGCTGGAGATCAACCCCGATCACCCAATTGTGGAGACTCTGCGCCAGAAGGCCGATGCCGACAAGAACGATAAGGCTGTCAAGGATCTGGTCATCCTGCTGTTCGAGACCTCTCTGCTGTCCTCTGGATTCTCCCTGGACAGTCCCCAGGTGCACGCCAGCCGCATCTACCGCATGATCAAGCTGGGCTTGGGAATCGACGAGGACGAGCCCATGACCACCGAAGATGTCCAGAGCGCCGGAGATGCCCCCTCGCTGGTTGAGGACACCGAGGACGCTTCCCACATGGAGGAGGTCGATTAAGCGACCAGTCGACACAAAACAACCAAAATTCATTCTATCACTCGCATTCACATACACAATTTACTTGCGTTTCGAACTTTTATACTGAGTTTACCACGGCCGAGTTAAATTTTGTATTCATTAACATTTTGCCGCGTTATAAGCGACATACATACGCTTAACTCATAAACAACCAAGAATAACTCGTTAAATGGTTAGGTTCCCACAGAACATTCAAGAGCAGTTGTCGTTTTAAGAACTTATAATTTAGAATCCAAGTAATTTATGTATAAAAACTAAAGACTACATACGCGCTCTAGTTGGTATAGCTATATAAAGAATCGAGTATATATATAATTAAGGTTTGATGACCCGATCGATGATAAACATAAAACCAAATAAACAAGCAAATGTGTTTTAAAAATCAAATTTCTGAATGAGTATTTATTGAGAAAGGAACAAATCTATGAATCGGATTCTTTGCGCAACAGCTGTTCAATGGACTCCACCGTGGACACACCCTTGCTTATCATTATTATCTTGTTGCGGGATCGAGATCCCTTGTCCAGAGAAACGTCGCTCTTTCGAAGACCCAGAACTTTTGAGAGGAACTTGACCAGTTCCGCGTTGGCTTCTCCCTCGCTGGGTGGTGCGGCGATTTGGACGCCTACTCCTTCCAGGCCAATTCCTGTGATTCCGTTCTGCTTAGCACCCGGCTTGGCCAGGATTTGTATGCATATATTGCCGCTCTTATCGACTGAAATCGGACTGGGTTCCTTAGCCGGCGTCGATTTAGCGTCGTGTTTCGCACTTTCAACGGCGGCCTTTGATTTTCCCTTGTTCTTTGACATTATTTGGGCGTTGACCGACGTAAACAAGCGGCGCATTAGCTTTTTGGCAATTATTTTAAGTTATTTTTAAGTTTAAATGCATTTTAATAGCAACTTGTGGTAAATTTACTAAATCTACTTGCGCCTATCAGCTGATTTTTTGGCAAAACCAGGGATGCCGCAAAAATAGGGATGAGCATAACTCGTGAGTTATGTATGACATTCCATTAACTTTTTTTTCGTTTTTAAATATTACTGATTATCTGAAGTGAATCCAAAGTTCCCATAGGCCCAGACTTAAAGAAAACCCCATGTATTAAAACAAAATTTGATTAGGTAAAAAATTATCATATATTCATCATTGTTATGTACTCATAGTTTCTTCTCTACTCGTCTTTGCATTAGAAAACAACGCTTTAACACTTTGCACTATTTAAAACTGCGCCGAGAAGCATCTTAAAAATGCATTTATCGCCTATAAATGATCGGGGATCATTATTCAGTTGATTTTGTTGTGTGAGTGCTTAGGAGAGAATTGCAGGAATGCACATTGCAGAGCTTACAGTTAAATTAATTAATGCAAAATGCTTTAAATGGACTTAAAATTTGTGTGTGTTTTTATAGGAGTAGATATTGCAGACACGAAAATAAAGCCAAGTGGTTTGGGGTCATCCTCTGGTTGCACAAGTTGCCGGGGACTATTCAGCTAGGGAAGGTGTTAGTAGTAGCAAGTGGAGGTTCCGGAAAGGTCTATTATCTTCCTCCAGATGCGGCTGCTCTCTGTGTATCTTATGCGAGATGAAGCTTTTCCTTACGCGGCGCGTATCGACTGAATGATCTGGAAAATGGCAGAGCCGCAGACCACAAAGATGAACAGCGCCAGGAGCCATGGACCCACGGGATATTGGCCCTCTTTCGTTTTCTGCGAAGTAGAATAGTTCAGATTAGCTGTGACTTCTTGTATATTTGGTGGGTATAATGTATATTGCATTAAGAGATTAGTGGAAATCGTCGATGGGATGGCAACATCTAATCAGAATTTCCAGAAGTGCCGATAACACTCTCATACACACGCCAGCCTCCGCACACATACAAACATGCACACATATGACCAATAATAAAATCAATGACGGCGTGGCACTTTTCACCATTGATTATCGAGCAATTCTAATCGCAATTTTGCTGTTATCTCCACTTTCCCCTAATCAGAGTGGTTTAAAATAATAGTTTTAAGTGAAACTTACAGAAGATTTGGGTACATTGCCACGCATTGTCACATATTTGCTGGCCTTCTCGTTGGCGACGCGCATTCTCTGTGGTGGAGCCATTTTCTTGTGTTGTTGTTGTGAAGCACAATTGCACTGAAATTCGCAAATTAATTGATTGTTAATTGGCTGAGCTGCAGTTTGCGTGCAATTGATCACTTAAAAATGAAACCGAACAAGCAGCGGCTTTGCAGTTGCCCGAGAAAACACCGTACCTTTCAGCCCAAAAATAACAAAACGAATGAGAAAGCGACGACACGACACGTATACTGCCAGGGCTGCATTGGGCAGGGCTGCAAACGATGGCTGCCAGGAATGCAGAGTACCATTCAATCTACATTAACATAAATGGAGTTTATTGAACATTTTTATAATATAGACCTTTACTCATTTAATGATAAATGATAATAATGATAAGGAATTAATTTATATAAGTTAATAAAGCACAAAGATATGATGAATAAAAACCCCTAAAAATAAATGGTTTATACATTACATGTATGTATTTTTACATTTAGCTAGTTATCTAGCTTTTTATAACCGTTATTGTAGGAGCATCGCACGGTCGTACTGAGTCACATAGCCCTCAAGCGAGCACGGTCACACCTAGACGACGTAGCTGGAGAAGATCATCAATTGCAGCGCAGGAGAGGAGTGGCAGTTGGCGACGAAGAGATCGATCTCATCCAATTCTGAGCAGGAGCGGCCGGAACCATGACGATGGACACCACCGCCCTGCCGTCGGAGCTGCTCGTGACTCCGCAGCCGCTGGTTGGCTTCTGTGGGCTGGACACGGCCCGGGTGTCGGTGCACAAGGCCGTTTGGGAGGCGTTCAGCGGCAGTCTGCAGCGCAAGGCCGCCGACCGGGCTGCCGTGCAGTACAAGCTGCTACCACCCAACTATGAGTTTCCGGTGGCCAAGCCCAAGCGGGCCAACTACGAGTGGTACCACCCGAAGGGCATACTCAAGCGGAACTGGATGCTGAAGCACCTGCACGTCCTGCCCTCGGTGGTGGTGCTGTTCCAGGATATGGAGTGGAATGATCTACAGTGGACAGAGAAGCAGGTGCAGTGTGCAGCAATTGTGCAGGCCTTAAAAAACGCCCTGCAAGAGAGAAATACCCGGCTGTGCCTGGTGCTGCTGCAAAGGGCAGCGCCGCTTCCACCTGGCGAAGATCTGCTGGCTGCAGAGCGAGCCGCCAGTCTGACAAACGCTTGTGGAATAACCAGCAAGATGCTGTTCATTCTCCCCCATACAGAGCATCTCACAGGCTACGCCCTGCGACTGGAGTCCGCCTTCTTGGATATGGCTCAGTCCTATTACGCCCTCATGTCCAAACGGATACGCAACCATCGGGATCAGCTAACGGCGGCGCACACATCGTTGAAGATCCGCCACCAGTTTAAATTGGGATTCGTAGCGGAGATGCGTCAAGACTTTAGCACAGGACAAAAGTATGTCCTTTTATGAATTTTCCTTGTGCATTAAAGTAATCTGTATTCCCTCGCAGGCACTATTTTCAAGCCTATGCCAATCTGGACGAAATACGCATCAATGACGGCAATTGCCTGGAGATTAAGACTCTGGCAGGATTTTTGAACTATAAGATCTGTCGGCTCATGTTTAAGCTAAAGACTCCCAGGGATGCCATTAACCAGTTTATTATCCATGTGGAGAAGTACAAGTCTCGAGTGGGTTTCAAGGATCTGGCCTTCGAGCATCACGCCTGGTTAAGCACTCAGTAATGCCGAACTGTAGCAACCCCTAAGGTATCCTAATTAACTAACATTTCATTGCAGACATTCCGTATTTGCTGAGCTGTTTTGCGAGGCCATTAAGAACGGACTGCCCGCCCTACAGACGCAACACCCTGGAATCTATTACCACAAAGCAGCTGAATATGTGATGAAGCGACGGGATGCAGCGCTGGAGGCCTATGCTGCGATTCAATCCTCTGCCGAAGCTACACCCACAACGATTCAGAATCCTTTGTCCCTGTACACAGAGTTTTTCGGAATCCGAGCGGTAAAGACGGGCGATCTGGTGGCCGAGCAACAAGCCAATATGCAGTTATGTGATCAGGAGCGCAGCTATAACCATTCAGCCGGAATCATAGCTCTGCTCAGCCAGGCCATGGCCCAGTTCAAAATTTACAAGTGCCTCAGGTTTCGAAAGAAACTAGCTATCGACATGGCCGAGGAGTACCTGAAGAGCGGGGATCATGCCAAGGCACTGACGTAAGATAGTTTTATGTGTACCGTTGCAAAAAAAATAATTGAATTTCTTTCCCAAGTTTGTATTCCTTAATGCTGCCCGATTATCGTCAAGAGAAATGGTCCACGATATTCACTGATGTTTTGCTTAAAACACTCCGTTGTTCGTTGCTCTCGGGTTCTGTAGCCGACTATATTGCGTGCAGCGTTGAAGCATTGTCTTTGCGCCATAAAGGCGAGCAGTCGGAGCGAATTCTGATACTGGAGAACCTTTGGCAGGTGTTTCAAGGCGTGCCACCCATGCCGAAAACTCAGTTGACGCCCGAAGCGCAGGCGTTGTGGACTAGTGCGCTGGCCAGCGTGAAATCGCCCATTCAAATTGATTTAGATAAGGTCAACGATGTAGTGGAAATGTGTGCCACATTCGAGCGGGTTCAGTTGAACAACGACGACTTGCTGCAGTTGCAACTGATAGTGCGGTAAGTTTAGATGTCTTTACTACTTATATGCAGCTACTTATTTGTCCTTCTGCTTAGTGTGCTCACGGATGTTCCTTTGAGGATACGCGGCTTCCATGTCATTCTAGCCGATGCGGGGAATCCCCAGAATAGCTACAAACTGGAGGCACTCAAGTATTTCTGCTTTCCCAGCCTCACGCAGCTACGTGGCCAAAAGCAGCCGGATGAGGAGAAACTGGAGAATCAGCCACCGGAGCCCAAAAACTTTGAAAAGAATATGAGATTGGAGCCCGGCTCCTATTACCAGCTTTTCTGCAGCACCGAAGCGCAGCAGTTTCACGAGAACACTCAACTGCGCATCGTCCGGCTGGAGGCCCACATGGGCACTGACCAGGTAGCCGCCCTACTCACGTGCAGCTCCAACTACTCACGGCAGCTGTTCCGACATCACACGCGCAGCCGCGATCTCGATGACAACGTGACGATCAATCCCATTTGCTACATTGCGCCCACGTAGGTCAAAGCGATTGGTAACGGAAACAGAGATTTATTTCCGGACAATTGCATGCAACCAGCGCATTTAATGCTCTACTAATCACGGTCTTCTATTCCAGCTTTCATTTGAACACGCAAACCAACCTTGGCCATGGACATGATAACGGTTTGAATGAGGAAAAGGAAGTGGTGGCTACAAAAATGCTGGTCAACGAGTACTATCCTGTTGTGACCACTGTCAGCAATCCATACAATGTCTATCTGCAGAATGTGGGCGTGCACATTAGTATTCCCGTGGGTCTCCGAAATAGTGGTGAGTAAGAGATAAAATGTAATGGAACTTATATTAGCGGAACATGCTACATTATAATTTGATTGAGAAATCTAGTCATTAGAATTAAGTTAATTGTACTAATTGGTTTCACATCCCCAAAGCCTTGTCGATAAAGCTCCTAACAGTCTTAACATTCGTGTAGACTCCCGGTGAACTTTTTCGTGCGCATCCCACGCCCCACGAGACAATTCCGCATAGTTGACCCTGATAGACGGCAGGTCCTCCGGAGTCGCCTTCACAGGCATCCTTGACGCCCGGCACCGAGGCGCAAAACATGGTGTTTGTGATGGTTCCGCGCAGCTTATACTGACTCATGCAGGTCTTACGTGGAATTAGCGCCACATCCACGCTGCGCACCTGCATTGAAGCTGCCTTGTTACGCTCCGTGATTTGTCCCCAGCCGGAGACCTTGATGAGATCACCTGCCTTAAAGCTGGAATTGCACAGCTCAATGGTGCTCACTTTGGGACCGCTGATGGGAGCTTTTAGTTTCAAAACAGCCACATCCATTGCAAGGGTGCGGATGTTGTAGGCCTTTGGGGTATAAACCTTGTCCACTCCACTTCTTACACCCGTCTCCGTAAGACTCGTTACCCCGGCGACGACTAGCATACGAGAAGCGCCAACTCCCTTGACGCAGTGGGCAGCGGTGACAACATGCTGGGGGGTAACCAATGAACCGCCGCATATAAAGCGGCCACCGATGCGCAGGTTCACTAAGTAGGGCACACTGGCAATATCCACCGGTACACCGCCCACAATCCGACTGTTGGCCTCGTTGCTGGCCGCCCAGCAAAGTGGGATCAGGTAGAGCACGAGCCATAGCGTCGCCATCAGCTCACTCCATCCCACGATATATGCCGTATCCGGTAGCTGTAACTACCAACCGAGTTTCGGAGTCACTGGCCAGCTGCGAGTCGCTGTTCCGAGTCGAATCGCGCGACTCTGTGCTCCGATTTATATGCCTCTTAGGAAACAATCATTACACAGCACACATATTATTTTATTGCGCAAATAATAATTATTTTAATAAACCATTTTGTGTGGCTTATCGCCGGATTCCATCGGCGTACTTGCTATGAGAAATTGAAGCCCAACAAAAAGTGCTGTGCAATGGGGCTTCATATGAATGTGATCTAGGCGCTTTTACCGACCTTCTGCCGTTCATTCAATCCCACAAATTAGTTGATTAAATAATTGTCGATTAAACCGTATTTTTAAAAGATCCTCGTGCCATTCTAGTTTCATTTCAATTGTATTGCTTTTAGCCCATTTCCGATCATGAAACCCAAATTAATAAGGAAACGATTTGTCAAGGTCTAATAGTTTTTAAAATAATAAGATTCAATACAGTTGGATCAAAATGTAATGGCCATGTTCATTAGATGATTAATACAAGTTTCAAATCAACAAGCACATTCCATAACAAGTTTAGTTTCCAATCCTGTGTAGAGTTTGTTCTATAAAGTCATGAACCCTTCCGCTAGCCACATTGGTGTACACACCTGGAAAAGAAGGTCGGGCGCAGCCGAATCCCCACGAGACAATGCCACAAACCTGACCGCGGTAGACCAAAGGACCTCCGGAATCACCGGAGCAGGAATCGCGGATACCGCGCACAGCGGCACATAGCATAGAATCGCTTAATTGGCCATATCCGGGATATGAGAGCTTACATTCCGCTCCTGGAAGCACGCGCACCATGGCAGTGCGGACCTGTTCGGCCGGATCCCGGTTGTTCTCGCGGGTCACTCCCCAACCACTGATCCTGGCATACGAATTACCCTCCGGCGGATTGCGACAAGGACTAATGGTGGCGACTTTACCGGGCATAAGGAAAACGGCCTCCTGCAGCGCCAACAAAGCAACGTCCATGTCGAAGTTGGTGGCAGAGTAGCTGGGCGAAGTGTGAAACATAACTACATTGCGAACCACTGGAGCCTCTTCGTCCAAACGACTGGCGCCGGCGTGGATCGTGAAGTCATCCGGCTGGGAGCCATAAACACAATGCGCTGCACTTAGAACTACTCTGGTGGAGATAAGGGATCCACCGCAGATGAAGTGACCATTTTGACGCAGGTAAACCAGGTACGGAACCTCCGAAATTGTTGTCTCCTTGCCGCCCACAATGCGCGTTTTGCTGGAGGAGCTGGGAAATACGAGAGCCAAATGGCAGAGCCACCAGAGCATCCACAGGCCAACCATGGCGTGTCCAGACTGACAGCTACTATGTATAGTGCTCTCTAGTTTTCAAAGTGATAATGATGCTGTTATTGGCTCGCACCTGCTCCGGAAATGGGACTAATGAGACTATAATTTGGCATTCCGAAAGAGATCTCAATTGCAGCACCACTGCATGGAATAACTGCCTTATTAAATATTTATTGGGTTAAAGGTTAAACCAAATGAATTATAGATCTTTAGCAGTGCCGTTCTATGAAGCTTTTTAGCCAGTACGTAATCGCTGGACTGCTGAGGCGGGTGTAGACGCCTGGATAACCTCTGCCACATCCGTAGCCCCAGGATACTATGCCCACGGAGCGACCAGCGTGGATAATGGGGCCCCCGGAGTCGCCTTGGCAGGCATCCCTCGCGTTTTCACCAAGTGCACAAAACATGTTGGTCGTTACTTTCTGCTGTCCTGATCCCATTGATTTGGTGCACTCCGTGTGCGGGATGAGCCTGACATTGGCCACCTGCAAACACTGGTTCCAATTGTGACCCTGCTCGTTGATCGCTCCCCAACCGAGAACCGTGAGATTTGAATGCGGTGGCAGGTCATTGAAGTCGATCTTCACCAGACTCGCATTGCCGGCGATGTCAAAGGGACGACTCAATCGGATCACCGCCACATCGGAGTCCAGTCCGCGTTGACGGCAGTAGTTTGGTGATATGCCGACATACCAGGCCGAACGCACATGCTCCGGCGGCGTCTCATCGCCAAGGCACTGTTGTTGGGCATGTAATGTTAAATCCCGGAGCTGTTGATGTCGTCCCTCCAGGCAATGAGCCGCTGTGAGAACACAGCTGGGCGAGATTATGACGCCACCGCAACGGAACTTGCCACCGCGTCGAAGATTCACCAGGAAGGAATGCTCTGTCACCGACGCTGATTTTCCTCCGAAGATTTTACCCTGACGAAGAGTGAAGACGGAGCTGCCCTCCAGTTGATGGAGCAGTGCTAGTCCAATAAGGAGTCTTAACATGGTCTACGGAAGTGTAAGCCTGGGAGCAAGTTTATATATATTCAAAATATATATTTCCCGCATTCCCCAGTTAATTGTCTTCAGATAAACTTGAACTATTTATTGACCCTTAAAGCTAAGACTTAAGATTACACTCAGGAATGCTGTTCCACGACGCGCAGAAACCAATCCCGGATCACAGGCACACTGGTGTAAACGCCAGGCAAAGCGGAGGCACAGCCATACCCAAAGGATACAATCCCCGCCAGCTGGCCGCGATACACCAAAGGTCCCCCCGAGTCGCCGTCGCAGGAATCCTTCTTGTACGGCTTGGCGGCGCACACCATGGAGCGGGTAATACGATGGATTCCTTTGAATGCAGAGACGCAGGAGGAGCGTGACCACATGGGCACCATGACACTGTGCACCCGCTCGGCAGTCTTTGTCGCATCGGCAGCTAGGAAACCCCAACCCGAGACTTTGACCAAAACGCGAGCTGGAACGGATTGTGATGCCAAAGCTATGGTCTCTATATTAGCGCCGGTCATATCAGAACTCAAGCGCAAGGCAGCCACATCCATATTGAGGGTTTTGCGATTGAAATCCGGACGAATCGCCATGTAGTCCACAGTGCGAATGACGGCATATGGACCAGCCTGATCGGAGGCACCACCATAGATCTTGAAGTCATCCTTGTTCTTGTTGTATACGCAATGAGCCGCAGTGATAACCCAACGGGGCTTAACCAGTGATCCGCCACACAGCTCCTCGGATGTGGTAACCTGAACGAGATACTTCTCCTGCTTGATGCTGGACACATGCCCACCAATGATGCGGGGCTGTATCTCCACGCTGTCGGGATGTGCGTCCGAAGCTGTAGGGAATCCCAAAATCTGAACAAGGAACAGCGTAGTCAGACACCGGGCAATCATGGTGGTTATCCAACTGTACCGAAATGAAGCTGAAACTTGATTATATATTATGTAAATCCGGGCGGAACAAGACTCAAAACATTTGCACAATTGTTCAATCAAACATCTTTGCTGGGAAGTTTAATTAACTCGCAATCAAAGTAAAACGGAAACGCTTATATTTGAGATTCGTATTCAAGCTTTTTCTCTTCCGATAGTTTTGGCTTTTATATCCGTTACTCGTAGAGCAAAAGGGTATACCAGATTCGTTGAAGAGTATGTAACAGGTGGAAGGAAGTGTTTCCGACCCTATAAAGTGTAAATATTTTTAATCAAGATTACTAGCGAGTCGGTTTGGCAATGTCCGCATGAACGCCTTGATCTCAGAACTATAAAAGCTGATTAACAGGTATCTAATAGTCGGCGAATATCGTCTACAGCGTTCTCTATTGTTTATTAAAGAATCTGTTATGGGTTTCATAAACAGAATATTTCAAATAATGTTTACTCGAAAAATGTCTTATCTTTTCTACAAAGCCCCTTATTGACATAAGAGTGTTTATTTCCAATGTCTTCATATCTTTCTATTGTTTAAATATATTAAGGCGAGGCTAACGTTTCCTGCGTCAAGATATATATGTTGATCATGTGGGCCTTCTTCGGTCATATTATCAATTTTTACCATATTGCAAAAAGTAATGACAGATCATGTTTAGTTAACAAACATTTATTATGTGGCAAATAGCTTTCAACGACCTTAAGATCTAGGTTAGTTCGAAACTTGTATCGCTTAAACTTGCGATTCTCAATTGTTGGCCATAACATTTGTAGCCCACTGGCGGATCGCAGACACGGCTGTGTAAACGCCTGGATAGCCGGCTCTGGCGCAACCATAACCAAAGGACACGATGCCCAGGAGCGTGTTGTTCCTGGTCACTGGGCCACCGGAATCTCCGCTGCACGAATCCTTGCCAGCAGCGCGTGCACAGAGCATGTACTTGGTGATGGTAGCCTGACCGCGGTAGTCGTTCCGGCACTTTTTCTGCTTGACCACCTTCACCTGTGCGGTCTGCAGCGTCTTGGATGCCGTGGTGCCACCTTCCTTGGTTACACCCCATCCTGCAATGCGTACCCTTGAACCGGCCTTGGGTCGATAGCTGCCCATTGAAATGGTTGCGATATTTGTGCCCGTCAGGGTTTGGTTCAGCTTGAGCAAAGCGGCGTCCATGTTCATTTTCTTCGTGGTGAACTTGGGCGCCACGTGAATGGAACTGACGGAGCGGGTGACGCCATCACTGCCATCCAAAGTAGTGGTTCCAGCACGCACCGTGAATTCGGAGGCACTGTATCCCTTGACACAATGGGCGGCAGTTAGAATCCATTGTTTGCCGACGATGGAACCACCACACAGATTCGAGCCGCGACGCAACTGGACAATGTAGGGCGTGGTGGAAATGGTGGTGCTGGAGCCACCCACAATCCTGGACTGAATCTTGGACGATGTGGCGGCCTTTTTGTTTTGGTTGACCCCCTTGTTGTTGAGTTTCCTCGCAGTAGCTTGGTTGCGATTGCTTCTGTTTCCGGCTCGGTTTTTTCTGGCCGCCAACTGCTTGGCTCCGTTAGCATTTCTCAGTCTCCTGTTTCTCCTTTGCTTATTGGTTGCCACGGCTTCACCCAGTTGGGTGAGCTCGGCCAAGAGCAGCATGCCCAGAATAAGATACTGCCAGCGCCAAAGCATCTCGTTGTGAACTGTTGTGGTTATGACCTTGTCCCGGCTTTTATGGCCGGATATTCGGCAAAACATCGAAAAATCACCTGAGCAAACAGCAAAGCACGGGTCACAATGGCAGGCATTGCCACTTCAATGGCATTCCAGCTCCAGGTGACGTCAACGATCAGGGTTAACTAATCTAATACTGATTAATACAGCGAAGAATCTAAGCGGAGCTAGCAGTAGCTGTGCATATTATCCGCTATCCAGTCGGACAGGTAACTCACATCGGAGTACACTCCGGGACTATCCCTGGCGGCACACCGATTTGCCCTGCCCCACGACACGACGCCCACAAGGAAACCATGCGAATTGACCACTGGACCGCCCGAATCCGCGGCACATGCATCCTTTAAGCCCGGCACGGAGGCACAGAACATGCTGGCTGTGATGTTCCGGTAGCCACGATACAAATCTCGACACTCCCGTTGCGGCATCACTTGCACATGGACACTGTGCAGTTGATTGGGCAGCGATGAGGAGCTTGAGTCGGTTAATCCCCAGCCGGACACCCGGACAAAAGATCCGGATCGCGGAGACCGCACGGCCAAGGAGATGGGCTTGGCAATGGAGGCTTGAAACGGTTGCTGAAGCTGGAGGAGCGCCACGTCGTTGTCCAATGTGGTGCGACTGTAGGCCGATGGCAGCAGTATTTTCTTCACATAGCGAGAGTTACGCATATCACTCAGATAGGTCACCCCGCCACGAACCACGAAATCCGATGGTTGGCCATCTTTAAGGCAGTGGGCGGCGGTCAAGACGCAGTGTGGAGTGACCAGGGAACCGCCGCACTCAAAGTTCCCACGTCGCCGGATGTTAACCACGTGCGGCTGGTTCCACACCCCGCTCGGATGGCCACCCACAATACGTGGGTTACGGCTTAGCGGTGTCGGCTCCTCTGCCGCAGACTCCGGAATCCAAATCATCCAAAACATCAGCGGCAGCAGCATACCTTGCATCTCGATATCGACTCGTCTGTAATGTGGACTTCGGGTGACTAGAACGACGAAATGCATACCACAATCATTTATAGAGCGAAGCGATACTGACCTTTCTCAACGAGAAACCACTTACAAAAACACCTGTTCTTCGATGTTTACACACGGCAATGAACTTGGTGTGGTATGGGGGCTACTACGAGGAAGTAGAGAGAACTGTTCCCACTCGATGGTGTTTGCTTAGGGTTTGGAGCATGGATAACGAATGGTGGGAACACATTTACTCCCATTGAGTTGGGAGTTCCGACCATAAGATCACATAGTTCGGTTGAATGTTTAAAATTATTCTTAATATGATAATTAAATGTATTTATTGATGAGTAATAAATAAACATATTTATATTGCACCTTCAAGTATTCCTCACCACGGATATCTCACCGGGACGCCAAAAGCTGCACTCTCAGATCCAAATAGACGTGGGCGAGCTGTCCGCCCACGGGAGCAATACGGCCACCTTCTATATCTTCAGTCTGACTGAGGCGGAGATCAAGCTGCAACAGAGGTTAAGCTACACTTTGGATGTGGATCGCGGTCCAGGAGGAGGAGGCACCAATGCCCGGGTGAGCACTCCGAACAGCTCGGAATCTACGCCCGATCACGAGGTGAAGAGTGTGGTTCAGAGCGTGGCTGCAATTTCGCCGGTGCAGATCGAGTATCTGGATGAGACGCGGTTGAGAAAGTCACGAGAAGATACGCTCACTGTGCGATGCTATGGCGACTTTAAGTTCACCGCACGCTTCTACACGATGGATAGGAAGCCCTTGAACCAGGTGTATCGTGGCGAGAACTTCTTGCTCAGAGCCAACACGGAAGTGGTGGCCGTGGACGATGTGGAGATACTAGACAGCTTCTTTATATGTGTAAGCATACATTAGAATATTTAGAAGACACTAAGCCCCTTGTCGAATATCGTTTCCTTGCAGGATCACAACCTAGTGCAATCAAACTACAGCTTTAAGCAAAAGAAATACACCAACAAGTACAGCGCCGGTGAGCAACTGGAAAGCGTGATAGTCCTCCGGACGAATGCCACTCTGCGGGACTGGACGACTGCCCGAGATCTCGATCACCGCGGCAAATTGGAGGGCAAGGCGGTAGCTAGTAAGTTTATCAAGCCCGCACTTAAACCCGCCCCAGAGGAGCCCCTTGCTCCCACACCACCAGCCGGAATGAGTGCCTACATGAGCAAGAGTCTGGTGACCAAGATACCCACTACCATGACCATCATAAACAGCAATTCGGCTGTGTCCAATGCACTGCAGGTGGCCAATGCTGGAGTGATGAGCAACTCGATGCAGTCGGATGATATCAATGTGGCTGAGGAAGCAATAAATACCCAAGAGGGAATCAAAACCACTCGGCTCATATACAACAAGGCTTTGGAAGCTGTCCAGGGCACGGGACACTGCCGCGGCTTTATCAAGGGTATCTACACGTTGGAGGGTAATCCTTCTACTGTGCCCATTTTTGGGGTGTTCTGCATTCGCTGGCGACGTGCCAATGGCAAGGAGGAGAACGAGTCCAAGTTTGTGATCCGTGGCTTGGACATTGCAGAGCCACCGCTGAATATCTACTGCACCATCGAGGAGAAGATGTTCGTGAAAATGCCCATGGCCTTTAAGGTGGTGCTGAAGAATCCCACGACGCATGTGCTTCACCTGATAGCCAACCTCAGTATCAGCAAGACGGATAACTTTATATGCTCGGGTCACAAGCAGGTTGGTCTTTTTTACGGAACTTTATTTGTCTTTTCCAAATTAACCTGTTTATCTTTCCAGCTGGACATATCCATAATGGCCTACGAGGAAAAGGAACTGGTCTACAACCTGTATCCGCTGCAAGTGGGCTGGCAAGAGTTACCAGTGCTGAGTCTGGAGTACAATACCAAGGCCGATCCGCAGAAGAAAGACAGCCAGAATGCCTTGCTCGACGAATTGGTGCAGCGTGCACTGCCCAAACGAGTCTTTGTGCTGGTAAGTGGTCACAAATGTTCAAATGTATTCCGATTCTAATTTATTTCAATCCCCCAGCCACCTCTGAAGCAACAGAACAAGTAGGGATGATACTGATATAATGCCGCTTTAGTTTAAGTGTTTTAAAGTTTACAAATATCACTGGTGTGTAAAAATTAACTACGCCTACTCCCTCTTTATTGCTAACAACAAACATACATACATAAATAGCTATATTTAGAGAGTTACATAGCGTAATACTTGAGAGTGTGTGTGATTGTATTGTATAATGTATTGTTAAACGGGCCAAGACGCACTCGACATTATTGTTAGTTGATTACGGCGTTTTAGATAAGCAGTGCTAAGTCCTGGTCAGTACCGCAAGTTGCACATATTTTCGTACATCCTTTGAACGTACAGTAATTAATAAATAAAGCATACAAATATCGTTGAAAGAGCACAAAGATTTCAATCATTTCCGGATCTTTTTCCGCTCGAGGCAAACTTGAACACACCCCTTTTCTGGGTACGATTTTCATTCTGCAAATACACAAATCATTGAAGAATACTGCTTCATTATCATCAAGATGTATTAAACTTACCAATAAGCGATTTCCAAACAACATCACAGCCTTATCCTCTGCTTCTTGCGGGGTCGCTCGTTCGCCTGCGGACAGAATCGGTTGGCGCTGGTGGATATGTAGCTTCTGTTTGATGGCCTGCGAGAATATCACCCGCCGGCTCACTGACTTCATGGCCAGAAGCAAATCCAGCCAGGTCCAAGTAACATTGTGATACTCCAGCGTGGGTATGACTAGTGAGTAGTCTGTGATGTCCTCTAGATTCTTCTCCTTGTTACCCTTGTAGCTGACGCGCACAGGCACTTCGGGAATCTTGATGTAGATAAACAGCTTGTTTTTCTCGGCGCGCTCCTTCATCTTCTCCACGTCATCTTTTTCGATCTTTACATAGAACTCAGAGTCCTTGGCACCTTTCTTTCCCTTGCCCGAGCGTTTGGTCGACGAAGATGTCGATGACTTGCCCTGTAAATTCGTTGTGGACGCCGAACTCGTTGAGGCGTTGTCATCCAGCTCGTCACTAACCTCCGTTTCGGAGGCATCGCGGTCCGGGAAACAGAACTTCAGCATGGTGCTGTAGAATTTTTTCGTAATGGCAATTGTAATGGGAGCCACATTAATCTCGAAATGCTCCTTCACGGATATCCCGCCCACTGGAGCTTTTTCACGGCAGAAAATACGAAGCACCCGCTTGTGGGTGTCAACGGGCATGTCTTTCTGGATTTCAGTGGCCAGCAAAACATCGCGATAGATTTCTCGTGGCAAAAGGTTCTCCATGCGTATGTTGCCCAGCTCCAGCAGATGCTCCACCGAATCGTCACTCTTGGACTTCTTCGTGTATAGAAAAGCACTAAGGACCAAATCAGCTATACCAATCTGTCCATCTGTTTCAGTAAGTCGCCACTGGGCACGCTTGAAGCAGATCTCATTGGTCCGCACCATCGTCACCGACTCGTCGGAGCGCACGTTCGATATCTTGCTGAGCTGTGACAACTGAGTTTCCTTATAGCATAACAACATCATGTCCAAGTCCTCGCTAAACGTATTCAGCTCCTCCTTGCTCTCCCGGATCATCTGCTGGACATGGTCGTACTCTTGACGCAGCTCCAGTGAGTCACCATCTTCAATCCGTTCCTTGCTGATCATGTGTGTATCCTTTTCCAGCGAACGAATCTTCATCAGTAGACTCCGGATTACCGTCTGCTTCTGCTGGATGGGTCGCTTTTGATCCTCCGTCGAGTGCAGCTGAAGCTGGAAGCGCATCCTTGTGAGCTTTTCTGCCGCCTGCTTTCGCTGAGGTTCGACGTAAAGCAGTAGATTGTTGACAATATCCAGGATCATGGCGTACTGCAGAGAGTTGGTGCATACATCCAGGTCGTGATGCATAAGTGTGAAGGCATCTACGGGATCGTCTTGTTTTTCCCATGGCGATAGCAATTCCTCTGAAGGAGGTGGCGGCACCTCCGTAATGCTATTTGGGTCGATGGCATCGCCGTAGCTCACATAGAAGAACTCGCACTTACACTTGGACACAATGCGCTGCAACTGGACGGGTTGGGCCCCTCCTGAATTGTCGCTCAAAAAAGCTCCAACAGTCTCTGACACTACACCGCCAACACTGCGCCCACTGCCCACCAAATGTGATATGTCCGGCAGGTTGTTGATCACAGTCTCGTCCTTGTCCTGAATGTTGTCCACCGTCAGCCACATGATCTCCTTCTCCAACAGGGAATTATTATCGCCAGCGCTAACTGTTGCATAGTACTGCATGCACTCCAACAAACCCTTCCATGTGGTTTTCGAGATCAGCGAGCGATCGCGCCAAACAGGACGGTGTTCCCTCTGCAAAATTTCAGCCTTGGCAGCACTGATAATTACATAGCCAGATGTCTCACAGCCCTTGAGCAGTACTTGGGAGTTCACCAGACTGATGGACCAGTTCTCGTGGATTATATCCTGGGCGGAACATGCCTGCAAGCCCTGGAGCTGCAGTTCCCTGGATTGGGTGCTATGATCATCACTATACACATTGAATTTGTGGTCCGCCTCTGCTATGAGCTGTTGCAGCATGGCAGTGGCATGAATCTGAGCGGGTGCTTTTTTCAGCGATGCATTGGGGTTGGAAACTAGAAAAAATGTGTTTAGTACAGAAAACCTAAAAGTTAACGTAACGCAACTCACTTGGCAAAACCTCGCTGTTGGTGCTAGACAAGGTAATGGTGCTGTCACTTCGCTTATGTTTCAAAACAGCAGAGTTTGGACCCTCCTTGCGATAGCTCTTTACCGCCTCCGTGGACAAATTGTTTTTCAGTTTCTGTGACTTCATGAACGAATCAAAAAGAGCAAAAGCCACATCTCGATTGCTCTTTGTCCAGGCACCTTTGAGGTCATAGACTACCAACTTATGCGTAGGCGTTGTTGACTGCGCTTTAACATCCTCTTCCGTGCTTGTAGCCGTCGTGGGTATCAGTGCCTCGCGTCCATAGGAAACCTTGGCCACGCTTAGGAAGTAGAATCTCACGATTTTGAAGGCATCTGCTGCACTGGCCAAGTTCTCAGAGCTGCTGTCCATCTTCTCGGTGAGAATGCTCTTAAGCCAGATCTCTGCGTCGTTGAGCTCGCAGTTCATGTAGATCGTTGACCAATCCGCTCGTGGCCGATGGATGAGCCCATCATCAATGGGATTCAGGGTTAGCGAGTGCTCAGAACTGAAAGACACTCGGCGGCCGTTCAACTGGAATCCCTTTTGGAGAGCGTGGGACATCCAGTAAAGCACTTGAAACTTATGCAAGCACATCTGCAAGTTCGCTTTTTTGTAGTGCCGACTAAGGGGCTTCTTTCGCGGTCTCACATTGTTAAAGACCGGACCCCGTCGCGTGGGCCTCGTCACACCTGATAAAATGAGTTGCAGACTCTCAAACCATCGCAACGTGCTGCCGTACAGCACCAGGCTGGGTATGTCGACTTCCAAATCTTCCCCCGCCTTGGGCTTAGTCTCGAATGATACCCAAATGTTGAGATTAAGTGAGCGGAAGGCGCGGAAGGAGTCGTGGACTTGATTACTGGAGTACTCTGGCAGCTTGTCTGGGGCACAGGGCATCACAGCATGGTGGTCGTTTGGATTAGCCAGGCACACCCATTTCAGCTTAATCGTCAACTTGAGGTTGGGAAAATGGAGCAAGCGACAATCATCGTAGCGGGACGCGGTTCGTACAGTGACCTAAAAGAGTAGCAAATTTTAATTGGTACAAACATCTTTAAAATAGTAAGCAATAGGCTTACATTAAGTTCCCCTTTAAACATTATCTTGGCATTCGTCAGCACAATACCGCAATTGTTCCAGGTCAACTCCATTTCCTCTGTCGTGTTATACGGATCGAGGGAGGCGTGCAGAAGTATTGTAAATTGCTTTGCTATCAGCGTCAACCGACCGTGTAAAAGCAATCGCAGCTTATCCCAAAATGGCAAAGGGGGCGAGGGATCCTTTGAGGGAGCCGATATCTTCTCGAAACTTAGATTGCACTGGGCCATTACGGGTTCCCAGCACGCTCCAAAAGCGTAGCTACAGCTCTCCAGTTCGCAATCAAAATCATGGTAGAATTTTAGCGAGGGCATGCTGCGCTGAATTACATCAGTACCAAAGGGTTCGCCCACATCAATGAACACATCGCGCTTGGCTCGCTTGGAGCCCATCTGCTCGGCTCCACAAAGGTTGCCGTACAGTCGCATGCTTTTTACGCAGAACATTGGCTGCGGGAAATCCCTGAAAATGTAATCAAATGATTATAAATATTAAATCCATATCCATAATAATCCACCCACCTCAGCATAAACTTCCATTCCGTGCAGCTGATGTTGACACCGCGGCACCAAAGTGTGGAGAACTCCAGACCCTCCTCCGGCCAAGGACTCTCGTGATCAATCTCGCGCATAATACGCGTCACATTATCGTAGCCATGGATGGAGGTGTCCGCCATTGCCATTATATTCACGTCCGTCATTATCCAGGCCAGCAGTCGGGTACGTACTGGGCCACTTTCTCGTATCTTCTTTGATCGCTGAATGTAGATCTCTGAGTTCTTCTTCACCAGGTTCGCATAGAGACTCTCGATGGTTCCAGATGGCAGCAAAAGACGTTCTGAGCGGAGTTCGCCTATCTTCTTGTCAAAAAGCGCTTTGCGCTTTAAGCTCTCCAAGTACTCATCCACTAGTAGAACATAGTTATCACGAAGTTTTACCTCAAAGGGATCGTCGCTAATTTCCAGCAAGAACTCCTTGATTTTAATAACCAAATCACAGGGTAGTGGTGAGTCCACTGTAAAGGGTTTCTTCTTGTAGTTGTGAACCATTTTTAGCCATTTAAAGTGGGATGTGCACTCTCCATTGACTGCGTTATAAAAGTCGTGGTCATACGGGAAAATGGCTTTAAAGGACCCAATTGTGGTGACCCACACTTTGTTGGAGGCCAGCTGAAAACCAGGAAAGTTTTGTCTTTCTTGGGTGAGTACCTCGAGACGTGGAACCGATTGTAGATCCAGCTCTTTCACAGTAAATATGTGCTGATTATCGATCTTGACAAACACATTCTCCGCATAAATGATGCACCGTTCTTTTTGGCTGATAAATAGGCTTTCCACAAAGATCTGAATTGAGTGGCGATCAGAAAACTTTATTTCAAAGATGGTGCTACGTTCTGCAGACAACTCCACTATGAGTCCTCCTTTAGGAGTGGTTTTCTTAGCAGACGAAGCCGGAATGGCCAGCTCTGTCTTCAAGTCTTGCATATCACGCACTAATGTTAACAGGTGCATGTGCAAATTAGAGTTCCACGTGGCCTCCATGTTGCCGGGTATGTAAATGGACAACTTGCCCAGTGACCCCTCAACTTGTTCATGTTCCAGTCGTATCATTTTGCAAGTGGCAAAAACGTCAGAGAAGTCGGTGAGGCAAAGCGATGAAGCCGTCATTGAGCGCATTATGGCCATTTGAAACTCTTCAAGCTTTAGTGTGGTTAGGCTTTGGGACCGCGATAAATTCACCTCCGAGAAACTGAGCAGCGTATAAACATTGTGATGATTGACAAAGTAAGCCGTAATATCCTTGATCTTTACGGACACGCGCAGTGAGGTAGATGGTAGAGATGGCGGCACGGACAATGTAAGGCCTGCATTTGCTCTAGTCTGAGATTGTCCCGACATACTCTTTGGTTTTATTCCCCGGTACTGCCGAAGGCACTCCATAGACTTGACCACAAATTCCGCCAGCTGCATGCTGTATTCCGTGCGGAAAGTGTGCACTGATATGTCCAATTTAGTTGTGTTTGCATAGGAACAGAGCTTAACCAAGCTCACTCCGAGGAAAAACGGCGAGCCAGGCGAATGAGTCTTCTTCAAGTTGTTGGTGTCGTTGATGGAGTTTCCTAGATTAGACCACAGGGTTTCCACCATGAGTTCCATGCTCCATTGTCGCTGGTTCAACAACAAATTGAGGAACTTGTTTTCATAGAGATTACTTCGTTTTTCCTCGATCTGCTCCAACAGGAATCTCGTGTGACTCACACTCATGGCAATATGCTCATCTTCCAGTTTCATAAGAAGTGACACATTAAACAGTTCTGCGCAGCCCTTAACAACAATTCTTTGCATAATCCACTCGAGAACGCCTCCCTCCCGCCGCTGATTCGCGTGGAGACTACTCTGCACAGCCGTGTCCAGATCCAAGTGATCCGGCAGGGACTTCTGCTTTTGTATCAAGAGCGGGCTCGATCGCTGGCGGGCCAGAAAATTGTTGTTGACAAAGTCATAGATCTCACTGTGATTATATATGATTTGGAATGTCTTAAGTTTTACATACAAATTGAATATGTCTTTTTCCAGCTGAAAGGTATAGTATTATGGTATTTAATAATTTAATTGGACCAGCTGAAAGGTATAGTATTATGGTATTTAATAATTTAATTGGACCACAATGTCTTTACTTACCACAGAGTCTATGGTAAATTGTTCAACAAAGAGAAGCTTTTCATATTTGGTGTCTATGTCTAAATGATGAAAGCCCAATTTGGCAAGCATTGACGGTAACAACGTCTTTTCATCGGTGACTTTCGAGTTAAACTTTCCCGAGATCTGTGTAGAAACCATTAAGTATTATCGATTAACTCATAGTGCTGGTATTAACCTACTTGAAACGACTGCAGTTTGGCACTAAAATCGTTTTGTGAGTTTTCTTTGACGGCCGAAAATGTGGCCGCCTTAATGCTAAAGTTAAAGTTCTTTGGTATAATGGGTGCCAGCTTCTCATAGTTGTCATTATCGTAGGACCTCTTCGAGGGCGCTAGGGCTTGTGTGGAGCGTCGCGATTGCTGACCGGTCGATGTCCTTCGCTTGGCCTCACTAAGGAACTCGTACAGTCCGCCGTGGATGACGGATTTGGCATTGTTGATTACCAGACTAAGGGTCTGCAAACGGATATCAATGAAAAATATGCCTTGCAGACACAAATATGTCACCTACATCCATGGACAGAGGGCCTTGGGCAAAGAGCGATGCATCCAGGGTCATGTCGAAGCTGACCTCGCCCAGGCAAGGCCGAATCTTGTTCAGATTCTCCAGCGATTGACGGCGAGAGCTGCAGTGCCTCAGCATCTTGGCTTGGGCTTCGCTCAGCGCTGCATTGACCAACAGCACACGAGCATTCTGCACGATACTCCCGTCCAAATGAAGCTCCTTTGCCGTGGCATGGATGAACCATCCCGGATCAAAGTCATTGTTCATCAGCACCACTGAAATATTGTTCACGTGCACTGCCATGAACTGGGCAAAGGTGATAATGCTCGCCGGCACCTTCGTTTCCCGGAAGTCTGGCACACCCTTCGTCTCCGAGGGTTTGCCCTCCGACGTCTGTGTCCGCCGGAGTTCGTAGGTGTCCTGGGTGTCATCCTGTCGACTGTGAATGTCTTTGTTGATGCGAATGTCGCGGATGTAAATGGAAAGCAGTTTGGTCACCTCGGTGGTGAAGAAACTGCTGCGCAGGCACACCTCCTCGATTTGCTGTAAAAATGGGAGTGTTTATCGCATGGAAACCAGAGTTCGAAGGTTATCCATACCACCGAGAATCCACTCTTGCTGATGTGCACATTCTTTAGGGACAAATAGGGCAGCGAAATGCGGCCGATCCGTACTTTGACTCGAAACCTCTTGACCAAATACCAACTAATGCCCGTGGGCAAGACCCTAAAATGGAAAGTGATTAATTTTTTATGTTTATAACGATGATGGTTCAATTATGGAGCTGGTCTGAAACTTACCAATAAACGATGATGAAGAGCGCCAGGCAGAATAAGAGCAGCTGTAGCATCATGTTGGTGCCTAAATACCATAGTGTCCCAACATTTATGTTGTGTTATTAATGTTTTTAAATGTTTTGACTAAATACTGAACAATTTACTAGTTGCGGCAATAGAGTGGCCAATGCATAAAATCTAAAAATCCCACAATAAGCTATTAGTTTTAAATACGTTTAACCCTTGCTAGACAAGTTTATAAGGAAAATGCTTATAATAAGATAAACAATATTACCAACATTTGGAAAAGGAAATGCATTATAAAGTAGAAATGTGAAATGAAAAGAAATTCATACGTGTTCATGTGCGATAATGACTTGTCGCAACCACAAAGCTTATTAGAGGGTTAAGACTTAATTAAATTTTGGCTTTCCCCAGACGGTCACACTGCGGCTTTATATCTTTTAAAAATAACAAAATCAAAAAGTTATCTTATCGCTGCTCCCGCGCCCGTTATTCCATTGTAAGCATGCGAACGTGAAACCCGGCCGAAGAAGTCGCTATGTTGCTGCTGGAGCTGAACATTCTGACCCTGAATATATGGTGAGAGCAGGCATATAAGGCATCTCCTTCTACGGCTGATGGAGGACCACTTGCCTTGGCACCGATCTGTGGAGACTAATTCCATACATATATGCATTTTCAGGGGCATTCCGTATGTGTCGAGTGATCGCGCACCCCGCATCGATGCCATCTGCAAGGAGCTGGCCAGCGGAAAATATGATATCGTTTCCTTGCAGGAGGTGTGGGCGCAACAGGACAGCGAGCTATTGCAGAAGGGCACGGAGGCGGTCCTGCCCCACAGCCACTATTTTCATAGCGGCGTGATGGGCGCCGGTCTGCTGGTGCTATCCAAGTACCCCATCCTGGGCACTTTGTTCCACGCGTGGTCCGTGAATGGCTACTTCCACCGTATTCAGCATGCGGATTGGTTCGGCGGCAAGGGTGTGGGCCTGTGCCGCATACTTGTCGGCGGACAGATGGTGCATCTGTACAATGCCCACCTGCACGCGGAGTACGACAATGCCAATGACGAGTACAAGACGCATCGCGTCATCCAGGCCTTCGACACTGCTCAATTCATTGAGGCCACCAGGGGGAACTCTGCGTTGCAGATCCTGGCTGGGGACCTGAATGCCCAGCCACAGGACATCTCATACAAGGTGCTGCTCTACACCTCCAAGATGCTCGACAGCTGCGCCTCGGACTCTTTTCGCACCAACGAATGTGAACACAACTCGTACACATCTAAGCAAGCACGGGAGAGAAATCCCCAGGGCATCCGCATCGATCACATATTTGTGCGTGGTGGCGATCATGTGAATGCTGAGATAGCGGAGTACACACTGCCTTTTCCTGAGCGAGTGCCCGGCGAAAAGTTTAGCTTCTCCGACCACGAGGCAGTGATGGCCAAACTGAAGTTATTCAAGCTGGCACCTAGAAGTGAGGAGCCAGTCGCCACGATCGAGGTGAACTGCCAGGTAGAGGAGGGTGAAAGCTGTGCGGTGAGAGAACTAGGAGCAGGCGATGCTCAGACAGGGGAGGATGATCAGTCACAGCAGCAGCCGGAGATCCAATGCAACGGAAGCTCCACTTCCATCCAATCCATGCCGGCCGCCAGAACTGCTGCCCTTCACGAAGCTCTGGCCCTGTGCGATGCTTCCCTGCTTCAGTTAAACACTGATCGAATATTGTACTACAGCGCCGCCACCTTCCTGTTTGTCCTCCTGGTCCTGCTGGTGGAGTTCACCGCCCCCGTGGGCATGCGCACCATCTTTCTGCTGCTCAAGTTCATCGTGTTTGGCGTGATTCTGTTCTGCCTGTTTATGGGTTCCATATGGAACTATATGGAACGAAATGGAGTGCTGCAAGGCAAGAAGTCGATGGAGGTGATGCTGCACCAAGCCCAGAAGTACGAGTACTTCTACTGAAGTTGTGGGTAGTAGCCAAGCTCAATGCGCATTTAAAATCCATGTATAGCGTAGTTTAAGCAGCGATGTATTTTTGACTAGAGTTTATATAACTCTTACTTGATCTTTTACGTCATGTAATCTTCAATGCAATTCCATGGTCTCTTTCTGTGTAACGTCCTCCATATCCCAGAAATTATATTTTAATAAAAGTGCGAATCATTTAGGAACCCAAAAATTGATTTATGTTATGGTACCTAACCTCTTCTATCAACAAATATTTACAGAATTCATTATAATTCCCTTTGGCATTTAATAAGTAACTAAATCACGGACAACTCATCTTTCACATTCCAAATTGTTCAGATAATATAGTGGGTCAGTGAACCCATTCGAGGTTATAGAAGAATGATCCAAATGCGACATTAGGAGAGCTAATCATAAATATACCGCCCCAAAGTATGCAGTACTTCGTCGCGACCCTTTACCGGACAAGTGAACACAGAAATTTTCATTAATATTAGGGTGTTTTTAACATTTTTTCTTTATTCTCGAGTAGAAAACAGCTCCGCATAATCCCATCTGGTACAGTTTATTCGGGCTTCTTTCCCTTAGCAAGCTCGGCCTTCTTTCCCTTCACGGGGGCGGGCTTCTGGGAGCGCAGGACAGCAGAAGCGCGGCGGAGGGCAGCCTGTAAACACAAGTAAATTTATTAGAATAAATCCAACATAGAAGTACGATAATATATTTAGGTTGAGAGCCTCAGATAAGGTTATCAACACGATCATTCTGCGATCTTGGTTGTGTAGCAAATTAAAAAAAGATCATCATAACAAGACCCAAAACAGTTGTCCCTAAGCTTTAAGCCACATATTCACCTGTGTCAGGTCCTTGCGGTACTTGGAGCCGATGAGCAGGTTCTTCAGCTTCTTCAGGGAACGGCGGGGACCGGCCTTGAAGTCAACACGCACGGTGTTCTTGGCGGGACGCTGGGCATACTTGCCCTTCTTCAGCACGGCGGTGAAGCCCTTCTTGTCGGCGGCTGGCACGACTCCCAGGGTCTTCTTGTGCACGATGCCGCTGTAGCGGTACGAGCTCACGCTAGCCAAGTTGTTTGGCTCCTGGAAGGGTTACAACAGTCAGTAAAATGTGCTTGGACTATCAGAGTAGTGATGAAGCCAACTTTTGTCAGATTAAAATTACTATCATGTTGTTTTCAAATATCATTGTGAAAGTTATAAGTTGGAAACATCATTTAAACGTGGTGTGCGTTATTCATTGTCACATTTACTTACTGTGCTGAAGGGCTTCTTAACATCGCGCTTCTTCAACAAGAAGGCGTTGTTGTTGCGAATGATCAACCAATTGAGGTGCGAAGAGGTTGCCATCTCACGTCTGTAATAGAAGTTAAGAACTCATTAGTAAATACTCTAGAAAAAGCCATATTAAATATTTTTTGAGGGTATTTCAGTTTTGGGTGATGAATATAGTCTTCAAGAACTCTTCTGCTAAATCAATCCTCATTAAACAAAAAAATTAAATTATGAATACATTTTGTATGCTCACCTTTATAAAAAATTAATAAATTAGCCATTCCAGAGGAGAACATGGAAGAAAACGAAAAAAATGATTGCTGTTAGATTTATGTTGTTTCTGAACAAAAGAGAGAGATCTCGAGTTATATTCAGTCTTGGGTGATGAATATAGTCTTCAAGAACTCTTCTGCTCAATCATTCATCATAGAATGAATATATCACGCATTTTTAAGCCACACGTGTTCTTACCTTTAATGAAAAGATCCATGTTAATAAAAAACAGCAAAACAGCAGGAAAAACAGCATGTAAAGAAAGAAAAAAACGATATTAAATTGGGTATTGATCAACGCCACGTTCGCTCAGAAATATTTAATATTTGATTAAGTCCTTCATGGGTTCGCCACAAATTAATTCATATTTTTATTCACTATTGCCCGCTGCGTTGCACGTGAGGGTAAAACTCAATTTACCTCCGAAGTTCAGCGGGCCGGCAGCCAAATTGAAGGAAACACGTGGGGCAGCCATTGTACCTCAACACTTGCGGAGCGCTTAGGACGCTGAGGGAACGCTAGAACTTAACCAAATCGAGAACAAACGCAAAATGCCCACCTTTTCTCGTTGAAATACAAGAAGGAAAGAAATATGGCAGCCCGACATAGCGCGAAGTTGGCTGCGATTGCCGAAAACACAGGGTTGCATTCTGAGTTGCGCGAGTTGGCAGGGCAACTATCGAAAAAAATTACATGCTCTACCATATAAAAGATACTATTTAAAATTTATCTCATTTGCCTCTTTAAAACCACTTTAAAACATGACAGAAACTTAATTTTTATCATTGAATTATTTTAATTATTATTTATTATTTAAAGTCATACAGCTTACTGTTCTGTAACCTTATTGTCAAATAGTTTCATGCTATAAGCCTAAACCACTCTATTAATAAATTATTGGTGAAAAAACCCAACGGCTACAGAATTTGAACGCTCATTTCCAGTTAGTAAATATTAATTAAGGATTGTATATATATATGTACAATCGATGCTGGCGGGCGTTGCCAATCTTCTGAACACTCGATAGTATCGATTAGAAATCGATTTTTTTACAGCTCTAGTCTACTTGTCAGACACATTTCCGAAAAAACTCACTCAGTAAAACGTTAAATTAAAGTTCAAATATCAACAAATCATTTCAAAAAGTTTTTGTTTTAGGCTGTGGTTTGTTTTTATTGTCGTATGTCCATCCAGAATTTAAACACTCGTGGTAAGTGAAGACTAAATGAGACACTTTTCCCCGACTCCTACACATGTACATAAAAATGGCCGCCCTGCTCGTCATCATCACGCACATACACACACACAGACGCACATAAGCGCATTCTGGGGCAAAAGTAAAACACGCTGCTAGGGTGTGATTACATGCCTTACAACTTGCGTTTAACATCTTGCATGCATTGAGTTCCTCGATATTCGCATTAACCAAGCAATTTTTCGCCTTTACAGACCCCTTTGCTGATGCAATCAAGGGCAATGATGATGATATTCAAGACGGGCTAGTGCACATAAGAATCCAGCAGAGGAACGGTCGCAAGACGCTAACCACTGTCCAGGGCCTGTCCGCGGAGTATGACTTGAAGAAGATAGTCCGCTCCTGCAAGAAGGTGGGTTTACCTAAGCGTCTCGTTATCTGGAATATCCATAAACGGTCGAAGCTATATATGACCACGCGTTCTACCTGCTAATCCTGTAAAGTCAGTTTACTTCCTCTAAAGTACAGCACTTTAAGAACCATATACCAAATTTACCCCTAATCTATTGATTTCGATGTGGTCGGTATAGAAGTTTAAACATCCCTTACTAGTAGTTGATACATTCATAAGTATTTTTGCATCTTCTTGAAAGAAGGTGATGCTTAAAAGATTAATGGAATTTAATTCGACTTCATTGCTATAGGAATCCAAATCACAGTTTTTGGCATATTTGTTCTTTTTGAGATCGGTAGGCTTCAGAAGAAAATTATTGATTTTTATTTGGTCGACAGTCCAGTTTCACAGATTGCAGACAACATTGATTGCTTCGACAGTTGTGGATTTGGTTGAACAACACTAACATTCATTCCGTTTATTCATAGGAATTCGCATGCAATGGCACTGTAATCGAGCACCCAGAGTATGGTGAGGTCCTGCAGCTCCAGGGCGATCAGCGTGAGAACATCTGCCAATGGTTGACGAAGGTGGGTCTAGCTAAGCCGGATCAGCTGAAGGTGCACGGCTTCTAAGCGGACGAACAAACAAACCGTGTGAATCTTCATACTACTCTTTCATTCTTAAGCTCTACAACAACACCCAAAAACTTGGAAAAGTTCTTTGTTCCGATTTATTCAAACACTCTTGATAGAACATTAACATACAAAAGCAATAGACCATTAACTGAGAACAATGTTATAAATAAAATTAAATGTTCAATTTAAATAAACGAATGTGTGCGGGCGCTGTCGTAGCATAATGGGACAAAAAAGTTACCTTTTTTGGTTTCGAATTGGTTTGTCTGTCGCTGAAATGGTCGCAGAAAGCATTTTGAAATAAATGCAATTTAGTTAATTAAGATATGTAGTAAAAAAAAATAGGATAAATATATTGTGTAAAATATTAATCAAAAAAGTCTGCTTTGGTTGTTGTCCAAACTTCATCAACGTTCCATCCCTTCAGTTAAATACCTCTTAAGGCGAATGTGGGTATATTTTTCAGATTGCTGTGCAGTCACACTAATTTAGGCACAAAAAATCGGAGCGCGAAGTTTTTGCGTGTGTTGCATTTTGCTGAAAAAAAGAGTTACCTGAGTGTCCAACGTAGACAAATTCGTCCCCCGAAATTGACGCGTTGAAACTGTCGAATTTCCCAACGATAATTCGCCAGCAGAACGTGCAGTAAAGAATACGTGGACGCGCGGAACGCTTGGTGTTTCATTTTGTTCGTTCGGCCAAATTTAACAAGTGGTTTTTCGCACCAGCGTTGTTGCAGCTGCACGAAATCGCCGTCAGCAGGCGGATGAGCCCGGGATTTTCATTATCCCCAGTGGTAAGTGAAAATGGGTGCATAATTGTGCAGGTAACATGATTGGAGAGGGGGCGGGAGGGCTGCATTTCGCTTAGCAATATTATGTTCTTGCACGTTTCAGGGTTGTCACCTTGCAGGTAGTTAGTATTTTTTGTTCGATATTCTTGGGCAGCGTGCTGGTATCAATGCAGTATTTCAACATGCTATTCTTAACATTTTTTAACGCAGTAAATTTTTAAGCATTATTGGTCAACGAAACGCATAAATACATGTGTGTCTCTGGCTACGGATCTTTTAAATCCTGTCAAAAAAATCTACTGACGAATCGAGTAACTTTTCAAACTTCTAGTATTTGCAATCGCTTGCAACCCTGACGTGCGATCTATCGAAACGGCGAAAGTTTTCTATGACGATGAGAAGTCGAATTTTTGGATTTTTCGCGTGACAAGTTGGTGGTGAAAAAAACCAGGCACAACCTTAACAATTCATTTGGCAACTTGACTAACGATTGGCTACTGAAAAGCGCTACGCTGGCTGGTGCGGGCGGTGCAAGTAGGGTGTGAAAAGTCGCAAAAAAAAAAATCAATTGCCTCTCGGTCGTTTTCAATTTTCAATTCACATTCTTTGCGTGTGCAAAAAGCGAAGGAAAGGCGAGAAAAAAATATAGACTGAAAACGACAAGAAAAGAAGAAAAAAAAATATAAAAGAAACGGCGAGCGGAAAGAAGAAGAGCACAGAAGAAGACCGAGGAAAAGGCAACGTAGAGTTGAAGAAAATGTTGTGGAAAAGGGGCGGAGGAGCAGGAGCCGTGTTTTCGAGTCGCAAGCAGCAGAAGCAGTATAAATAAATAACCATCGTCGCCCAAGAGAGTGCTCGATTTTCAGCGCGATTGGAATCGCGGAAAAGCAAGTTGGCGAAATACGAAACATCGCAGTGAAAATCAAATTTTCCAAATAGAAAGAAGAGCTCCTCCTCTCGCTCGTTCGCCTGCTCTCTCATCCTCTCCTTCGCTCTCTCTCGCTCCCACTCTCGCGACTGGGTGGCAACGTGTGTGTGTGTTGCTGTGTGTGCCTGCTGTGTGTGTGAGTGTGCCGCGTGCGTAAGTGTGTGTGTAGCTCGAAAGAGCGAAAAAAATAGATTTAAAAAAAAAATAAGAGGAAAAGCAAATAAGGAGAAGCGAAATAACCGACTGTGTCTTTGTGTGGAATTTCTTGATAATTGCAACATACGTTACCATGGAATACTACCTAGGTTGGTAAAATGCGTTAACTAGCACCATTACATACGTGTGTGCCACCACCCCCTATGCATCACCCACATGCTCGCAATATTTGCATATGTATGTGTGCGCTTATGCTGGCACTGCGTTTCGCTTGTTTGTTTTTTGTTGTTATTAGCTCGAAATCGGCAGAGTTTTCCCAGCGTCTAGCGTCCTCCGATTACGAAAGTTTCCCGTTACGTCTACAATATCAAAAAATTGACCTTGTTTATACACCAAACACCCACACACACACACACGCACGCACAGAATCACATACACACACACCCAGCCATGCAACACCACCCACCACCCCGACCATCCATAATGTGAAAACCATCTTATGTGCAAACCACTTGCAGGAGGATATGTGTACATGAACGGAGATGCACTCAAGATCCAGCCGCCCGTCTACACCAACGTTCCTGTCGAGACGGCGATGCTAGCCACTAATCTGTTTGGCGCCACCACCCAAATTGCAGCGTCTCCCGCAGCAGCCGCCGCTGCCCACATACCGTTGATCACAGCCGCCGCTGCAGCAGCCGCCGCCGCAGGCGCTCCAGCAGTAGCTCCTCCAGTTGCCGTTGCTCCAGTGGCCACCGCCTCAGCAGCACAAGCAGCAGTTGTGCCCGCCCAGCAGCAGCAGGCGCATCCACACCAGGCCCAGATTTTGGCCCATACGCACGTAGCCCACCAACAGCAACAACAGCAGCAACAGCAGCAGCAGCAGCAACAGACGCTCCAACAGCATCTTCACCAGCAGCAGCAACAGCAGTCGCCGCATCCCGCCCAGCATCTGACCTACGGCCATCAGCCGGCGCTTCCGCAGGCCACGGCTGGAGGTTCAGGAACAGTAGCCGGAGGAGTAGCAGGAGCATCCGGAGGAGTCGGAGAGGCCCAGGACACCAACGAATACGCCATCATGAATGGCGCACTCGCCCAGACCCAAGATGGCACTGTGGTCTGCTACACCACAGACGCCCTGAACAACACGAATTTAGTTGCTCTCGATCCGCAGCCCCATCAAATTGTAGTGCCGGTCCAGGTTCCTGTCCAAGTCCCAGTGCCCGTTCAGCTGCCAGCCAATGGGTCCGCTGATCAGCAGCAAGGCAGCCACAATGCAGCCGGTGGTGAGGAGCCCAACATACCATTGGACAAGCTCAAGCAAATGCTGGCCACCCAACTTGAGTACTACTTCTCCAGGTGGGTTTCATCTCCTAGTCTTAATCAAACTATTTCTGACTTTGATTCTTATTCGCCTCCAAACAGAGAGAACCTGGCCAACGACACTTACCTGCTCTCCCAGATGGACAGCGACCAGTATGTGCCCATTTACACTGTGGCCAGATTCAATTTGGTGCGAAAACTAACCAATGACATCAATCTCATCACTGAGGTGCTGCGTGAATCGCCCAATGTCCAGGTGGACGACAAAGGTCTGCGCGTGCGTCCCAATCGCAAGCGTTGCATCATCATTCTGCGCGAGATATCGAACAACACGCCTCTCGATGACGTCAAGGTGGGTGACTCTTCTCGCTTCCCTGAGTCAGCTCAAATACTAATTGGATTTTGCTTATGTTACAGGCTCTGTTCAGCAACGAGAGCTGTCCCCGCCCGATATCCTGCGAATTTGCCGCCAATAACTCATGGTACATAACCTTCGAGTCGGACGAAGATGCGCAAAAGGCGTACAAGTACCTGCGCGAAGAGGTCAAGGAGTTCCAGGGCAAGCCGATCATGGCTCGCATCAAGCCCAAATCGTTTATCAATCGCATCCAAGCTGTACCAAATATGAAGAACGGCTATCGCCTCACGTCGCCGCCGACTGCCAATGTCTTTGATCCATCCGGAGCCGGTGCCGCCACAGTTGGCTATGCGGCTGCCCAGCAGCCCCGCTATCTGTACACTAATGGAGCGGCCATCGCGGCACCCGCCTCAGTTCAGTACAGCAATCCAGTACTGATTGTAAGTATCATGTATAATAACTGAATAATTTAAGTACATATTAGATTTGTTATTTAAGTAAATTAGGATTCCAATAACTTAAACAACTTCTTGAATTGTGATTTGGCAGTGTTTGCATACTTTTTTAAGATTGATTTGATTTATTTGTTAATTAAGCCAAACTTTATTTGTTTACAGCCGATTCCGCAGAATCAATTTTACCCAGGCTTAGTGGCTGGACCCTGGCCGCCTGGCACTGTAGCAGCCACTGCCGCCCATGGGCAAAACTTCTACGAGCTCGGAGGAAACATCTTTACCACCAATCCTTTGGCTCCGCAGCCTGTGACAGCCGGTTTCGCTCAAGCTCCACCACCCACCGCACAAGCAATGGTCACGTCCAAACCGCAGGGCGGAGGGCGCTACAATAACAATCACCGCGGAAATCCAAACAATGTGGGCGGTGCAAACTCGGGACCACGCGGCGAGTCGAGAGGCAAACCACCGCGCAACACACAAACACCCTCGCACATCCAGGGCGGCAGTATTGTGCCTATTCAAATAACTGGAGCCATTCCAGGAGGAATGGTCAGCGTGGTCCCGGCCAACATTGTCCAGGATCCACTACAGCCAGCCCCTTTGCAACAGCAACCGCAGCAAGTGATCCAACAAATTCAGCAGCAGCCAACGAGCTCAGCTCAACAGCAACAGGCCTCGGTGCAGGTGAACAACTCCACTCGCCACTACCCCATCAAGAGCAACTGGAAGGGTGCGTTTTCAAATGCCGCGTTGTTGCGAAGCCGTCTAATTCAATTTTCATTCGCTACAGGTGGCATGCAGAAGAACCTTGACAAAAGCTATGGCGGGGGTGTGACCACCCACCATCACTACACCACCCAGGTGCAGGCTCTGCCCGCCCACAGCCACCATCTGCAGGCTCAGCAGCAGCAACAGGGACAGACTCAGCAGCAGCACTATCAATTGGCTTCCTCCAGCGCTGCCAGCGCTCCGCAAGTTACCTATGTATCCACTGCACCGGCTCCACAGCAGCAGCCGGGCCAGCATCAACACCACCTGGTGGTCCAACAGACCCAGCCACAGCCCCAGCAACAACAGGTAGTCCTTCAGCAACAGCAAGTGCAGGTGCAGGAGTTGCAGGAAGCGGGAGACGGCGTCGAGCATAGCTCTCACGCCATGCAGCAGGTTAATCGCAGCAGCAACATGTCTGCCAGCTCCTCCTCATCGCTGGCCACGTCGATCAGTAAGGAGCCACTGCAATGGCAGAACCGCCCGCGACGTCGTCGTCGTGATGAGGAGGGCGGAATCAACTATTCCCCAGGCGGGCGAGTTGGGGTGAGTAATCTATATACCATATAAAGCTTGCGGTTTCTAAACCTTTAAATGGAATTTAAATTTAACGTAATTTTATAATGCAAGTCACCGAAAGTAAAATTTGTGGTTTACTCAAAAGTTGCATTATGATTTATTCTTAACCGTCTATACTTTTGTATTGCAATACAGCTCTACGGCAGCTCGCCCTCAAACCCGCATCCGCAGCAGCATCTGATGTCATCTTCCACCGGGAGCAATGTGCAATCAGGTGGCGGAACCGATGGCGGCGGAGCCTCCCATCGCGGCGGAGAGCGCCAGAGCCACTACAACACTATCCACGACGTCCCACCGCCCCAGCACCGTGGCAACTACAAGGGCAATAACTACAATCCGCATTACCACGCCCAGCATTCATCGATGGCAAGTGGCTCGCACCATCACCATCACCACAACGCCCTGTCGTCGCAGCAGCAGCAACATCACATGACCACCGGCACTGGGCAGCAGGGCTCGGGTCATCACTATCATCACCATCACCACCACAATTCGATTGGCAGCAATGTGGGCAACAGCGGCGGCTTAGGCGTCAGCAGTGGCGGAGCCGGCGGTGGCGGAACTGGCGGAGGATCGGGCAGCAACAGTCTGTCCGGCGGAAGCAACGAGCGCGGTATTCACCACAGCTCCTTGGGCTATCAGGGTCACCAGCATCAGCACCAACAGCAGCAGCAGCAACAGCAGCAGCAGCAACAACAGCAACAACCAGCCGCACCCGTGCAACCGCCTCAGTTCGATTTAGAGGATGCTGCCTTTCCACCACTGCCAGCCACGTCAGCCACCGCTCCACACACACCTCAGGCCACTGGCGGAGCCTCCCTGCAAAACTCAACGACCTCTTCCTCCTCATCAACAGGTTTGGGCCAAAAGCAAACCCTGCACCAGCAGCAACAGCAGCCGCATCAGCACCAGGTGCTGAGCAGCAGCGTGGAAAGCGCCGGCGGTGAGGAACAACGCTCAAGTAATCAGCAGGGAATCGAGGCCAGCAATATTCACTTGGCCAACAGTTCCACTGCCAACAATTGGGCTGAGAACCGCCTGTCGGACGTGGTGCGCACTGGTGCTGGCGGGGGCGGCAGTGGAGGCAAGGGCAAGGCTCGTAAGGATAACAGGCACCCACAGGGCCAGAACCAGCCCCATTTGGCCCACAACTATCAGCAGCGTAATCCACCTGTTAGCCCCACGCCAGTCCTGGGCGCTGAGTATGGAATCCAGATTCAGGAGGGCAACAATACTAAGAACGTTACGAAGCAGAGCTCCAGTAACAACAATTCGATCCATGTGATAAAGTGTCAAACACCAAATATCAATGCCAGCAGCAGAGAGGAGGCAGCCGGAGCCCAGCAACAGCAGCAGCAGCAGCTGGACAAATCAAACAAGACTGAGGATGAAATGCATCCAAAGCAGCCATCGCAGCAGCGACTGGTCGAAGGCTATGTCCAGCAGCAGCAGTTGCCGCTGCTGGCTGGCCATAACGAGTATTCCGCTGCCCTGGCCGCGGGCGCTGGCGCCTGTAGCGTGGTGGAGGGTGGTCTGACCACCAGTTTGGCCGAGTGCAGCCTGGGCCAGCACAAGAAGCCGCCCTCGGTGGCCGCCCTGCATGTCAAGAAAGACGCCAATCTGCTGGAGAAAGGCGCCAGCAAGCACAAGAGCGTGGCCACGTCCACGTCTACAGAAAACCTTTCGGCTGCCGCCACGGCCAGCAAACTCAGCTATGCCCAGGTGGCACAGCACCACAAGGCCGCTGCCTCCTCTGATGGCAAGGAAACGGGCTCCGGTGGCTCCACGGGCACGCTGTCGCCCACCGGCAGCCACAAGATGGACCTAGTCTTTGGTGATCCCGCCGTCGTGGTGGCAGCCGTGGAGAAAAGCGGCCTTGCCACTGTTTCTACCGAGAAACGCGCCGCAGGTGGAGCCTCGCCCGCCGCGCTGATCGGCAAATCAGCTGGTGGTCTTCCGGCTTCCAACACTACCCAAGGCAGCAGTGCTGTCGTGGTCTCTGCCAAAGAGAAAGGTATGTTCGAAAGCCAGTAAAAGCTGTCTTTACGGAGTGCTCCTTAAACGTTGTTGAATTGATTACAATCTACAATCAGAACTTATATCGAAAAAATCCACTCCTCAGATAATCGTCCCAATGCCGCCGTTCGCCAACTGAGCAAGGAGAAACAGCAGCAACATCAGCAACAACATTACGGCTCTGCTACAGACCACAATACTAATGCCAATGTCGGCTTGGGGACTAGCGGCAACCGCAAGTCCAGGGCCAACAACTCTTAAGGGAAGGGGAGAGGATAACCGCGTTGCCAAAGCGAGGCAACTGTGAAATACCTTTGCAGGATGCCTCTAAAGCTGCATCCGACTGTAAATATATGAAATTCCATGTGTAAATATGAGCAAACCTTTTTGTTATACCAATAAGAGCTAGAGATATCTATGAGCTAACTAAGGAGGCATATGAAAGGTGAGTTGTAGATTATACCTTGAAATCTTACTCACCATCTTACTTACCATCCGTTTTTCAGTAGTTGCCGCTGCTCGAAGGGACGCGGAAACCAGAGCAGAGGAGCAAGGAGAGAGCAGCAGGCGATGCTTGGACCAGTTATCATATTAGTAGGCAAAGACGAAGAATGAATGGTGCATACCCTTTCTCCAGCTATATTTAATCAGTTATCAGTTAATGTTAATCTACCTAAGCTAATGTTACCTAGACTCGGTGGGTACACACGCAGCATAGCGCAGGGCGGAGGAGCAAAGCTGTGGCGACAGCATACAGAGGAGTAGAGACAAGAGATGTATATGCCTAAGCTATAATTACGATTATTAATAACGATGCCGAGTGAATAAGTCTTAAGAAGTTTGAGCGTAGTAAGCTAACTAGCATCGAACGACAAAACAAAACTAAAGCAAGTTAAGGAAGCCAAGCAAGGAAAGAGAGAAGGAAATATTAGGTTTTATTGATAAATTACCGATGAACTCATGAATCACACGTCGACTTTACGTTATATTATTTGCGTTTAATATTTCATCATTCTCATTTTTGCTTACACATCAGAACCTAATGTTTATAGCCAAAACAGAAGTACACAGATACGAGTGCGTAGCCTACATAGCTATGTCTCTGCTAGTCTCACAGGTTAGGGTACTTCTATTATTTATATATATTATATATATATATATATATATTTATATATTTATATATATTGTTTGAATTATTGTAACATTTTAACGGATGATCTTGTTTTGAGCAAGAGGTTTTTTTTATATAACTTGATTATGGGGATTCTCGTACTTAGTTCACGACTTAAGGGATCCTTTACACAGACACACCTGAATACGCCTAGGCAAACTTATCTTCCCCCAGACACCGACTCTTGTATACCCCTCATTTTATACTTGTATCGTATATCGTGGGAAGGACTTACATTTTAAAATTGCATTTGTTTCCACATGAAAGCAATTTTCTCAGTTTGATGGTTTCACACGTCTATTTCAACAAGCAAAGAACGAAAATGAAATGAATTAAGAAGTTAGGTCATTGCTAAATACTAAACTTTATCCTTACAAAGCGTAGGTGGACCCAGCTCAGCTCATAAGACAAACACTATCTAATGTTATATTTACGACTTAGGACTCTATACAAAAGGTGCCATAACTAAAAAAACACACACACACAGACACACGAAATTTTATGAGGTTTAGGAAGACACAAAACGGGCATTTAAAACGAATTCTTTACCAATGTTTAACTGTCTCTCAATTTGAAAAGAAGCTGCTTCATCCTCGCCCCAAATTATTGATGCTCACCTTAGGTATAAATTTGCGTAGAACTGCATACATTTTAATTATTTAATTTGTTTCCCTTTTAATTGTTTACGATTTACGCACAAATTGATTTATGGAGTCTTAATTTATTCAAATTTAAGAAGCATGTAAATTAATTCCCGAAGCATTAAAACAATTGGCAAGGGAGTAAAGAAAAAATAATCAGTAGTTTTAAGAGCGTACACACGATATCTACAAACTATTCTAGGCATAAGAATTAAGTTTAGATATGCATATATGGATATTCACACTAAACTTAACAACATTATTTCTTTTGTTAGTTAATTCCTTTTATTTGAGAACAAAACTGCTCCGCCCTTTCACTTCGACACCAAAACGAAACGAATCATTTTCATTTTAACACATTTACAACAACCTCACTACCAAAACAAAGAAAACCCGCGTATTATGTTTATTCTCTTTAATTACATGCTTATGAACCCACTGTGAACACACTGAACAATGTTTTCCCAAATGAAAAAGTACTAAAACTTTCATCCAAAATCAAAAACGAATGAGAAATGAGAAATGAAAAATGAACTCTAAACGCAAGACTTCCAACCAAAATGAAATTGAAAATATAAGAAAAGGATAAGAAAACTGAAAAATCAATATATATATACACATATACTTTGTTTCTATGAAAACAATCGAATATGCTAAGTGCCTATACTAACTAATATGTAACATACGAGCAGGGTACAGACCGACCACTGAGCCAAGAACCAATGTGGCCCCATCCGCCCATCAAATCCCATCACATCGCATCTGATCACAAACAACAACACACAACTGCCTCTAGGACATAAACAGCAATCAATCAATCAATCATTTATATTCAAACCATTTACTCATTCACTCATTAGTTCGCCCAGTCAGTGGGCATCCTGGGTTGGTCCAGCATACGGATAGTTCACTAGGGATGGTGGTCACCAAACAGATAGTATACCTTGCTCAGTGTTTCGTCGCGTACCCGCCACACAAATGTATCTTTAAATAATTCATAGTTTATAGTTTGTATCTTCCCCTCCAAATCGAAGAAAGACCCAAACTGTAATCCAACTAACCCCCAACACTCCAACACACACATTTCTTTGGAAAGTTCTCAAATGATTTTGTTGTGCTCATCACTCACTGTCGGCTGCCAACACGAAATAATACAAATAGAATACAAAATCACACACCACACCACACCACAATACAACACAACACACACTTTACACACTGTACAGTTGAACCTCAATAGGGCGGACTGCGACTGGGACTGCGGACTGCGCATAGGGTGAATCAATGGATGAGGGACAGCACGCGGCCAGAGTGGAGCCAGCAGCTCGATGGGCGGCGGCTCCAAACTTCCGACAATGAGATGTGATATTATGCAATTGACAAATCATCAATTGTGTGCGACAAAAAACAAAAACAAATAAACGGAATGCGAGTTGGTCCATGCCAATCGAGATTGCCACGCCCACTCGGCCACGAGACAGTCGACACTTGGACACAGGGACATTACGACACTTGACCACGCTGCCCATCCAGACGCTGAGATCGAGAGACGAGAACCGAGAGCCGTAGCGAGATATAGAGAGTATAGGGAATAGGGAAAGTAAAGGAACATTGTTGATGTTGAATAATTTTAAGGAATACAATAAATTAAATTAAATTGTTAAATTGTAAACCTCAGTTCTTAAGTTATTTATTTTTGTATACTTAAGCAGCGCATATGACACCTTGTTATATTTACAAAATAATACTATTGCAAGTTCAGCAGACATGCCACGCCCATAGAGCTATGTATTTCCCGCATTGCCGCCACCCTACACCAAGCCACACCAAACTACACCAAATCACACCTATCATATCTCCTGCTCCCCAAACGAGACACTCAAAACATAACACTGACGCCCAGCTTAGAATATCGATATTTCGTTTAGTTTAGTTCGAAACTTTCGTTCTTACACCACCCAAATACCTTGTATTATTTAACCCTTTGGATTGCCCCCCAAAACAGACCACTGTACATACCCTTAGCTATACATTTCCGGGGGCAATCTCCACCTGATTTCATGCAAACACCTTCTTTGGCACTGCCACCTTCTTATACTTTTGCGTTCGATGTAATTCCTGAACTTTCCTTGAAAGATCTTTTGAGTTGTTTCTGTTTTGTTGCTTTGGGATTGATTCACTCCCTGATTTCGTACTACCGTAAACAACAAACAACGCTAAACTAAAATGCTTACGCACATTGTTATCACTAGAAAAACGATAAAAAACAACAAAGAAAAAACCAACAAGAACAACAAGAACATAAACACAACAAGAAAAACCTGTCTGTTAAAAAACAAAAATGAGAATATGTAATATGAAATAACGAGAAGTACATGCATACATATATAAATATATATATAATCAATTTGTAATTGTACCGAAATTGATAACTGTAAAGTAACAAGAAGTTTATAAAATTGCATATGATTTAAACTATAAACTAACTATAAAGAAATACAATATCCCTCTATGCAGCAAGCGAAAGCAAAACCAACAGCAGTTATACATAATTGAATGTGTAATATGATGGCAAACATATAAATAAAAATATTATAATAAAACAAAACGAAAAAAAAAATACAAACACTGAGAAACAACCAAAAAAACAAAAAAAAACAAGCGTAATTCATTTCGTCTCTATGCTAGAATAGTTAAGCCTGAACAATTGAACAATTTGTACGTAAAACTAGACGATGAATGACTATGACTAGGTGATGATGTTGATGACGCGGCGGACTTAATAGCAAAAAGTTTAAATAAAATTTATACTTGCGAGTTAAAAACAAATGTGCTCCCACTCTAGCCACTTTTTGTTTTCATTTTATTATACGCTTTTATACGCCTCATATAATTAAAAAGTCAGTAAATAACAAGCAGAATACAACAGCGAGCGGCCGTTTTGTAGATAACCGAGGGAACACAATAAAGCGATAACCGCCCACTGAGGCCATGTACAACAGTGCAGTCCAACTGGAGCTAAAGCTGCTCCTGATGGTGGGCTTTGATCTAACTAAAAGTATATAACACGATTACAGACTAGCTGGTGACTCCAGAGTGGCAGGACTAGTCCCAAAAAGTACAACTTACTTTCATGGATTGTACATCGCATGACTAATAATATTTATCGCTTATACTTTAGATCCCCGTCAGAAATGCAAAAAATCCACTTTCTTGGGCACTACAAAACATTTTTTCATTTTTAATTTTGAAACTTCGCACTCATTTCTTAAAGATCAGTCCCAAACAACTTTCACAAGTATATTTAGGTACATAAATACTAAACGAGTAATACAATTCTTTTTTATCCATTTTGCTCGGGCATCACAAAACATAGTAAATCATACAATTATATAGTTAGACAAGGCATATATGTATATACACGCATCGTGGGTTACAATTAAAACAATTATTAATAATCGGAGCAAACATTTTGGTAAGGACTGTGTGGCGTACGATAGTGTGTTGAGTGTATATAAAACTTAACCAAGAACACTTGCGTTGTTAAGTATAAAGAGTTGACCTAAGCGGTATTTGAGTAACCCTAATTAATCATAGATATAGTGGCTTTCGATCGCTGCCAACTTGTTTAGATGCGTCCCCAGCTTCATTTCATCGTCTATGGGACCGGAATTGGATTGCTTCTGGCAGGGTTTGGTTTGCGTTTCCGTTTCGGTATCGGTTTCCGCCTCGGCTTCATCCTTTGTGACTTCATCCTTCGTCGCATCGTCGACTACCTCTTGGTCATTGGTCGCCTGGCTTCCATTCCGGCAGCGGGCTATCAGATCGCTGTAGGGACGGTCGTGGAGCAGGCACACCAGCACCACGGTCATATTGTCGCCGCCGAGGCCGCCCATTTGACAGTCGGGTGCCAGGCAGTGGTTCATCAGCTCCTCGCAGATCTCCTCCGGATACATGCCCATGCCTATGCGCGTGCGACAGAACTCGAGCACTTCCGCATTGCTCATTACATCCCAAATGCCATCGCAAGCCAGCACGATGAATTCCCAATCCTCCATGATTTTGCGCGTCTCCACGTCCGGGTAGGCTATATAGGCGCACCGAGAACAAGAAACAAGGTGATAATGGTTGACAAGAACAATGGATGCGGTAATTCTCACCTGTGACGATTTGATCTTCCGGTCTTTTGTTCTCCTGCTTGAAGACATAGTCTCCGAGGGCCCGCGAAAGTGCCAGATTGCCGTTGACGCGATTGAACTCCACCCAACCGCCGCCCTCGATGATCCGCTTGGACTCCGCCTCGTTGTTGGGCTTGTGATCCAGCGATAGGACCTCCAGTTGTCCGTTTACGCAGGCAATGGCGCGCGAGTCCCCTGCGTTTGCGCAATACAGCTTGTTGTCTTTGACCAGAACCACAACGGCAGTCGAGCCAGCCATCTGGTCACCACATGTCTTGTTGCGCAGCATCACCAAGTCTATGTCCAGAAAGCCCTGCAATTGCATCATAAATGAGTGGTGCATCAAATAAGATGGCTTAAAGTATTTTAAATGTTCTAAAAACTAGTGACATTGAATGTCATTACATTTGAGATGTCTTCTTAAGTTTATCTGTTAGTTAATAAACGTAAGCCCCATAAAGATAGTAAGTGTATAGAGGTTTTAACACGTTGCTTTTATCCCATCACTTATCATTAGTTCGTTGTCTATGATCGTCAACACAACTTAGTAATGCTGATGAGTAACTTCTTGTTTAAATGAGTAGCTTGAAGCACGATGATGTACGCATTGCACATACATATATTCGTACTCCAACTATGTACCTTTAGCGATCTATAAATGTCGCGATTCCCGCCATTTAAAAGTGACTCTGCCGTGACTCACCTGCTGCAGCGCCTGTTCGATGTTGTCGTTGTACTCCGGCCGCTTGAGAACGAACTTGTGCAGGTGCTTGCCGGCATACTGGGCCACCGTGGCGCCTCCGTGTCCATCGTAGACGGCGAAGAAGGCCGCACCCGGATCGTCCGGCAGGGACAGGATGTGGGTGTGCGAGTCCTCCATGTTGATGCGCCACCCCTGCATGCAGGAGCTGCCCACGCGGTAGGCGGCGTTCTGGCAGTACGAGGACTCCTTGGCGGTCACCGGTTCCGATAGAGTCTGACCCATTGCGGCTTCTGTGGTGTGTGTGTGTGTGTGTGTGTGTGTGTGGTGTGGAGTGTGTGTTGTGTGGACTGAAGGCTCTGCGGGCGGGGTTTGTGTTATCGATTTACGTCGCTTTTCTGCGGAAAAGAAGACGTACAAGCACACGGGTTAAGTTAATTACGAAACTGACTGCTGGCGGAGCGCGGAACAACCGACGGCCGACTGTCAACTTTAGATACGCGTGGGCTCTGGAGATTAGTATATCAGGGGCATAAGCAAACAGACGTGGAGATTTCAGGGCCGGATCGCGATCCGGAATTGGATTCCGCTTGGGTTCGCGTTGGCGTTCGCCACGGGTTCAAAGGGCAGGTGATAAATCGACTGTGTGATAAGGCCGATATTCCGCTTCGCGTTTAACGTAACTCCGTAACAAGTTCACAGTTCGCAGCTGACCTGCGGAACTTACGCAAAACCAAAAGAATAAAAACCGAAAACTAGAACAGCAGAGCGGCACAACGGCAAAGGAAAACAGGCCAAGAAACGGAGAGAAGTGGAGAGAAGATGGGAGGCGGGGAGAAGCGGCGCCAAGTGCAGGCTGCACTGAGTACCCACCTGGCGTTCACCGTTTTTGCTCGCCCCTGCAAGCCGTGTACGCATCAAAGAAAAACTGTTTAGTAAAAAATTATTAAAAACTGCGCGTGTTTATTTTTTTATTTGGTTTGTGCAACGCAGTGTGAACGTGTCTCGAGTGCGACATTAAACCAGCAGCGTTCAAACATGATGGCTGACCACACTAATGTCAGCATTTTGCAGCACTGGCAAAGCAACGTTACTGCTTGGGAGTGTGTCTCGACTAACTGTGGGTAGCACTGCTTGTAAGCTGTTTGGTTTTGGCGCCTTGATTTGAATTTAAAAAGTTTAAAATGAAAAAAATGTTCATTTATGTACCTTATTTGCACAAATAATGGGTTATATTTTTTGGCTTTCCATTTGCATTGACATTTCGAATATATTGTGCAATTCCAATGCAAATTTCACATTATGGGGCTACTCTTTTCCGCTTCTCATTTCGCGTTTTCGTCATCTTATCTGCTCTTTTTCATTTTTTTGCTTAGCTGGCGAGTGCATTGAATTTTGCGAATTTCGCTTTGGGCTTGCGGCAAATATACGAATTCAAGGACAAATGACGTCAGCTAAGCACTTTTTGCGGTTGCTGCTGCTGCTGCTGCTGTTTTGTTGCTCCCAAATTGTTGTTGCTTGGGGAATTAAAGCTTGACTGGCATTCGCTGCCAACGCCTCTGCTTTCTATTTATTGTCTTCTTCGTCTTCGTCTTCTCTTTTTTTTCGCGTTTTTTTGATTCTTTTGTTTCGCGTTTTTGGCGAGCGAAAAAAGTGTATTAAATATTTGCACAGCAGCAGCAAAAGCCACAGAGCCGCAATTTCTGATAAAGAACTTGTGGATGTATTCTGGTGTCTCTCTCCGTTTTCACTTTATTCGCATTATCTTGAGCGCTCTCAAATTGTTTCGGCAAACAAAGTCAATCAGAACTTTGTTGTCGAACTAGCGCTGTTCAATGGAGAGTGTCAATGCGATTTGCTATCGCCCGCCTTTCTGCATTTAAAAATAGCATAAGTCTGGAACTCAAATTTAGTTTAGATAGCAGCGAACATACTTTCACACAACTACAACTATGCCATTATTTTGATTTGCAGGAATGGGATTTTAGTATTCCACATTCCATTTGGATTTGTAAGAAATCGTTGGAGAACTAAACAGGCGTTTATCATACGTTTCATTTGGCTCAGTGTATTATATTTCTGCCTTTCTTATCGTCGTGTTTGGTCATTGAGAGTGCAAGGCGTCAACGTCGCTGCACGCATTTTATTTCCCAACCTCTAGAACGCACATTTGTTACGCATTTAACGTTCCCCGCTGACGACTGCAACTATCCACCCCTCACCCCCTCACCACCCCGCCAAGCGTCCCTGTTTGCCATTTAAGATTCGCTTTCGCTTCCCCTTTTATTTCAGCGCACTCAGTTAAATTTCCATATTGTTTGTCAACCGAGGATTGCATCCAGGCTCGCTTTCGGTCCCTGAATCGCTCTCTAAATCGGAATCGGAGTTGGAGGCGATCAACAGCTCCGTATGCAGTCTGCATGCAAATGCTGCAGTTCGGATCGCAGCAGCACTGAGCGAAATCAGTAATAAGTAAGATATATAAGTGGTAATGGAATACTGATATCACGTATACGCTTAGGTGGCAAACAAACTAAAGTAAGCTGCATTTTATAGTTATTTTATATAACAGATTTATTTCTTCATAGTCATTATTATATGTGCTGATGCTACATTATTTTTTCGAGTGCATGAAAGGGACTGCGACGGGGGCCGGACAGAGCAGGGCCCACAGATATCGTCAGGCAGTTCAATCACATTGCACAAAAGTTCGAGGTCAGTTATAAAAATAAAATTAAATGCCCTCGCTGCTGAGCTTCGGTGAGCTCTTGGATGGGATTGGGATTGGAATTGGAATTGGATTGGACTGGGTTTTGTTTTACATTAATTTCTGTTTGAATGCGACAAAATGGGTTTCTTTGTCTTTGGCAGCCTTTGGCTGCGCAGGATCGGGATAATGGGGTTGCAGCACACTGCACGCAGCTCCTGCTCCTACTCCTGCTCCTGCTCCTGCTCCTGTTTTGCTGGACCGCCGTGGGACTGGGCACAAAGGGTATTGTTCGGGGACATTGCGGGTCACTCGAGTGGAAGTAGGCCACTGGAGTTCTGTGTAACTTGAGCACCGTCCGATCGGGATAGCCGATGCAATTGTGTAATGTGAGCCGCGGCAGGGCAATGACTCCGTTTCCAAGGATAATGCAGGAACTTGGTCGCAGAGCAGGAAATCAATCCTCTGCCATCTGCGTGGAAACTGAATTTTCATTCAAGTAGAATGTTTGTTGGCAAGGAGCTTACTAAGACCAACATGAAAGTATATTTATTATCAAAGTGTTGAGAACTTAAAATGTATTTAATAACAGAAAATAGTTTTTGGTGACCCCGAGTATGTTTATTGAGCTATGCGGAATGGTGACCCAGACGCATCGTTTGAAGGCAAAGATTTCGGCGAAATAAATCGATGAGATACATTTCTACAGATGCATAAGAAATACGGCAGCCGAAAAGGTAAGCTGTCCAAAGAATCAATGTCCACTGATATAGAGAAGGACATGCGCTACTCGCTTCTAAGCCCGTCTAACCAAGATATTGTTTTCGGCCAAGAGACGGGCCCAGACAGTCGCTGACCGGTGGAATGCTGTTGAACTCCATTTCGGCTGGCCGTACCGCAATGAAATGAAATTTCGATCATTTCCAGGGAATTCATGCCACAGATTTCGGCGCGGCGCGGTGTGGCGCGTCGGTCGCGGCCATGGCCGATCCTCAAAACAGACCAAAGCCGAAAAACCAGGGCCAAACTAGTTGGACGGGCTGCCCTCCACTCCGCACTCGAGTGTCCCAAGGATCCCAGACGCAGGTTCATTAACTTGTTTGCCCCGCCGCGCGGTGGCTGCCTCACTTTTTTCCTTTTTTCCTTTTTTTATTTTGGGGCCGCCGACGTCTTGCTCTTCAGCATCCACCAAACACATTCAAGATTCGAGCATCCAGTATCCAGCATTCAGCATCCAGCATCCGCGACGAGACAATAATGATCTTCGCTGGAAACGCGAGCCCCTTCACCGCCACAGTGCCCCATTCCCCCCTCTCCCGCCTGCAAATCAGATCCTCCTCGCCGGTGGTGATGATGGTGACTTAATTGCCGCACCCAAATGGCTGAGCTGGACTAGGGATTAGCACGAAAAGCATTCGATTCCCCAGAGCCGCATTGGTGGCTCTCCAGGGTACAAAGTCAAGTGAAAATACTTGCCTATGCGTAAGGTGCAGGAAATAAGACGATTACAGCGAAATTAATCTATTAATCTATTCAACCATATAAGAACACTTACTATTACATTTATAATGAATTTTTGTGTAAGCTCTTGTGTGGGTTTGCAGTGAATGTCTTTCAGAACATTCAGAAAAATGTTAATGGATAAGCCACATTCGAAGCACATAGTTATTTTATCTCAATGTTTTTGCTTTCTTCGAGCGAAACCAGTTTTAGTTTCAACTCAGATCGAAATGCAGATCGTAGAACTCGGGCCAAGCCCTATGATCCTTGTGACATTTGCTCATTTTTCACTGTCGCAACTCGCTTGCCGATAAAGTGGAGCACATTGTACTAGCCTCTGATTAATATGAGTTGTGGCCTGATATCGCCTGCAGCCTTGGCCGAAGTCGTTTACTCAGTGAATCACTTGGCCTTCCACTCTTTCCAATGCTGCCACACTAGTATGACTAACCAACCAGACCCTTGGGATATGACTAAGCCGAAGGCTGTGGAAGACGTTACTACACCTTACGTTTTTGAATCACTTTTGGTTTAATTAGTTGGGGAAACCACTTTTTTCTGCATTCGAAGGATTCCAAATACTCTCGTATAATAGCCAACTTCCGCTTTAAAGATACCCAAATACTTGAATGACTTTCAGAAACTAAATTTAGAAAATCCCGACCACATATTGACCCTTGCTCAATGTGCACAATGATAAGCCAGTGATTCAGTGCTCTCAAAATTTAACAAATTAATGGAATCTACAAAAACAAATAACCAACATCTCACTGAGCAACACTCTCGAGAATTGTGCTAAAAAACTCGAAGCGAGTGCAGCGTTTGAGCACCGATCGCACATCCTTCATGAATCGCAGGGCGTCCAGAAAGGGCAACAAATTGATGAGGGCCTCATCGCGACTGCCAATCTCATAGGACTTGATGAGAATGGCGTTTCCCGCATTGAAACTGCACTCCGTGCTCGAGTTGTCCAGTAGCAAAACATTGGAAAAATCCGGCGCAGCCAGCAGTACGGACTTGGCCCTCGTTCCATACATTTCAAGGCAATCCTGTCGGTAGAGGCGACTATTCAGGATGCCCCGTCCTCCGTCCAGGAAGTCCAGAATCGGAGAGGCATATATCTCGGCTCCGGCTGTGAAGACAACGAGGTCGTACCACTTGGATACGCGATCGAGGAAGTGATCCAAATAGGGCCGTTTGTACACATAGATTGTGGCTTCGTAGGCCGGCAAGTAGAACTTAAAGTCGTGCGCAATTCTGGGCTTGTTCTTTGGTTTCTTGCCACTCTTCTTCAACCACGACGTGATCATGGTCTCATCCATGTCCAGGACAAGTGTCTTCCGGGCCACGAGGTTCAGTCGGCTCCTTGAGACCGGCGACAGGCGATCCTCCTTGGGGTAAATGATGGGAGTGTACTCCACGTAAATCTTGTACACATTCGCCAGGAACAGCCACAATCGAGGAATCACCAGGCAGGCCACGCCTATCACCAGACCCATTGTGGCGAAGCCAAAGAAGCTACATGGATGCGTTGGGGTAATGAGGATTCCAAGTGCTGCTTCTGTTGGTTCTACTTACTAAATTAAAATGAAATCACTTTTAATCGGCATCGTTAGAAATTCAAAATTGTGCATTCAAAAGTAAGTGTAATATAAAAGTGTAAGGAAAACACGAAGATGTATTTACCGACACTGAAATTTCAAGAACTAGAAACGGGTAATGAAATGGGGAAAAACGAGAGACAATATTGTTGGGAGTTTGATTGTTGAATGAGCTCCACCCGAAAGCTTTACCCTCCTTTCCTTGACAACAGAGTCGAAGTCGATTGCTACCTGATTAAACACTGAAAACAAAGGGTACGGAAAGTGGATATTATATCATACCTATCATAATAATGTTATAAATGTAATGTTAATGATATATAACTGTATAACTGAAACAATCCCAAAGAAATGAAACTGAAATCCCAACAGAAATGAAATCCTAGGTGCTTAAAAGTTATTGATTTAGAAAATTGCAATATCCTGCAATCTAGTTTGTTTTAACGATCTCGTAGACCCCGAAAATTGCGTATACGACATGGGGAGCGGCGCACACGAAGTGGGATTAAGAATGCCATTAATCAATTTGGCTGCGCTGTACGAGTGTATAATTTTCTTCCTGTACGGGTGTTATTAATCAACTCATTGTCGATAGCATATAATTTTCTGGCCGTGTGGATATTCGAAGAACTTGTCTGCAGTCCCTGCAGTTCCACTTACAGTGGGTGTTAAACGATCGGGAGTGCGTGCGTGTGGGGGAGTAGCGATATAAACAGCCATGAAATGCAGTGCCAGCGCTGACGCACAAAGACGAGGATCGGCATGGGGATCGGGATTGGGTATGGGTATGGGAATGGGGTATATATGCTATATATGTTATATGGAGAGCAGCAGCAGCGGAGGCAGCAGCAGCACTGGCGGAAGTTCGTCGGCGATGTCACTCGTGTAAAATATGGCACTGGCCTTGGGAGCAGCACGCACAATGTGACTGTGCCGTCAAGACGATTAACAGCCGCCAGAGCAAGGAACAGCCAGATCAGCCGGAGCTGGTAGAAATAATAATAAAAACTGCTGCAACTGCAACTCAACTCAACTGCAACTGTGGCCATGAAGCCGGCGGCGTTATCCAGAAGGCGAAGGAGCAGCACCATATTGTGCCCATCTGGACCTTGCCTGCACGCGATTGGGATGGAGTGCGCACGAAATGAATTTTAATTAAATATATAACGATAATTTCAAGTTGGAAAATATTTAGTTATTGTTATCTTTATAATTCATTATCTTTATAGTTCATTATCATTATAAATCGATGTAATTGAAATCTTTTAAAATGTGGCAGGAAGTTATGCTATGTTGCTTCCATATGAATTAGGTCTATTACTGCATATTACCCCTACCTTTAGAAACCTTCAGCGTTTCTACAAAGTTAATGAACTTAAAACTAAAACTTCTTTTGTGGTAGATTTTTAAATTAACACAATGACATCATCCATGACAAGGTCCACCCCAATGGATCTTCCCACTCATTAGGTTTCTTCCTCGGCAGAGAAGAGGACCAGAGTTCCCGAGTTTCAGAGGTCTCGAGCCTTGCGTTTTTGCGGTTGACTGTGGCGTCTGCTGGGTGTCAACATTTAGCCGCATGTTGTGCGGCTGCCACAACTGCAGTTTCCCCAATTCCCGATAAAAAAATAAACCGCCCGACAAACAAAAGGGTGAAATTAACTTCTGAGTCGAGGACTTCTGAGTGTTTAGCACCCGCATCCAGGCACATGTGCTGTTCATCTTGACGTGCGACATTCTCGTACAGTCGCCGAGTCAATCAGACCGGAAAATATGCAGAAATTCCACTGGCATTTGTCATGTTGCCTTGCGATTGTGACTAAATTTTTGCCATTTCAATGGAACTAAATTAGTTGGGGTAATTAATGTCTGATTTCCATCACTTGAAATAAATAAATGCCCTACAAATAACCCATTATTGAATCCAAGTCATTGCCCTGTTTGGAATGCATTGTTTTCGAAGCTTTTTCTTTCTTCACTTCCCTTGGAACTTTGTACCCCAAGTATATTTTAAACTTGCAAATTAACAATTGCAATTTTATGGCTGAAATTAGCGGTAAGTGGGGCCATTTTCGGCGCGGTGTATGGTTATCAGAGCGCTTATCTCACCTCGCGACTGTCGGAACCTGTAAACGCGATTTTGTCAGCCAGGTTTTTTGGCTGCCAACACTTGACGTGTGTTAAATTAGCATTAAACAATAATTTTGTGCGGCTAAGCTCTGTTGTTTGTTGTTGTTGTTGTTGTGGTTGCTGTTGTTACTGTTTTGGTGAATGCAAAATAAATTGCGCATAAAGTTTAATCACTTTGACTTTGCACAACACACTCACATACACACTTGCAATGCCGAAAAATAAAAACGCACAACAAAAGATTCTTTACACACACACAGATACGCAGATACACAGATACAAATACTGAATACAATATCGGCAGCAACGGCGCAAGCAAAAACAACAACAACACGCGCCCAGTGGACAGTGCAAAATAAGTATAAAAATAAATAAAAAAAAGTTAAAAAAAAGAAGAAATAAATAAAAAATACACAAGGCGAAGGCGACGATGGGGCAGCAAGCAGAGCGAGCGGGATGCAAATAGAGTCAACAACCTCCAGTGCATTACTCACTTTTAAAGACCGTGTGTGTCCTTCAACAAAAACTTTATCTCTGTCCCTCACTCGCTCGCTCCCTCTCTCTCTCTCTCTCTCTCCCGCTCTCACTTGCCGGAGTGATTCGTATTTTACTTTTTATAATTAAACAATTTTGCAGCGGCACTCCCCCAGCGCCCCCTTTTCGTACTCCCCCCCACCATCGCCGTTTTCCGGACAAACAGAACCCGAAAAAGTGAGCTCGCTGCACGCAGAGAAATCAGATCGTAGTTCAACCATAGAAATGGCTCTTCTTAAGGGAACCAATTGAAGTCTCTTGTTTGGTGGTACAACTATCCTAAAGCCTGCATATTGAATTAACATTAGTATTGTAGTAAGCTACTTCCTGTGTCTTAATCTGAAAAATAGTTAATTATATTCTTTATTATACAAATGAGACATCACCTTATCTTAATGCATGTATTTACCATCACATATCACAACGATTTTTCTCAAAGTGCCATTGTTTTCGATCCCCATGGTCTTGTTCTTGTTGCCGGAGCTTTGCACAAGTGTGCAGAAGACAGTCTTCTATCTCCACTTTATCGATGGGGCTTCGGAAAGTTTGTCGATTCCGCTGCTGCGCATTTCGGCGAGATGCGAGATGAATAAACTGTTGTGCGCTTGCGTGACCTGTTCGCCATCTCGGTTGCTCCTCCTGCGCTCCCCGTGCCCTCCATCCCACTACTTCCCTCTCCTTCCGCCACCCCACGCAAGCGAGAGAGACGGAACGATTGCCACATCCGCCCTGCATGTTTGTGCGCGTTTTTTTGTGCGACTAATGTCATTGACTGCAATTTGTTAGCAAAGTATTTCGACTGATAAACAAAATCTACACGATGCCAATGAACCCGGCTCTCTAAGTTCGCCCAACGAAAGCCAAAACAACCCGAAATTGCAATTTGCGCCCCAATTGGAGAGCAACTAAGTGGGCGTGTGCAAAAGAGATAGCAATCGTGCCTTGCACTCGCACGCGCCAAGGAGCAGGGCTGAATTCTAACGGGGGTTTGGCGAAACGCGAATTCTTCAGCATCGCAAACATGCATCTTATGCTTAGTATATCTAAAATTCGCATATTTGTATAGTACATCTAAGATTAGAATATAGTATCTTATCATTAGAGTAGATACTTTAACTATATATTTATATATAACTTTTATTACTGGTCTGCCATAACTTTCATAACCCCTTCCAGAAGTGCTTTTCCTTATGCGCCTCTGTATATGAGCACAGGTTGGCAGTGCCATAAACAAAGAATTCCTTTTGTTTGTTGATTCGATTTTTGTTGTGCGTTCTTTTTATTTCTTTGCGAATTGTATTTTTATTTTTAAATAAACAAGCCGAGTTCATTGCATTCGCCACAATAAGAACATATAACAAATACGGCACGAAAAGCACTCGACAACCGAGAAAAGGCGCAAAAAACAGGAACGTCGACTGATATACATGGCGTATAATTAACGGCTGCGCGTGTATGGAGAGTTCAAGTTAATTTATCAATTCTTTCTTTTTCGGGACCCAACCATACTTGCATTTAAGTAGGCGGAGTGCTGGGCAAGGCATAATTTCGATGATGGGCATCTATAGAATCAATCAACTGATTAATTGCAGCTGTGCAATGCTGAAGTTTTTGCCTCAGCTTGATGTTTGGTGACATAGTTACTCGTTTAATTATGGTAAGTAATAGGGGTAATAAATAATTGGAAACCCCAGTGCTTGCACTCTCTTGCATGTTAATGCATCACGATTATTTAGCAGCACCTCCATTATTATTGATAAAAACAATCCCTTCAAGTGCGAACAGCTATGTTTTTCGTTCATCTGGCGCATTCATCAGATGGTGCCATATTTCCTCGGAGGAGATGGCATTGAATGTCAGTGTGGTGCTCGGATTACACTAAAGTCGGTCAATAACTTCGGACACAAACAGCCTGCACAAAGCGTTTAAGTGACCACAAGTGATCAAGATGTTCCTCCGCCCCTTCTGGTTTACCCCCATTCGATCCCCAGTGATCTTAAGTTTTGGGATGCCACGCTAGTTCAGTTGACCGGTTTAATGGCTCGAACTTAATTTGCGCCCTCTAAGAGAGAGGAAAGTAGCCAGCAAAAAGTTGCATGCCAAAAAATATGCGAAACAACCAGGCAGACAACACCCAACGGCAAAAACTCGGCCTGGAGAGAAAGAGGCAGCGGCAGCGACGCGTCTGGGGGCTTACAATTGCGGTCGCAACACTAGTGGCGCTTCGACACAGGGGCACAAATTTACACCACAAAAAATAACTGCATTTAGTTGTCACATAGGTAGCAGTGCGTTGATCAATAAAAACTTCATTATATTGTTTATAAACAGTAAACAAAAAATGATGTTCATAAAAATATTTCGAAAAATATATTGTTGCATACTTTCAGACACCATTATTTGAGGTTTTTTGATGACTAATTGATATGAACAGCGCGGATATTGGGTATAAAATATATATATTTAGTAACTACTAGTTCAGTTGTTTATAGCGCAAAAATGTTTATAACGCTAAAAGTTCCCCAGCAAATTTATTATTTCAAAAATAACAATGTAAAATATACACATTTAGTAAATAATAAGCAACCCAATAAGTACTGCAGTTTTAAGTTACGGTCCCAAGATCTTGACCGTCATTGTGGAAAGAGGGGATCTGCGTCAGTGTGCGTGCGGTGGAGTGGGCGGGGCAGGCTGCAGGAAGAGCTCGCAGCGTGTGCGTGTGTGTGTGTGAGTGGGTCGCCAAAACAGACAAAAAACGAGGAGTGCATACGAGCAGAAGTGCTGCCGCTGCCCCAAAAGAACGATGCTCGCACCGAAAGTAACTCATATTCGCGACTGTGACTGTGGCTGTGACTGTGAGAGTGTGTGCGTGTGCGGCGACGGATCAGGCAAATATATAAAGCGGCGATCGGGCGATGCAAACTGCTCATTCCGCCGCCGTTCGTTCCGTTCGCTTTACTTTTCGTACTTTTCTCGCATATTAAAAAGTCAAACAAAATAATAAAATGAAGCGATCGCACACACACTCACGCACATATGCATATGTACGAGTACATATACATATAAATATATATATGTATAAATACATATATATATATGCACGCAATGGCCGCCATTGACGTCGACTGCGCTGCCGACTGCGCTGCCGAGAGTATAAAAGCATAAAATCACTTCGTACTCGGGTTTATTAAAACCAAAACTGTGCAAGTGTCAAGATCGTTTGGCAGCAGCAAAAATAAAAGAAGATAAATAAGAAATAGCCAAGGACCCATTAAAAAATAATCGCAATACCAAAAAGTTCTAGTGAAATTCACAATTCTGACTTGCAAAGTGAAAGTTTGGCCATTAAACGCACGATAAAAATTCACAACAGCACGATCAAAAATAGTATCAAGCAATTAGAGCAGAAAAGCAACACAAAAATTAAAAAAAAAAAAACAGGAACGCGACGCGCCCGCAAAAAGCGAAAAAAAGAAAATCGAAAGTGTTCTACTGACATGGATTACTTTGTGCCCCCCAAACTACAAACACAACAAAAAGAGCAGAGAAACTAGCACTAGTTTTTTCTATTTAGACTTTCGGAGAGTGAGAAGAATCGGAGAGAGCAGAAGGCCGGTCTGAAATAGAAAGCACTACACTGGAAAATCTATTTAACTAGGTACATAAGCAAGCTAAAAAAGAAGTAAATTAATCTCCGATCTCTAGAAATATCTAGAGCGGGTGCAATAACATTTTTAGATAGCGTCAAGGTTGAGAAACCAATTCTGCGAGCTTTACTCAAAAGCCAGCCATATTTCGAGAAAAAGTTTTCAGAAACTTCTGAGGGATTTTATCTAAGTCTTGACTATTTTACATTTGCAGATAGGTAAGGATTGAAGTGAAGCTTATAAATAAAAATAGATAGAAAACAGAGAATATATCCTATAAAGACAAAAAAATGTAGATTTTTATGTTCTTTAGCTCATTTGAAAAGTGTCTTTCTAGTTAGATTAGGTCTAAGCACCCCCACATTCTCACCGTGTAGATAGCGATCTCTTCTATTTCGAGGTGTACGTGCACTTGGCCACACGCTCTCCATTCTCCACTCTCTATTCTTCGCTCTCGATTCTCCGCGCACAAATCCGCGCTCTTTTGACTAGAAGAGCGGCAGAGCAGCAATTCTAATTCGCATTCTCGCCGCCTCGCTTTGAACTTGAACTTTAAATGCACAAACCATAATCATGTCTGTATGTTTGTTGTTGCTGGCCGAGGGCGTGCTCTCTTGGCAAACATTGGCTGGCTATGCGGATTGCTATATATTGTATATATAGGCAGCACAATCAGTTGCGAGGCGGCACTCGTTCCATTTGGGCGCTCGACAAACGCCGGCTGATCAGTTTTCGACTGGCCTGCAATTAATTCGGCTCTTGACGAGCCCCAAAAGTGAAAGTCGCGAGTGAAAGACGTGGCAGTTTTATATTAAACGTAAAATACGAAAACGGCCAGCAGATCAAACATGAATAGAGTACGCAAAACACGAAATGCGAAACGCGAAATGCGGCGGCAACAAGTTAATAAATTAAGACGGCAAACGAAAAAATCCAGATTCCGAGCAATGCAAAGAAAGTGGCACAAATGCCTTGATTTTATCGTTGGATATTCGGAAAAAAAATATACAAATAAAATGAAATGAAAGAAATGCAATCGTTCTATATCCGTTGTATCAGTTTCCTTATAAATCTAGCCTCTACTAGGCTTTGTCTGTGCATTCGAAAGCCGATCAGACATAGCCTATAAGAGGTTAGGTGTACCAAGGTGAAAAATCAGCGAAAACGGAATCGATTACAGTTTTGGGGCTCGCGAAAGGAGGAGAAGGGGCGACTGCCTGATAAGCACGATCCCTCCAGCATTTCCCCCCAATCAATAATAATACTTTCCACCTATGTATCTACCCCCTTTCAGCTGGTTTCATTTCGGATTCCCCCATCTGGCATTTGTATTTTCGCCTGGCCTGCGTTATTTATTAGTTAATAAACCATAAATGTATACTTGAATAAAAAGGCGTTTTCTCTTGATTTCTGATGAGTGTGCGTTTTCATGGGACTCATTGAGCGATTATTGCGAGTCGGTTTGGCGACTTGGATTTGGATATGTTGATTTTACTTTATTCTCGGGTTTTGGTTTGGTCGGCCACACAAAGCGGATTGGATTTCAGTTGATTATCGCACTCGAAGGCGCCAGTCGCCAAAACAGCTGGTAATTTTCCAATACATGAAAGCCTAGAAAATTCAACTGCGTCGTCATGAAAATTCTAGATGGAGTCCCCCACAAAGATATTTTTCACATTTAGGAAATATGACTAGTTCTATCTATAAATACAATTTAAATGAAGAAAAACAAGGCGACGAAGTATTTTATCAGAGTTCGTCTTTTAAATGTTGTGCACAATCATTGAACTATTCATTACTCATTAAAATGGGATAACAAATTACCATGACAGTTATCTACTGCCAAAACATCCAAAAAGTATTTTGGTGAGGCAAACGAAATAAAATTATTTTTAAATTTAAAAAGAGATTGCAACGGCTTCACTGCTTGAAAAAGCTTGAAAAGCTTTTCAAACCTTCATCACCAAACGATCATTTATCGAACTGCTTTACGACGTTAAGTAGAGTCTATGTAAAATACCTCACGTAGACAGCTTAACTTTACATTGGAAAGCATAAATTTTTTTAGGTAAATAAATAATAAATAAAATAAATAAATATAAAAAAAAGTTTAGCTTTAATTTGGGATACAAATAATTAGGATAAAAATAAAAATAATTTTTGACCCACTTTTTTAATAGTGTGTTAATGCTGAAAAAATTTAGGTTCTAATGTGTATGGTCTGAATGAAACAAGTTTTATATATTTTAATAGTGACTATTCTGTAGGTCCAAGAATAAGCTTTTAAGCTTCTCAAGTCTTGCGGTGATGCATTTAATACTTCATGAAGTTTCTGCAGATGGCTCATCATTCGTGAAACTTCAATGGGTCGTTTGCGAACTGGAAGTTGAGCTAACTCCCACATTGGTAATTCATTGGCTTCTGTTGCCTTGGTTTATCTGCACAGGCTGCACATAAAACACGTTCGGAATGACCGAAAATGCGTATCAGACAGACAGTCTACCATTTCGGTGGATTTCTCACACATAAAACTCGAGTTGAAATCGAAGACATTAACCAAAGGAAAACGGATTGCAGCGCAGCATCGTTCATGTCTTCCCTAATGGCTTGTACATGGCACTTGAGCACTCTGCCGTGCCGTATTTATGGCCTGCACTCTACCATTTGCTTTTTGTCTGTGCACAGTAAAAAAAAGTAAAAAACCTATTAAGGATATAAGTTGCTATACAAGTTCTCTCAGAATTAAGTTACTTTTTGGTGCATGCAATTCGGTAAGGAATAGATCTAAAGAACAACTAAACATCACCAAAAATTTCTATATTTATATTTTTATATTTATACGATTCTAAAGACTATGACTATTTATTTTTCTCAATGATGTTGTGAAATTCTTTAATGAACAAGAAGAAATATTGTTGAGTGTGATTTTACTATTTTCCAGCTGCCGGCTGCGCACGCGGCTTATGCAATGTGCAATGTGAGGCTCATCATCATGGGTCTAGCCCGAGTACACGGGCTAACATTTAACCCACATCCAGCTGATGGGTATTCCTGGTCCATTGGCCGCGGGGAATGACCTTCCCCCATCCCCCATCGGAGCCAGCTTCTTTCGCGGAATGTGTTCGAATTTGTCGGAGTTAATTGAGTGGCACGCCCACCGCGACCAGCAAACAGCGAATAGACAAAACAAATGATTGCAGTTAATTAAATTTAAGCAAAAGCCCTCCGAGCTGCTCACAAACAGCAGAAACAGCGTTACCAATTCATTGCAGTAATAAATTGACCCACTTTCGAATCTGCAACCTGACCCAACTACATGGCAAATGTAGAAAAACAACAAGCGCAAAATGTATACATATATAAAAAAACATACACAAAGCCCAAAACAAACTTGGCTGTAAAATCGACAAGCGCCAAACAACAACAAACAACAAGCCAGAGCAGCCAGCAAACCAGCAAACCAGCAAAACAAACTCAACACTTTAGTGCAACAGTTTAGTGTCAGGCAAAACGAATGACTTAAGAAACGAACGCGACCGCCCGACGACAGTCGCCCCACTCGCTCACCCTTCATCCCTCTTCCGCTCTCCCCCCCTCTCCATCTTCCACACCCGGGTAGTCGGTCGCTGAGGCCGTCTGCACGTGATCCGCCGATCAGTGATGGCCACTATTGTTAACCAAAATGTGGTTGGCAAAATTTGCATATAAGTTACCGTAATTGTATCGAAAATTAGCGGATTTCTCGCATAAAGTTTGACATTTTTTCTTTTCAGCTGGGATTTTATTCAAATGGTCATTTATATATTTCCTTTAAAATATTATACGTTTACCTTTTCTGCTTTTGTTTTGCTTTACTGATTAGAACTATTGTACATAAGTTTAATTTCTCTTTTGTGTGTTAATTGTGGTTGAAAAGCATACTTAAATTTGACTAAATTCATGGCAAGTGGCCTAACTAAGTAGAATGTCGTAATCTAAGTGCTAATGCTAAAAGCATTTTTTTGTAGACGTAAATTTCCTTGTAAATAGCTGGCACCTGCTGAAGTGGAACAATTTTCACGATTTTCGCTTTAAAACGGCCAAATTCGCCACTCTGTTTGCCTGGCCAACACACACACACACACACACATTGCACATGTGAGTGTGTGTGTGTGTGCTCTTCTCGAAGCCAAGAAAATTAGTCTGAATTGGAATTCGAGTGGCGCGCAGTAGCCAAGAGGGCGGACTCGGTTGCAGTCAGCGCCAATTCAACTTCAACTTTGAGCGCCAATTGTTCGCCATCAGCCAAGGTACCCAAGAAAATGGGAGGGGGGGAATTGAGTAATTGACTTCATTGGCTGCTGCACCGGTTTTTTTCCTGTGGCTTGGAGCTGCTTAGGTAAATTGCAATACTCTGCAGACAGATTAGTTGCGGAAACGTTGATGATTGGGCAAGTGCAGACAGAATTATTTGGGCGGTTTTGGTGCCTGGGAAAGGGAGAAGGAGCTTGACAGTGGGTGATTGTGGGTGGAATGGTGGAGAATGGATATGTAATTAAATTGGGTTTATTTCTTGTCACTGCAGGAATCATGTCACGAATAAAGTAGTTACTATTCATCTACTGGGGAGTTAATTCCCAAGTTACATACTCTCAACTCAATTCATTAATTGATTTGGAGACTTCCGAAAGTAGTTGTAGATATGATAGAATATGACTATAAAATGTTTCAAATTTGAAGTCAGCAACAATGTTGTAGAAGTAATAGAGCTATAAATACCCTAACTGATCGCAGTGCACTGGAAAGCCGTCTTGGGGGGATTTCTATGTGATGGATTCTGGGGTGCTAGCAATCTCTTGGCCACCAGCCACTTGTCCAACTCAGTGCAGTCCAGTTGGTTTCCAGTGAGGCGGTCAGTTGGATTTCATGCTCTAGATAATAACATGCAGTTGCTGCGAGTGCTTTGAATGCAAACTTTTGGGCTGCTAGGCAGCTAAACAAGCGAATAAAGTCACACACACACACTTACTCACATATGTATATGCACAAAATATAAATTAAAACTTGATATTTTATTGACTTTCAACATTGGACGGGTTATTACCCGTCGAATGGAATCTACACGATTTAATTTACCGAGTGGATTTGAAAAGCAATCCAAATGCGAGTCAGCCAGTAATCCAACGGCGATAAAAACCCAACTTCCATTGTCTGCAAGGTGTTAAATATTTGTTGTATAATCCGCTCCACAAAAACGAGCAACAACTGTGTGTTGGGGTATACAACTTAAAAATCGATTAACATCAGCGTAATTATGGACATAATTTTTGGTGATCAAGTGTGGCAACAACAAAATACCCCGTGAATGAAAGCGGTAAATGTCAAGAAATTAGCGCAAATATATATGTACATACAAATATTACTATATATACACGGGCCACAAACAATATATGTATGTATGTATGTATATCTGTGGATATATCAATTTTGAATGTGAAAATGCTTAAATACCAGTGACCAAGTGCAACCTTGAACTTGAAATGAAATGATTTAGGGACGAAGTTAAGCATGGCTTAACTTTCACTTTTTCAGCCTGCTTAAGACCGGCTTCTGATCTTCCGAAGGGTTTTCAGACATATTTGCATTATCTTTGGTTTTCATTGGTTCATTGGGGGAAGGCAAACCGGGTATGACCAGACATGTGTCTTTTGGTCCGATCGCGGTGCGTGTTGGCCCGAGCTGACAAGGTCAACACCTTTCCTTTCCTTTTCGGGTTTCACTGGCGATCGCATATGGGAAATGAGCCAACTTGCGGGGCACTCGACTTTAATTGACCAAGTGCAGCCGGCAAGAGATACGCCCTGCTAGTTGCCACTTGTTAATTAAAATATTTGAAGTAATTACATAAGCAAAGTCCGCTAATTACCAGGCAATCGAGAAATCTAGAAAAACCTAGCCAGCCGACGCCAATAGAATGACAAATGTCGGCCAATAAGCGCCAATAAGATAATCAATCAACTAGTCTACGCAGTCTATTATTAGATCTCTTAGGTATTTCTCATAAAGATACCTTGGTTCCCCAGGTAAAGTGTGTTCTTAAGATACCATATTCTGAGGCATATCTTTAAAACCCCATAAAGTGAGGCCATTTGAAAAGTTCTTAATGGGTGATTCACACCTGAACGATTAAAGGCGATCGCTAATGGCTACTTAAAGTGTAATCTTAAAAATATATTTTAAAGCATTTTACAGTATTGAATTAACTTCTGTATTCGATTTAATTACCTCTGCTGCCCTTGAACTACAATAAAAATCCCAGAGCTGCCAGTCCCGTCACATTAATCTCGCTCCATCGGCCAAGTTGTATACATCTGGCTGATAGACCATCAAGTGGGTGCTCAATAAGTCATTTAATTAGCTAATCAATCAGTCATCCAGTTCGCGAATTGAGCTCTTGGGAGCCTTTGCTTTCGTGTGGATCGGGAGAGATATGTTTATATCTGGCGAGTTGATCGCAATCAATAGCTTCAATTTGACCGCGGCTGCCGTTGCGCCTTTAATTAATCCAGTTTTTATGGAGTTTTTTGGCTAAATTAGTTTGACATTTAAGCCCAGGCAGTTTCGCATCAAAACGGCCGGTGGGTCGGTGTCGGTGTCTGATTCCGTGTCGGCTGTGGATCCACCGGCGGTCATAAATTCGTTGTTCGCGCTCATCATAAATTGCCTTTTAGAGCCAAACGGCCAACGGCAAATGTGAAAAGAGCACTCTGTGTGCGATGCGATACGATGCGATGCGATGCCTTTGGCATTCAAATGACCAGACTCTCTGGCTTGGCCAAAAACCCCCAGATACTCGGGGGCTGGTAACTCAACCAGTTACCAGTCACCACTTGGGGCGGGCGGGCTCCTAATCAGACGTGTTTGATGAACTTGACGCAAACTTAGCAGTTAGCAGTTCGCAGTTGGCCGTTGGCAGTTGGCAGCATAGCCAAATAGCAAAACCACAAAAATCCAAATTAAACAGCAACGCTCACACAGAAGATCCCCCAAAATGAAACCACAAACAAAAAAAACACACACCAAATTACCGAAAAAGAGAAATGAATAAAACTAAAAGTTGTTCTCATGCTAATTTAATTTTATACGCTGGTGTTTTGGCCATTGCTCGCCTTTATTTTATTTTAATTATGTTAATTAAAAACGTGAAAGGAAGGACAGCTGGGCGGACAACTCGAGACCTAGCATACACTTAAGTTTATCACCTAAAAATCTGCAATAGGAATTAGATGACTTTTTGATATGCGATATCCATTAAAATCAAATCAGTTTGAGAACAGGCTTGAAATGCCTTTTTTAACTGGGCATAGAGGAACTGCAATGTTCTTTTGTGAATTTATTACCATATCTAAATAACTAAAGTTGTATCTAACAAAAGAAGTTATTCTATTAAACAGAAGTACCCATAGATAGGGTATACATGTATAAGGAGGAGATGAAAGAGTGTTCTATCCAGAACTGGTAGTTCAGAGCGTCATACACTCGGCAGATGGAACTGGCTAATCAGCATTCGTCCATTTGCCTGCCATGAATATCGAGATGAAGAGCCTGAATTTTGAATGGGCCATAATGCTCTAATAATCAATTCGAATCTGGAGCTCTATTCTCCGAAATGGAACCAGTTGGTACCAGCGAGTCCACCACACTTGGCGGAGTCTGCAGCGAAGTAAACCTACCTCAATGGCCATCTCTTTTGGCCATTGCGAATGCAGCGGATGTATCTCTGAGATACAATTGCGCTCCGCACGAGAGCGATTCATACCATACCATTCCGCTGCGATGCGATGCGATCCGATCCGCGTATAAAACCAATTTGAGCGGCGGCCTGCGAACCAGTTGAGCGCCGACTTTGCAAACGTTTTCACGTCTCCAGGCCAAAAAAAAACGAACCGTAAGCTAACGAGGCCAACACAAATGCATTGGCCAAAACAGCCACGGCAAACAAGTAAAGACAATTCCAAACGAAACACTTTTCATTTCGCGCCTGCCTTTGCACAGTTTCTTCTGACTTTGTTGACTTTTGTGACTTTGCTGCCTTTGTTTGGCTTTGTTTTGGCCTGCCTTTTTTGCGGACCAAGTCAAGTGTTTGGGCCCAAGTCTTTGGGCCGTTTTATTCGTTCAACGGGCGCTTGAGCGAACGGTTGTTGCTTTGTCTTTTAGCTTTGGCTTTGTATCTTTGCATCCGACGGATACGCGATTCGATTTGAGCTGTGCCGCGACTTTCAGTGTGTGTGCGTGTGAAGAAAGAGCTATACTTATATATATATATATTTATTTATATATAAAATATATTTTGTTGCCGTTTTCTGGCTGGTGAAATAGCCATAGCAATCCGCCATCGTAATAGCAATAGTTTTTCCAGTGTTCATTACATAAAGTATCAACGCCAAAATTAAAATAATATCTCTGTATATACATACATACGCATGCCCAGCGAGAAAATCTTATGCAAATGCGTTTTCAAAAATAATTAAGCCAGCCAGCCTCGAGATTTGGCAAGAAAGTCGTTTGCAGTGCCTCAGTGATTTGGGATTTCTCGCATTTAATTCGGATTTAATTCGGATTTCGTATTTCGGATATTTGGATACTCAGCCGCAGTGCAAGCTCTGAATCAAGGTAGGCCCTCGGCAAAAGTGCAGCCTGCAAAACCCAAAACCCAAAACCCACTTATATAATGCGTGTGTGCTCCAAATTCGAACTTACAACACTTACATAACGATCTGCGGGCCACGCACATAATGATACACTACTATATCGCTATCGGCGCCATTAGCATAATTCAATGCCTACCAAAAACACCAAAATCTGTCACAAATCGGAGCACTTTGCGTAAGCGGCGATCATTACGAGGTGTTTGAGTGGATCTTTCAGCTCGGGCTAATACCTTAAACTTTGCCATTCAAAAACAATGGTGCGGTGAATAGCCATCACATGTGCCCCATGAATATGCAAAAGAACAAGTAAACGAGTTGCTCAGCGGGAGACTAGCAGTCGTATGATGTTGGCTTAAGTAGCGGGGAAAAATAATATTATATATATGTATAATATATTTTCCCATTTGCAGATATTAAGCATAAAGTTGAAAAATGCTTATGAGTTATGGCATTCATTTGTTTTAATTATTTGCTAGACTTTATGTTTGCATGTCAAAACAATCAATAAAGCAATAAATAAAAACTATAAGGAGCCATATAATTTCACAATATTTATTGATATAAAAAAAACTTTATATCTATTTATATCTAACTTGAGTTCTATAACTTTAAACTATTTCCAAACTGGGCGGATCTACCATTATCATAAACTAATGGGCTACTATGAATAAGCAGCCATAACTTTACTACTTTTAGGCAAATTGGAACGCTAACCAATATTTTAGTTGATTTTATTAAACCTTTTTGGGAAATTTGTTAGTCTGGCCTTATGGCCAAAATAAACTTGTTATTCGATAACACTAATTAGTGTTAATTTTATGCAAATTTGCATTTTTATAATTTCCAAACATTTTTTTCAATTAGCAAGTTCTGTTTTGTCTAGCTGGTTTTTAAGTTTGCTTTTATTTTTTTTTTGCGCTGGGTGTAGGAATGTATAAATTCTTGGGTAAATTGTATAAAAACAATCCGATGGAGTCACTTGCATTTTCCGTTCAGAGCCAAGACGAAGCCCAAAGCTGCCATGCAATCGATGACTTGGACAAAAATAACTTGTTGCCTGCGATTGTTGTTGTTGTTGTTGGTGGTGGTGGTGCAGGTTAAATGCAACAGCCGCAGCCGCAGCAGCTGAGAGTGGATTGAGATTGAGAGTCACAGCAGCCACCCGCTTATTTTACACTTAGAAAAATACGTCTTTAATATTGCAAGCAATCGGAAGTATGCCAAGCAAATGAATTTTACATTTCTGCTTAAAGTTTCTAATTGTGTTTACTACTAACTCCAAATTTCTAATATAAAATATACAATAACACTTTGTAAGAAGCTGCCTTAAGTATTTAGAAATACTTCCCTTACTTAATTTATGGAACAAATTCAAGAAGAAGTTTCAAGTGCAGCAATGCTGCGAATTCTTGGAAAATCTCCGCATTTTTTTTTGCCGAGTATCTGTGTTTTGCGATGGCGGGTGTTTTTTGTATTTATTTAACTCTTTTTTTTTTGCAAACATATATGTACATGTGTGTACATCTCTGCGTTCAATTGCACATCAGCTTACAAAGTATCCGTACCCGCAGCCGTAATTTATTTGCATTGTTTAGCTCCGTACCGTTTTCTTGTGTGGCTTGCAATGCGACTTAAACTACACAAAAAAAAGCGGCGATTTACATAAAATTTATTGCTGCCACATTACAAGTTAGTTAGTTAATGTTGCCCGCTGGCTGAATGGCTAAATGCCTGAGTGCTGCTGCTGTTTAATTGTGTGAAAAGTGCTTAATGCAACGTGTGGATTGGATGGGATTGAAATGGGATTGGATTGCTGGGGATTTGCCCAAGTGCCGGCACATCACGTATACGACACGTGGCGAGCCTTGAACTCGACCAAAAGGGTTTCGCCTCAACCGGTTGGTTCGGCTTACATTCGCAATTGAGAAATCAAACCAGAATCAAGCTGAGAATTGGGTGGCCAATCGACAAATCGACCAATCGCGATCAAATGCCAAGTGAAGTTGCTTCGAGAACACATTCGTTTTTTGGCAGACGACAGTGTTATATATAATCGCACAAATAAATTATTTAATTTATGTTAACTAATTCGTTTAAATTATGGATTGACCGTTTTGCGTCACAGTGCCTTTATGGTTGTCGCGGAAAGATTTCAAAGTGTACGATCATAAATTTGGTGCTAAAATGTGCAGAGCAATGGAACTTGTTATGCAACAAAATTAAAATAAACTGGGCTATCCAAAAAAGATCCATCTTAAAAGTAGGCAGGCTTTTAAAGATTGGGGCTTCATAAAATTATGTGATCTAGACTGCAAACACTTCCGATATCATAAATACATACAAATATCTAGACGAAGCCAAAGAATATCACGAATTAGTAAATTTGGAATTAGAAGACGGAAACTAGAAGTAGATTAGCTTAACTCTCACAAGTTTTCTTGGAAGCCGTTAAGCCTCTTAGTCATTGATGTCCTTGCTTAGTTTTTTAAATAGTAAGTGACTAATATCAATAAGAATCAATGGCAGGCTGAAAAGTTCCCCGCGCTAACGAACTCATTTTGATCTCAATATCACACCTTTTCTTGCAAAAAAGCCAACAAGTCCGACAAGTTTAAGGCTTACGATTTAATACAAGATTGCGAAATAGAAAAATGTAGAAATAAAAATAAAAATGCTGTAGCCTTTGCGAATAGTTGGTTTCCGTGGCAACATCAATGTCTTATGATTTTGATGGTTTTCGTGGTCTTGTATCGTTGTATCTCTGTATCTTTGTATCTTTGGGATGCAGGCCTAATCCGCACTTTGAAGACAGCCACAGGGCGAGTTCGCACTACAAATTGGATGAGTTGCGATCTTTGTCGATCTTGTCGAGGGTTGTCAGATCTATGAAGTGAGGAAGGGCAACTTCAATGAGATGTTACCGTGGCGAATCTAAAAATATCAGCTTAAAGTCAGCGCTGGGTATCTGGTATCTGGTATCTGGGCAGATAACCGAAATATTTCATCGGCATCATCAGCCGGTGATGGCGGTTTTGCCCTTGTAACGATTGTTATTTCTGGCGAAGCACAAAAGCTGAAGCTGAAGCTGATATGTTAATGACGGATGGACATCGTCTTGGGATCGAAAGACCTATACTCGCTGGTCCATCATAGGTATGTACATCTGTATGTGCAATCGGTAGCCGATCGATCTTTTCTTTTCTGGCAGCTGCTGATGGCATTTAAATCACTGAATTGGCATTGTGTGATCGATCAATGCTTCTTGGCGGCAATGCTTCTGCTCGCCGCGTTTAATGGAATTTTAATTAATTATTAGTTTCGTGCGACCTTTTAAGGCCGCTTTCCAGCTGCCCACCTCTACTTCCTCAACGCAAATGCTGTAGGGTTAACAATGGGATTCATTTATAAAATCTATTCATTGATTGCCGCTGCCGTTGGAAGGTTTTGCTGCTAATACTCGGACTCAATAACTCAATGTTCTTTTCATGCTACTGTGTGTGAGATAAAAACCTGAACCATTCATTATAAATGCTTCCCATTTAATTGGTATCCAATGTCCATTGAATTATGGTTGCTTGCCTAAACAACAAATTAAGATGGAGTAATTAATTGGCTTATATTTTCCCACTGCCAAACGAGTTGTCACTTCACTTTCTTTAAACTTGAGCATTGACATTTAATTTCCCCTCCTTGCAAGGCGGTATTTCCCATTTAATAGATCTATAAATTCATTATTTATCGCTTGCGTCGAACTGTTTCCTTAAACTAATAAAAAAAAAACCATCAAAATATGGTCATAAGCTGTCAAGCTTTTTATTGCTTAACTTAATTATGATGTCGGACATCAATTGGATTCAATTGTTTCAAATGTTATGTGTTTTTGGAAGGAATATAATCCCATCATTAATGGTGCCACTCTGTATCAGCCTTTAAGATGGGTTTAAGTTCCATTTATGCATTTATTAAATTTTAAATCACTTTATAATGGGTATAATATTATTTATAATAGTGCTTTTACAAGTAAGTCATGGGGGTTACTTTCCCTTTTAATAGTGTGATTGCATTTATATAAGTTCGATATAAATGTCTTACAGATTTCAAGCAACTTTATTATGTCTATATTTTAAATTCATATATAAAGCCCCAAAGGCTTTTCCCAATTTGTGTTTTACATCTTAAATGTTCATAAAGCCCGCCAAAATGGTGTTTTCGTTTTGTGCAAATGTAAATATGCATTTGGCTATATAATTAAAGATTTCTCCATTAATTTTCCCTGGTAATTTCTCTATCATCATTTCCAAACACGTTAGGGACGTCTAAATGTGTTTTTAGCAATTTATGTTAAATTTGTGGGCTTTGGTGTAGCCGTAGAGTTTTAAGTTAGCTTCGATTGCTTCGTTTTAGTACAAGTCCGAGTTTGAGCCGGTTTTACTGAGCCGAGCGATCAACTTGTCAGCTCTTTTTGGTTTTATTTTTTTTCTTGCTGATTTGCTGCTGTGTGTGGTGTGTGTGTATGTTTTGTGTTTTTAGCAATATTGATTTTTCGCATTAAGCGCATTTCTGCGTACCGAATTTTCAAGGCCAATAATCGTCGTTGTCTGGATCCAAAGGGGGTGGAAGGGGGCGGAAGTGGGCGGGGATTCCAGGGGGGTTGGGTGATCAAGCGGGTTTTTCATTTGGATCGCGGCTCAATTAAACGGCATCCATTTATCGTTGTCATTTGTTCGCGGTGTTTCGTTGTTGTTTCGCTTTTCCGAATGCGAAATGTGTGCAAAAGTCCAAGTTTGAAGTGTCAACGCTGTCGGCCTAATCAATTTGGCTAACCGCTACTTGGGAGTCGGATGGGATGATTAGGCCATGTTTGCCGCCCGGTTATGCAAGTGCTGGCCATCTATCCGAGATCCGAGATCACAGATCCGAGACTGAAGAGTGAAGACTGAAGACTGGAGATCCGATCCCATCCGATCGGTTCCGGAGGAACAGGGGCGTGGTGGTGGTGGCAATAAGCCATCTCAGGTGTCGTCATCGCCGGGTTTCAACATATTTCTGCCGCTTTTTATTTTTCCAGCCATTGTTGCTGCTGCTGAGCGGCAGTTCCGCCAATTAGCGACGCTTCCGCTGCTGCACACACACACACACACACATGCATGTGTACGTGAAATAATTTTCCCCGCTTTTCCATTTTACTTTTCTTGCCTATTCACCTCACTTTGTTGCACATGCTGGAGCAGAAAAAAGCGCAGATAAGTCTCAAATTGCCTCCTCTCGGCCTTGTTAACTTTTTTTTATTGCCTAATCACCGATCAAAATATTTATCTAACCAGTATGCGATGCTTTATTCAATTAAAATTAATTTCCTGGTTAAATAAAAATGTTATTTTCTTTCCATATGTTTTCATACATAGCGTAGTAAAGGAGTAAAGTCTATCGTGAACCTAAGTAAACTCAAGGGCAGCACTTTCTTTGCCTTCATTCCGTTGCTTCATCCAGAAACAATATAATTTGATAAATTTGCATAAATTCACAGCGCCAAAATGCCATAAAACATTGCGCCTTCGGTTACGCGTCAGAAATTAACAAATTAGTGCGATGTTTCGCAAGGCAACGCCAACAAACTTCCGAATTAGCCACAAACCCAATCAACGAGAGTCCACCAAAACCCAAAAAGCCAAAAACAAAAACCAAGAAACAAAAACCAAGAAACAAAAACCAAAACCCAAAAAACAAAAAGCAAAAACCAAAAAACCAACGAACACAAAAGCCCGAACATAAAATGTAAAATGGCACTTTCAAAATGTGTTTTCAAAATGAATGCCACACATGCTCGTGGCATGCAGATGGCCCACAAGTATCCAAGTATCCAAGTATTGTACTACAAGTAGCCAGTTGCATCCGAGGAATTCGCTGGCCAGCAGAACGCGGCCACAGAGTCAAACAGCCACCGCCAATTGGTATTGATGGACCAAGCCAGATGGGCTCTCTAGAGCTAGTCTAGCAACTATGGTCTATGGTCTATGGTCTCTAGTATTGAGGCAGCGAGGCAGCAGTCGCTTCTCACGCTCGTCAGAAAATGTCAAAAGTGAGGATGCCATGAATGTCGGGGGAATACCCAGAGTGAGGGATCTTCCTCTTTTGGGCCAGTCATCAACGAAGACTAAATGCCCTTGATAATATTTCTGAATCAGCAAAGTTTTCTTCTTCCCAAAGCAGTCAGTTATGCTATTTAACATCCTTTAAATTGGCAATAGTGTGGTTTTATATCTACATATGTTAAACATTCCTTTAAATTGCAATAGTGTGGTTTTATATCTGTATTATCTTTATATATTATATGTATATCCTTTAAATTGGCAATAGTGTGGTTTTATGTCTATGTTAACATCCTTTAAATTGGCAATAGTGTGGTTTTATATCTATGAAAACATCCTTCAAAGTGGCAATTGTGTGGTTTTACATATATGTATCTACATATATAAACATCCATTAAATTGGCAATTCATATCTGCACAACATTCATTTTAAAAGCTATCCTTACAAATGCAGCAATAAAACCACTGTAAGTGCCTTGGCATCCAACTATCAATTGCCCAAAACACCAAACAAAAAGTGGTTTAAAATCCGTTAAAATTAATTACTCCGCGGCCTAAAGCCTCTTAAGGATTTGTAGGCGTCGTTTGGAGCGCTTGAGTGTTTTCCCATTAGCCCAAACCTTCGAAAACTGTTCAACCATTTTGCGGAAACAGTCAAGAGAGAAAGAGGAAGAGAGAGGGAGGGTCAAGAGGGGGGTTTTGACCAATTGTCACAGGCGCCATCGCCAAGACGCTGAAAGACTGAAAGACGGGCTGCCCAAATGGACGTGGAACGGGACAGCTGGATGACTGCTGTGTCATCTTGGAGGCGCCTCTTTGTTTGAGCGTCTGCATCCAGGGCCGCCCGAGAGTCCCCTTTCCCTCGTTCCCCCTTTCCCAGCAACCACTTAACCACGCGATCCATGAAATTTTTACCAGTTTTGCGTGAAGATGGCTTTTTGCCTCGCCTGGCACTGATGACCTTTTACGTCGCCTTTGGACTGCCTTCACTTCATCACGGACTCACGAGAGACTTTAGAGAGATGGCTAAAATGTTGCATATCATTCATTTTTGATGCAGTCGGGCATCCATGGCGCTCATGGCGCTCCTGGCGCTGAAAATTAGTTGCGCGGGCGGCGGAGATAAAGACAATTTACGATTATTTCGTCTGGCTGGGGATGGCTTTCGTGGCCTTTTTACCCATCGACAGCCACTACGCATCTGGCGGCCATAAATTGCGATAAAATGTCAAGGATTTACACGGCGGCCAAGTGAAAGAGTTGGATTAACCGAGGGAATCGCCAATGCGAAAGGGTTGACAATTTAATTGAGCCCACAAGGTCGAACATGGCCTTTTTTCACAATCAGCACCACACAAATTCCAAAATAAATCACTCACTTCGCTGGAAAACGGAAAAAAGTAAACAAGTTTTTGCATAAGTAGATTCTTTTTGTCGATTGATTTTGCCATTGACTGATTGTCTTTTAATGGCGTTTAAATCATTTGAAATGCGCTCTGTTCATTTGGCAACATATGATTGATGTGGCATTTATGTATTTTGAGAACAATATGCTTTCAATTTCGTTGAAGGCATAGAAAAGAATTTTGAATGACAGCAAAGTGGGTCAGCGATTGGCGATATATGTACATATCCTGTTGGCCCAAACAAGGTGCGGATTACTCAGTTTTGGAGTTTTTTCAAGCTTTTTTCGGAGTGGTTTCAGCTGCTGTCAGTTGCATATTAAAGAAAATCAATTAGCTGGGATGATTGCTGCAAAACATCCGGCTGAAGATGCTGATGAGTCAGGCCAAAGTCTTGGCCGCGTGGGTTTGGCATGTAAATTGCGTCTAAGCCTCGTCTGGTTGGTTTGGTAATGACTCGAAAGCCCACTTCAACCTGTTGATGAGGCTAGGAAAAGATAGATATGGCCAAGTTTGGCATTTTGTTTACAGAATTTCACAACTAGTGTGTCACTTGATATCTTACTATATTCTTCTACAAGCGATTCAGATACAAGTTATTTATATTTAAGGCGTTGAATAAAGTAGCAATGTGACAAAATTTCTATTTTATAATTATTTTAATAGATAACCAAAATCAACCCTTTGTTTTTTGTAGATTATTACCTTCCAAAAATATATGGATTATTTAACCCCCGTTGAATAATGTAAAATACCCCAATTCAACATATTGTAGCTCACTTCCATTCCGACTGATTTTGTTTTTTGTTTTCCAAGCCAGCTCCCCGTTTTAGCCATGTGCCGGCCATAAAGACGAAGACACGCTTCCTAATTGAAAACAGAGCCAGCTAAATGGACGCGTAGCAAGAGACCAGCAGAGCGAGCGAGAGGGCGAGAGTGTGCGACAGAGAGAGAGAGAGAGAGAGAGACGATCGTGATTTGGATTTTCAGCGTGATATCAAAACGGAGCGCACAGCGGTCGAGTGGTCAGGAAAACAACAAAAACAATACAAAATTCACGCCAAAATGTCCAACGCCACAAAAATGGTTTACAGTTATAGAATTTTATGGCTTTCCGGCGTTTTACTAGGTGAGTAGTGGCCTCAATAAAGACTTCAATTTCCAGTCAAGTCGAAACAAAACGACACGAGACGGAGACACAAATTAAATGCTAAGTGCGTCGATTAAGCCACTCGGTTAACGCTAACCGTCTGTCATCGGTCATGGATTCGTTTTTTTGTTTTTTTTTTATATGTATTTTGGCCCACTCGGAGTGTTTGGGCCATGCGTGAGCCAAATAACTTAAGAAATTGGCCATGGTCAATGTGGGCGACGGAGGAGGAAGACCAGCGAAAAAGGCAGCACACCTGGCTGGCCAACTGGGGGAATTGCAGGTGCAAAAGGCAATTAGTCGACTGGAATTTGCAAGTACTTGTGGGCCAATAAGGGAGCCATAAGGGAGCTATAACTCTTTAAGTAATTATGATGCTAAATATTCAGTACTTTGCCATTTGCAGGTCCTATCTTGCTGGCCGCCATTGCTGTTCAGGGCCAGGAGCCTGCCAGTCCAGTATTTCAAAATCACAAGACGAAGGAATGGACGAATTTAGATAATATAACATTCTCATTCGATTGCAAGAGGCGTTCGGTGGGCTTCTATGCCGACATGGAGTACAATTGCCAGGTGAGAAAATGGGGAATTCCCTCGCTCTCTCAAGAAAAACATTAGCAATGAAGCTTAATTCGAGCTTTGAAAGAGTTTTACCATAGCCTGAAAGTATACTATATATTTATATATATTTTTAAACCCAATTTAATAGATCTTTCACATGTGCGACGAGGAGGGCAATCGCATTCCCCATCTGTGCGCCAATGAGACGAGCTTTAACCAGGAGTACAGAATCTGTGATTGGGACTACAACTTTAACTGCACAGAGTCACCCGTGAGTTCTGCAATACCCCGCTCTATGTAATAACCCATACTGATGAGCTATCTCATACCCTAGAAATGGTTCTACCTGAACGAACTGACCTATGCCACAGATCCGCCAGATGAAGACGACGAGGATTACTGATCGATTTGCACTTAATTAAATATTTATTGTGTCTCCAAATGCAAAAACAAACTAATTAAATTAAACGCCGTATGCAAACATGCTGAGTAATTGTAACTGAAAACAAGAGAAAATGAAAAAGTGTGAAAATCAGTAAAATTCCATCCAAATGAGATAATATAATTTAAGCGCCTTGTTGACGATTTTGTTGAGTTTCGTTTTGTACTTTTGTATTGTAGTCTAATTAATTGAGTCGTGCGACAGGAGTCGTGTTGTGTATATACTGTATATAGAGATGGTTCCCAGTTCCATTTCCATTCCAATTTCCAATCCATTCTATAACTATAAATTTCCATTCGATGCACCCGGAACAAACTCGGATGGGTCCGCCACATTATTGTATAATTTACAAATAATCTTCGTATTTGTAAGCAATCTTAAAACGAAATAATAAAAACAAATCAAATTGCTACGCTAATGCTTGCCCAATTAATTGACTTAACAAAATGTTTTCACAATTTTCGGTAATTTCAATACGTTTAACGTTGTTGTTGCACACGTCACGGGTATCCACCGTACCCTCATCGGGATATATCCATATCTATGGGTAAACAACCCCATAGAATTTCGGTTGCTGGTACCGCACGTAACCCGGATGAGTCAAGTTCAATGACGAAAGTGCTGGGCCAGCACAAAAAAAAGGTTCATTTAATTGCGAAAATTGGCATCTGTCAGCGGGGCGTAAAATTGTCGCCTCTCGCGTCAAATTTTTATAAATTGGATCGGACCGATTTCAGAACAGTCAGTTTGGAAACGATTCTCTATCAAAATGTCACACTACATGAGCTATTTTTCGCTGCTGCTCTTTGCAGTCCTGCTGGCGGTAAGTCCTACATAAAGTTACTGATAATTTCTATGTAATTTAATAAATTTTAAATAATTTTAGCTGGGATCTGCGCAATACTACACACAATACAACCCCTACTACACGCCGAGTCCCACATTCTCCAGCTTGAACAACTATTACTACCAGACGACGCCGTATCCGTACTATTACAGCACGTATACGACACCGAGTCCCTATTCCAATACGCAGATCAGGATCTGGCCCTATGTCATCGGCCAGTATCTGTATCCCACGTACTACAACACCAACTACTACAATCCATATGCCACGCTGAGCAATTCCAATTGGCAGAGCTACTATGCGAATGTCTATGGAACGAGAATGGGCAAGAAGTAGTCCCTAACTCAGTGTTTTTCATTTGTTAAGATGTTCAGCCAATGCAAATAAAATATTTATTTTGTTATAAAAAAAAAGAAACTTTTAAAAACTGACTTTAATGTATAATGTTCATGGGAAAAACAAACCATCAATTAGAAGTAATTATTGCATTAAAAAACAAAATGCTCATTATCGCTAGTTGCGATCTAGTGTTAACTAGATCCAACAAACAATTGCTAGGCTAATAACAGCTAAAAAATGTTTCGATCTTAGCGAGATACTATTTTATTATTCGGTCCATCAAAATGTCTCGTAAGTTACAAGGCAATTGGTCAGTTAAGATAGGCAAATGGTGAGAAGTCTCTTCCTCGAATGACAAATCAAAGAATAAAGCCCTGTAAAAGGGAAATCTGAAACGTAATCGTGTCGCTTAAGATAGCTAATTGCTTGGGGAGAATGAAAGGTGTCTGGGAAATATGAGTCCCTTGTTGAAATGCAAACTAGAAAAATATTGATAATCCAGAATGTGGAGCGTTCCAAAACCCGAAAGGTGTGAGAACCGTTAGGATTGCCATGCTTCTTGAATGGAACTATACGCCTTTGATATGGTATTCCGGGGAGGTCTTTATCTAAACGGGGTCTCGTTGGCACTGTCAAAGAGTAAGCCAACGAGCCGGCAAACCTGAACCCAGAGCTCAACCTCCGACTGAACCTGAACCTGAACTCATGTTCATGTTACTGGTGTATGTACTTAACGGTTTTCACAGACAATCGCTAGTTCCAGTTGCCTGCCATTATGTAATGATTTGGACAAACCTTTGGATTATACTGCACCGCCACCCAGAGCAATGAACCTGCATTGTTTATGTAAGCGATATGTGGCAACTCCATTTGATGTAATGCTAATAAAGTGTAAGATCGTTAAGTGACCACCTGTTTATAAAATCTTGACTGTGTTGCATTCTGGAGCAACATGCGAAGAGAATGTTCTGCTTAACTGTAACTTCCTCGAAGAACGGTGACAATTATTGGCCACAAATCAAAACATTTCGTTGCGATATGAAAGGGTTCTTCAAATAGAAATAGAACTTCAGCCCAATGTATCCCGCATTATCATGCAAATCGCTTGAGACAGATGAGATGATCTTTGGGGGAATGTGAATGGACTGGGTGCGTAAAAGAAAGAGAGGCACCGGGTCGAACAGAAAGAGAGGGAGACAGAGACTGCGTAGTGGGGAAATGGGTCAAGACAATCGAATCACGAAACGCGGCCAAAGCGACGGATGGCTTGTAAAAGGTAGCCGGCAAAAATGTTTGGCATCGGCTTACCATGCAGGCGAAACACGAAACGAGAAAGCCGCAAAAACCCATTTATCTCCCAAAGCCTCCAGTTGCTCTTTTGTGGAAATTGTTGAATTTTATTGTATTACCAATTAGTTCATTTGAAACAATGCAATTCACTTTTTGATGGGTTAAATGCAGCAGAACGCCATTGCTGTTAATGAACGCATTTTCTCTCATTAGCGTTTTTGGCCAACACTTTTTGGGAAAAGTAATTGTAAATCTCACATGGTAGTGGTTAATCAAAAATGTATTATCCGTTTATTTAAAGGTAGGCTATATTTTTTAAATTATGTACTTTTCGCCGAATTGTGTAGAACTATCTAAAATTCCTCCCCAACCACTGAAAACAAGTACCATATGTATGAGGGCACTGGGTGCATGAGGGTGTGCTACCAATTGAGTGACGTCAGTTGTGCGTATTGTCACGTTCACAAGCCGTTTTCATGCTCTGAGCCATTGCACGACAATTCGTAATAGAGGCAGTCCATGCAGGAAGAAAAGAGCTGAGATACATACTCGTACAGATAAAGCCCAGATGGAGACATTGACTTTGCACTTTTTGGTGGCTGCTGCCGCCGTTTAGGGGAAATTGTGAAGAAAGTGTTGAAAACGAAATTGTAACTGGGAGAGCGTGTGTCTCTGGCACTGTGAGAGTGCCAACTAGTGGTCGGTAGCCAAGCAAACACCGCGAAGAAGCGCCGACTTGGCCAAGACTGGTCTGCGTCCGCATCCACCAAGAGTCCGAGCAGCGACGTTGGCCGCGGCAGAGACGTTGGATCTTACCTGGTGGCCGAGGCCAACTCGGATTGTTAGTCAACGGGCACATCTCAAGCGTTGCAGTCGCTTTCCATGCGAACTCGATTCCCAGCTATCTCCACTCCTTGGCCAAATCAGCACCAGTCTCGTATATATTTAGTTTTTGGCCAACATCTGCGTGATTGCCATAGATTCGCGTGAAAGTGGTCCAAATCAATCACTAAAAACGAAGGATACAGCTGCAGCTAGTGTTGCAATTAACGTGCACTAATCAAATAGTCACAGGCTTCATTATGGTGAGTACAAAATTAAGACCAGCGGGCAAGTGTAAGTTAACACATAAACATACATATATGTACATATAGTTCACAAGTTTACAAAAAAGAATGCAAAAGATATTGATCTGAATGCCAGATAAATGGATATAAAGTTTCCGTGTTGAGCGACCACTGCATTGTGTGGATAAAATAAAGTAATCTTTGATATATTTTTTCATGTTTGTCAGAACTTTCCGTAATTTTTTTTTTATATAGAAATATATATAAGAGACGCCACAAGTTTCAAATTTCATATACTACATCTGCTTTTGCGATGCATTGTTCATTGGAATTCTGAGCACACATCCACTGTCCCAAATCGCTTTTCCTCGATCCATGTGAAAAGAAAAGGAACCATAGCACACAAATCACAAAAAGTCTAAAATGTTGGCCAAAAAGCCAGTGTGACAAATGCTGACAATTCTTGGCACAAAAATCACTTGTTTGTTTGGTTAGTTTCAAGCCAAACTTTCTTTTGAGGCGTGTTTTCATTTGGGGCCAGTTTTCAATTGTTGGCCAGATCCCCGTGCTATTATTAACTTGGCTGCTAAACTTAATACCACACATTCACATTTCCGCCACATGCTCGTGCCATGAACTCCGACATTATATTGACATTAGATAATGGTCGAATGGCTAAATTGGCTGCCTCGACCACGTGCCACTTAATTGCATCATGGCTTGTTTTACATACAACTTTACTAGCTCATAGTTTTTATTATGACAAGCCCAGCAACGTACAAAGAAAGCCCTACCTCATATGCGTAATAAGCACAGAGATAAATTTGGGATTTTATGTTTTTATGTTTACGATATGTAATAAAATCATAAAATGCGTGCTACACCCACGTGAAACGAAAGTTCAGGGAATTTATTGCCACTCTAATTACAATTATAATCAATAAATGTTTGGGTGGGAAGCTTAGCTGTATTAACAAAATGCCCGTGTATAATAATGCTTATAACATTTAGATTTAATTCTCCTAATTTCGGTGTTTTCATTACCAATGTTAAATAAACCGTGAGCCAGACAGAAACGATTGCAAAATGTCGACAAATTATTCAACTAATGTGATAAATGAATAATTTGGGGGAATTTCACGAGATATATTTGTGAAAACATTTCCTTGGATTTATGCCAATTCCCTTTAACCGGATTAAATCTACCGCATCATCAGTTGGTAACAATTTGATGGTTGTTCATTTCGTCGAAACTCCAGGCGAAATCTTGCCCCTCAGCAAGTGCAAATATTTTGGGTTAATATTTACATATAAGCCCGATGAAGTCGAATGAAATTTCACCCATAATGTTCGAGAAGATGGCCTGAAAGTGAGTGTGTGTCAGATGTGATAACGCTTGGGTCTGATGATGAAACAACTCAGAAGATGTTAATTAACTGGTGGGCATCGTGTTTAAAACAAATATGCAGTGAAACTAAGCCGAAAAATCGAGTTCACTCTGTCAATCCGAACTGGAAAATTATGTAAATCAATGTACACAAATAAATTGCTACTTAACAATGCATTTTCTCGGCTGTTGCATCACTGGAGAAAGACTTTCTTCTTTGTTTTCCCGCATCTGAAGACCCGCACCAAATTCAAATCAATTTTCTCGCTCAGTTAAATTTGAATCAAGGCCATGCCAAAATAGATTTCCTTTTACAGTTGGACTCTAATCCAATAAAGCACTCAGACATTTGGCCTACTAATAAAAGCGAATCATTCACAACAAAAAGGCCTCACAAAGGGCCACCAATCACATTTTATTACAAAAAACACAGGGAACGCAAAATATGTCGAAAATTCTCGGCATCTGTATTTTGCCATGCAAATTCTGGGCCAGTTAATTAAAACATCGCTAACGTTTTGACGAATATTCTTTTGGGGAATGAAGCCAACCGTTAGCTCTACATAATTTGTTTACCTTTTGTTAGGGCTATTGTTTTGTAAATAACGTAGTTCCATTCCCATGGGCTCTTAGTGATTAGGTATAACAATTATATTTTTGTTTTCTAAAAGTTCTGCATGTGAATTGAAAATGGAAAGCTCGTGAGCAATGACTATTCGTTTTTGGGAGTTCCTATATAAGCTATTTTATCCGAAAATAGGTTTATATTCAAATTTCACTAAGTAGAAGGAAAGGTTGCTTACCTTGTCTTTAAAGAATAAATACTCAATGAGTTGTAGTTTTGGTTGCCATTAAGCTTTTAAATTACACACAAAGTTATACTGTGAACTAAACTGAAAGATGAATAGTAAACAACTTTTATGCAAGGAAGGAAATCATATTAAACTCATATTAACTTGTCATCAAGAATTATGATTAAACGAATTATTGCTAAAAGTTTAACCAAATAAGCATTTTAAATTTCACTTTGTCCGGCTCTTCGTTAGTATATAAATCACTATTTTATACAACGTGATATATTTTTTGCAACCTTTTATATTTACATATAAATTGCTATCAGCGGCGGTTTTATAAATATGTTTAGCGCTAAAAAATGTAGGATTACACAATAGCCGGGTTCAGCTTAAAATGGGAAATGCTTTCGCACGAAGGCGAGGCCATAAAACATTTTATAGCCCATGCAGCTCAAATGGTTCAAAGTGGATTCTAAAGTGCGTTTCACGACACGGCAAGGTGGCAACAGGTTCGTTTCCTAAGTCTTTTGTTTACGCAACATCCGCACCTCGCTATGATGAAATGGCCTTTTTACTCGGACAATGAGAGACATACACTGGCACACACTGATATAATTTCTCTGTTGGTTCCACTTTCAGTTTCTCACCAAGAGTTCAAGTGCGCGGCACTCGTTGCTGCTGCTTCTGTTGGCCTTTTGCTGCCTGAGCAGTGCCTTTGCTGCCAAGATAACGAAGAAGGTCGAAAAAACATCGGAAAAGCCCGAGGTGGACGCTGCTGCATCTCCCATTGAGGAGGAAAACGCTGAAGATGCTGGTGAAGATGATGACGACGACGACGATGACGACGAGGAGGCGGAGGAACCTGCGGTGGATGCGGCTGACAAAGAAGCTGCTGCAGGGGCAGCGAGTAACAAGAACCCCAATGCCGTGCAGGCAGCCACGGATCCCACAGATCTCAGTGTCTGGGGCATGGTTCGCACTCTGTGGGGCTGGCTTCGCAGCGATCTGAGTGAAAGCCTATTCGGCGATGACGATAGCGACGACGGAAAGCCCGCGTCCGGCAGCTCAGCAGTGGGTGAGTCCCCCTCAGAAAAACAAAAGATTAAACAAGCAAATACCAAACAAAACGCAGCTTAAATGGCGTACACCGCAAGAAAAAAGACCAAGCCAATAGCAATTACTTTTAAAGTCCATTCAGACATTTTTAAAATTGCTCATATTAAACACTAAAACGGAAACTGCTTATGTTTAATAACACATATTATATAATTTTGTAGTTTTCTTCCTACACCTGTCAGTTAAATGTAAGATTACAAAGCTGTCATAAGATTTTACGATTGGTATGATATAATTGTAATTTCAATTTCACACGTATTTTCATTTGATGTAAGCCAGACTATGACCCTTTTTCTCTTTGTGGACACAGCAATTAGTGTGGTCATCTAATATCAGTTCAGTGCGTGTCTCATTTAGTCTGATTGCGTCTGCCGTTCAAATGATTAGCGGCTTTTCAAATCGAAGCCGATTTCCCAGAGCCCTGCCACTTGACTCACTTTCGTTTTCAATGAAACCTGTGGCCGCTAAGCAAACAGCAAAAAGCCGCTAAAAGGTGTTAGCACCAAAGAGCTGAGAAAAAATCATCTCGGACTGCGAGTTGTGATATATGTATGTATATGCCGGATGGCGATTGTAATTTCACTTTCCGCATCTTTTCTAGAGCCGCTCAAATTATTTATTAAATAAGACAGCTCATCTTTAAGCGGTGAGAAAATATTTTTGCTCAGTTTTTTTTCGTTGTTTGCGAATTGTTTTTTATTGGACTTTCGCATACCTGAGTGTTCAGCTCTGTTTATTGATGAAATTATAGCAGTTGAGGGAGATAAACCCAGCGGAATTTCTTTTGGGCAGTGGCTCCACTGAGGAATAATCCATTAATTTTTATGAACTTCCCCTAAATGATTTCTCAGCTTTTAGTATTAATTAACCTATTTAATTTACATAACATATAGATAAATATTTACATTCTATTTATACTAAAATTCATTTTGTTTCTTTCAGAGGGGCGTACCTTCGGCAAAATCCGTCGACTTCAAATGGCCTTGATACCCATTATTTTCAAGTTTGGTGTTCTTTCGGCGATGGTTGCCTTTCTGGTCGCCATTGGCATGAAATCGCTGTTCCTGCTCAAGGTTCTGGTGGTGATGAACGCCATTGCCATTCTGGGAAAGTTCATTACCCTCAAGACCAGTCTCTTCGGACAGTATGAGAACACGGCGCCGTCCTTCAACTACCCGGGCTGGAATCCGCATGCCAAGGAGTCGTGGGGTCCCACTGGACTGAGTGGTCAAGGCGGTGGCCATCCTCCCAGCAAGGAGATTCACCTGCACATCCATGGAAATGCCCAGACTCAGGCGCAACTCGCCGGCCAGGGCTACCAGTATGAGTCGCAGTCGGGTGGATGGGCCAGTCGATCGGATCCGTATGGAGCCTATGCACCAACGGGTCAGTTCACGGATAGCCAGCCCGTGGGAGCGGTGGCCGGAGAGGTGCCCAACAACACGGATCCCATGTCCCTGCTGCCCACGAAATACCGGGCGAGACACCTCATCCGCTGAGCAAGTGCTGTTCCACATGATGGGAGTTCCACATGGAAGTCAACGACCACCGCGTTTAATTAGCTAGCACACATTTAGTCAGCGACTTTACGAGGACGCAGCTTTACGTACACCTAAAACTATAGTTACGAGCCTAGTGTTTAAGTAAATTATTTGCCCCCCAGTAGCCCTAAAATCAATGATAATTTGTAATAAATAGTCGTAATGCAGAAGATGTGTGCCACCGTTTGTTTGAGCTAGCCGAAACAATTACCACTAAAGACCCAGAAGGTAGTGAGTGATTGATGGGTCTGCGAAGAAAGTCGATTGGTTCGTTTTGAGTCGTTTCTGGCTGAGCTTTCGGGGGTCTGTGATTAATTGGCCATTTGACGGGTGAGTCTGCCACCGCCGAGATTTCTTTGGCCACATTTTGGGGCGTGTGCCGCGCCGAATCATCGGCTTTATCGCGAACATTGAAATGGAAGTCCAAGTCATGACTTGACATTGCGGATTTTGTCGACGGCGCTTTTGTTGGCTTATTTTTCGGTAGCCTAAAGGCTGAAAAACGACTCCTCAAGCTGAAGCCAGACATATCCAATTATGCTCAACTATAATAGAGTGGATAAGCCGATTTGCTTTTTAGCAACTACATATTTTTGAGCACTCAATTCATTTTCTGCAAATATTTGAACAAAGATTGGATGACTTAATTTCAGGCTTTTATATAACGCTATTTAGTTAATTGAGATATTATATCGGTTAACATGTGTGATGATTGATGGATTACAGCTTGGAGTGTGAAGGGTGTTGATCGAAAAACGTGTTCACATCTTATCATGATACAAGTTGACTGCAGGATATCGTTGACAAATGTAATCTAGCTAAAAACATGAAAAATAAAACTATAAATTAAAAAAAAAATCTTTAAAAAGTTACACTGAAATGTATAATTAAGCGGATAATTTAAGTAGTAATTTAAACCGTTGCCAGATGAGCAGAAAAAGTAATATTTTTAAGGCCTTGCTCACAAAATGGATGGTTCGTGTCTTTGCTACCGCAGAATGATGAAAATATCCAAGTCACCCGTAAAGTAGGCAGCAAAGTTTTCCACCTCACTGCACGAAGTTCGTGCCCTAAGTCTTTCGATTTGGCGACATCGAAAAGCACTCAAAAGCACAACACGCTCAACAGGTGGCATCATGAATATTAATATTAGCAAGGACCTGTTAATTAGCCCCATAGAAAGTGAAGCCAGAAGTAATTGACGGGCAATTAAGCAGTTTTAAGCGACAAGTAATGCATATTAACGCAAAACAAGATTGGGCCACGACGTTGGCGGGGTGCTCAATAAATATTTATCTGAGGCAATTAGAGCCGCTCAGACAGTGCGGCAAGCATGTAATGGCCATATCTCCGCAGTCCGATCCTCCTGCTTCATGGATCTGCAAGGCCGGTCGGCTGGCGTTATGGAATCTTGCTCGGTGACTGATTTATAGGATGACATGAGGACAGAGTGGTGCCAGCCATTAGCGAGCCGTCATAAGTGTGGGCCGATGACGTTCGACTTGAGTAACGAGACGAGTCGAGTTGTGGCAAGTCGAGCCGAGCTGAGCTGAGCTGAGTCCGTGGTGATGTCTTCTTTGTCGGCAGACGATGATGGCCTAAGTCGAGCGCTTCAATTAATTAGCTAGCCGTGCCAAAAACAAAATGGCGCTACTTAAACCAATAGTTGATAAGGCTAAACCAGCAGCAGAGCAAAATATAATAGGTAGACGACTACAAACTAGAAACAAATGAAAGTGCACATTGAATTTCTCTGATCGCCGGCTTTCTAACGCACAGCAGCAGGCCAGCGGCTCAGCATTTCAGCGGCAAACTGCGATTATTGAAATACTCCAAAGGTTTTTTCTGTCCATTGCATTTGGTGGCCAGCTTGGAAGCGACAAATCATGAGCATCGACAGATGCACCACAGCCAGCATCTTTGCCTCGACTATATATAAAATGTGGATAATTGCGTCTAGCTGACAGCCAAGGCACTGGGCATCTAAAAGTGCACAAAAAGAAAATCTGTTTAATTTTAAAATAAAGTGCTTACTCGGTATTGTTTTTCTTTGTCAATAAGTACTTGAGTTCATATCTAATCTGATGGACGATATGAATTTGTTTTTGGTTATTGATAAAGATATTTTCGATGCACTACTATTTTAGTAGCAGTTCTTTGACTTAAGAGCTATACTAAAATTTACAATTTGCTGTATTTGGAAATACAAAAAATGATTTCCTATCAATCAATTTGTTGAATGCTATATTATTTGTGATGCATGTGAAGCTTCGGCTTAGTTATGAGAATATGAAATGGAAGTGTTCGAAGACATTAATTGTGGTGATTTCTTTCCATGTATGAGCATTAATCGGGAGTTGGGGGCTGGGGACGTGCTGTCAGCGGATCTGGCTGCTCTCACTCTCTTTCTAACATGATAATTGGACATGGCCTGGGAACGGGTATGTCAGCTACCTTATGGCTACCAACTACCTTGGCGACATCTTTGGCAGCCCTATGTCTCCTTAATTGCCTGTCGCCTGTCCGCTGAAAGTGAAATTGATATATGACATGGGTGGGAGATATGCCAGCTTACCTACGAGTATACGAGCATACGTATAAACGAGCGTTCATCACGAATTCTTCGCTAATTTGC